>NC_088717.1:30464698-30806573 GCF_963576615.1 Watersipora subatra
AATAATTGTGAAAATTTTGCATCGGATTTGCCTTTCATGTAGCAGTTGGCTTGGTGAATATCCAGTCTCTAAAGGTGTTCTTCTATAATGCATCAGGAATTCTAATAATGCTGCATTAGGTGGTAGGGTAGACTTCCTCAAAGCTTGTTTAAATGATTGCACCATTCTCTCAGCAGCTCCATTTGTTGCAAGATGATAAGGAGCTCCTGATAAATGTGTAATTCCTCTTTCTTTGCACCACTGGTGAAACTCTTCTGATTTAAAGGTAGTAGCATTGTCTGTAACTAATGTGTGTGGATAGCCAAAGTGTGAAAAATCTTGTTCTAAAAGATCAGTAGTTGATTTGGTCGATGTAGAACTGGTCCTGTGAATGCAAGGATATTTAGTGTCAGCATCTGTGAGAACTAGCCAGTTACTTCCCATAAAGTTGATAGCATGATCTAAGTGTAAACGACTCTATGGTTTCTCTGGTAGCATCCACGGATGTACATGATACTTTGAAGGCAGTCTCTGATTTTCAGCACACGATGTACACAACTTGCTTGTCTCCGCAATGTCAGCATCAATTCTAGGCCAGTATACTGCTGTGCGTGCTAGCTGCTTCATCCTTTGTATCCCAAAATGTCCGAGATGCAATATCTTCAGTACTTCTTTTTGTAAGCTGGTAGGAATTACTACTCTGTTTCCATAGAGTAGACAACCATTACACACATATAGTGAGTTTTCTAACTTTTTAAATTCTTTGATTTCAGAAGTATTTGAAGTTGCTTCCTCTCGGTGTGGCCATCCTTCTGTTGTATATCTCATGACTGTAGAGATATCAATGTCTTTAAAATATTCCTTGACTATTACTCCTGGATCTGTAGGGTTAAGTTGAGCTCCAATAGTTTTAATAGTGCAAATGATGTCTACGTCAGCATCGTCTTCCTCTCTGTCAAACTCAACATCTGGTCCAACAGGTAGCCGACTAAGAGCATCTGCATTCCCATGTTTGTTAGTCTTTCTATATTCAATTTCATATTCATATTGACTGAGTAAGAAAGCCCATCTTGCTAGTCGGTTAGCAGCAGGTGCAGGAGTTCCTTTGTTAGGTGCAAACATAGATGTCAATGCTCGATGGTCAGTAACGATGGTGAATTTTCTGCCATAAAGAAGTTGGTGAAACTTCTTCAACGCAAATATGATAGCTAGTGCCTCTTTTCGAATCTGACCATATTTTTTTTGGGTCGCCGTCAATGTTTTAAAAGCATGCATAATAGGTCTTTCACTATTATCCTCATATCTGTGAAATAAGACAGCTCCAATTCCTTTTTCGAAAGCATCACATGCTATTCCTATAGGCAGCTTCGAGTTGAAATGTGTAAGAACTGTGTCAGCAGTCAGCAGTTGCTTTAGTTGAAGAAAACTGGTTTCCTGTTCTGCACTCAACTTCCACTGCACATTTTTTCTAGTTAGCTGATGTAATGGTTCTGTAATCGTTGATAGGTTAGGTAGGAATTTGCTGTAGAACTGTACTGATCCAAGGAATGAACGTAAACTGTTTATGTTAGTAGGTGCAGGCATCTGTTTAACAGCATCTGCCTTTAGTCTTTTAGAAATTCCTTTTCTGAAAGGTTATGACCAAGATATTCTACCGAGGGTTGAGCAGAATGGCATTTTTCTTTACGACATCGTAAACCTTTCTCATTCAGTCTTGCAAGTAGTTGTCGCAAATTCTGTAAATGACTTGTAGCATCAGTACCACTAACCAGTATATCATCTAAATATACAGCTACTCCTGGTAGATCAGCTGTCAATTGTTCCATTATCTCCTGAAAATATCCAAGTGCTGAACTGATTCCAAACGGAAGTCTCATCTGTAGTAGTACTCCTTTTTGAGTGCTAAGAGCAAGCTTTTTCTGACTGTTTGGTCCCAGGGGAATTTGGTTGTATGCATCAGCTAGATCAATTTTAGTATATCCGTATCCTCCTCTTAACTTGTTCATCAGGTCTTCGTGTAGAGGTATAGGCTGTCGGTGAGTCTCTAATTGTGGATTGACTGTTTGCGAGTAGTCTCCACATACTCAGATTGATTTTTGATGACTGTTAGAAAGTTGTGCTTTCCTGACCGGAACTACAGGCGTACCAAATTGATTAAACTGTACTGGTTTCCAAGTTCCTCTTTGAATTCCAGTTTCATAGGCTAGATTTAATTCATCTTGAATAGCAAATGGCACAGGTCGAGCTTTGTGAAACACTGGTTTTTCATCTGCTTTGAATCTTATTTCTAGCTCGTAATCCTTTAGACTGCCTAGATCGTTGTTAAATAGATCAGGAAATTCATTGCAGAGTTGCTTGCAAGATTGTTGTAGACTTGTGTCAGCTGTTTCCTGGTCTACTACTTTACAAGTCGTAGTAGTTTGTTGACTGAGCAGGTTGTCTATTGATATCCCCAATAGTTTGATTGCTCCTCTTCCTATCAGGTTGAGATTTGGAACCCGGCTAACTACAAAGTTTAAAGCAATATGATTTCCCTTTACGGTTTTAGTATTCAGCTGGCACTGTCCAATTACTTCAATCGGTTGTTTTGAAGCAGATTCGTAGTTTGTCGTTGTTGTAGAGAGTACAGGTTTTCCAAGTGTACACCAAACTTCCTCAGTGGTGAAGTTGTCACAGGCTCCTGTATCTAACTCCATCTCTACGATCTGTTCCTCTATCTCAATACTCTTTTGAAGTTGTTCCATATGTATTCTTCGAATAGTTTTAAGCTATTGTTTTGCTGTAGATTTCTGTGCTATAGGCCTTTTATTAGTAGTTGCTTTTTTTTGGCAGGCAACTCCTAGATGTCCTAACTTCTGGCGAAAATTACATGTAGCAGATCTGTATGGACATTCCTTAGCAGTATGTGTAGTTTATTGCATCTGTAGCAATTGAAAGTTGTCTGTCTTGCTTCTTTGTATTTTGAAGTTCCTGTTGGTGTCTTAGTTCTATGATCTGGTTGTACCTTGTTGACTTTTTGTTGCTCTCTATATACGGTTTCCTTGGCTATTTTGGCTGCATCCTCTGTTTCTGTCGCAATTTCAATAGCTCTTCTAAAAGATAGCTCAGTTTCTTTTACTTTGGACAGTGCTTTGAGCACTGCTTCATTATTTACTGAGCAGACAAACCGTGTTCTCATAGCTTCATCTAATGGATCATCAATATTAGAAAAGTCACATGTGGTCGCTTCCTGTCTAATTCTATTCGCTAATTCATGAATAGTTTCTCCAGGTTTCCTTTTCATAGTACTCCAGAATTTATATGGCTCGCGCACTAAAAATCGTGTGGGATCATATTGTTCTTTTAAGAAGTTATCTACTTCCTCCATGGTAACTTCATTTATAAGTTTTTGAGTCTCCAGTTGGCCAGCCATGTTGCTTATCTGTTTGTAGAGAACAGGTGACTGATTAATTAAGAACACGTTAGCTTTTCTCTCTTCAGGTATTGAGTGAGCTGCTACAAAAGTGTCATATCGCTTCATGTAATCAGTCAATAGTTCGGTAGCTGGATCATCTTCTGAAAACTTGGGTAAGGCTGCCGATGGTGCTACCTTACCTGCTGTTTCGGTTTGACCTTTCACCAGTAGTTCCATGAGTTTCCTATTTTCTTCCAGATAAGCTTGTTGTTGTTCTTGATGAGTTGTAATTACTTCAATTAACTTATCCACTTCCGAAGACATACTTGTATACACTGAGAATGCTGTATAGGTTCCGGGTTATATTCTTGTAAGAGTCTCAGTTGTACTGCTCAAGAATATCCCGTCCTTGTCGCCAATAACTTCTGCTATGTTCCTGTATGAATAATAGCAGAAGATGTGGTTTATTCACTCTCATAGTATGTATTGCACTGTTGCCTTCCAGACCTAGTTTATATAAGCCTGAGCTATGGCTATGTAATAAATAGCTAAACAAAAGCATTACTTGTATTAGAATTTTTAGCTATATTAGAATAGATAGCGCAAAGTTAGCTTGACTTAAGTTTTATGATGGCAATCTAACAATTTCCTTTTACAGAGACAGAGAAATACAGTTTTTTGAGTTGTCTTCCTTTGAACCTTACTGTCAGATCAGTCTTCTTGAGACTGTTCCTCTCCACATGGACTTCTGCTCGACTGGTACAGAAGAGTGCATCATTCTTTATGGAGACACTCATGGATGCGTCAACATTCTGTCTATACGAGGTGCTGGCGAGTGTCTCAGGTTGGTGTCACATTGTTTTGTTGTTTTCTAATACCATTGCCTGGAAGGTCTACGTGACCAAACACAAATTCGATTCTTTCTTGGAATAACAATTCACAAAGAAGCTTCGATCAACTCTGTGGAGTATGTTATGAAGCAACAAAATTCATCAGTTTATCAGGAGCTTTGGCCATGAAGTCATGTTAAATGAATAGTAACAATAGTAATAATAATGATGTAGCTAAGGTTATTGAGGCTAATGCTGACATGGAAACACAGACTACCGTAAAACTTCTAACTGAACGCCACCCTTTTTTTGAACCCCACCTCTGTTTGACTGCCACTTCGACATTCTGTGATCTTTACGAACTCATAATAGAAGGTGATCAGTAAAAAAGTGTCCATGAAATCGTACTAACAATGACTCATTTATATCAATAAAAATTAATTCTTTCTTTGTTTCTGTTCGTATCGAACTCTGTTTTTAACTTCAAAGGTTTTTGCTTTTTTTTGTTAAACTCAGACAGCAAGGCCATAAAATAATTAGTCCTTACCTCAGGCTTATGTAGTTCTTTGTTTAATTAGCGCGGTCTTGATACTTCGGCATATGTGCAAAAAATTTTCATTCACAATGGGCTGTAGCCTGTAGCTTTGCCAGTTTATTATGACCACGAGCCAGGGGCCTGTAGCCATCATATACCGCGCCATTGCCACCGGAAGCGAAGTACCAGCTAAACAGCTGGAGATATGGGACAGGGAGCTGGACATTCTGAACCGCATGCGACAATCTCTCCAAATCCCACCAGATTTAGTACTGGAAGCTTGAGTGGCCCCTCAAAACTATCCAAGATGGTGTGCCATCGGCTGTGCGGGAAACCACCGTGTGGCAGACACATGCCCACTTTGGGGTGGGTAGGACAACAAGCTGCTTCCACCTTACTTAGTACTGGCCAGACCTGACAACTGTCAGGAGGCAAGTAAAAAGCTGTGAGGTGTGCCAGGCTGGCAAATACGGTAAAACTAGGGCAGCCGGTTGGAAAAAGGCTATGCGCAGGCAGGCCCTGGCAAAAGGAAGCCATCGATTTGGTCGGACCTCTCTCCACCACCTGAGATGCAATAATTGGTTGTTGGTACTCATCGACCACTTCACTCATTGGCAGGATGTCCAGGCTCTGCCGGATGCCACAGCACCGGTGGTGACAAGCGCACTTGATGAGAGGGCGTTTAGCTACCTGGGTTTTCTAGAACAGATTCACAGAGATCAGGGAGCACAGTTTAAAAGCCGAATAATGATTGAACTGTGCCAACTCTGGAATGTGGTGAAAACGCACATCACTCCGTACCATTTTTAGGCAAATATGATAGGAAAGAGGAATAACCTCCGACTAAGGGATCTGCTACCAGCATTGCTGTTCGCTCGAGGACAAGACGAATAGGACACACTGCTTCTCCAGCTGATGAAAGCATACTGAGGCGTTGTCCACTCTGCTAGCGGTGAAACAGCAAGTATGCTGGTGCTGAAGGGAACTGAGGTTTCCAAACCAGTTGGAGTTGGTTTCCTCACCAGCTGAGTTTTTCCCAACCAGTGAGCAAGCAGTAGGAGTTCAGAAAAAAAACTGCACAAGGTCTTATGGCAAAACCAAATAGAACCTCAACAAGAAGACAGGTAAGAGCACATTCTGTATTCGCCAGGCGAACCGGTCTAGTTCATGAAAAAATGCAGGAAATAGGGAGAGAACACCAAGCTGCAAGCAAAGTTTTTGGGGCTGTGCCAGATCCTTAAAGCCTGGGCCAAGCATATGCGTATATTAGAAAGACAGGGGAAACCATTCATACAGAGTGAGGCAAGACTGAAACCCTACCTCGCCTGCCCCGAAAAAACTTGGGCAAGCTGCAGCCACATTAGAATCCGGAGGGAGTCATGCCAAACCGATATGTTGCATGGCAACATGTCTCATGGAAGCAAGTGCTGCAGTAGCAAACCACATCTCCACCAAGTGAGGTCGACGTGGTGGTATACCTAGTAGACCGGATGAAGTTGGAACAACTCAAACAGGAGCAAGGGTGAGACCCTCAGTGACAGATGGTCAACTGCTCTCTGACCCTCACCACTGAGGAACGATTGAGTCTCAGTCAGCGAGGAGAGAATTTACGGCCTATGCTAGGATCGCGACAAAATGCGAAAGCATGTTCCTCTTCCGCCTCAACTCGCAGGATCCCCACGAATTAGCCAGGTTTTAGAATTTTGGTCCCAGTGGTGGGGCACGCACCAGCTAGCCATTCATTACTGGGGCGACAGCATGATAGAGCTCGACAGCTGGCTTAAGATGCAAATGATTCGCATAGGGCAGCCAATGATACGCTGGTTTTTTGAAAGAAGAAACAATAGACACAGTGGGATTCATCTCCCACTGTGTCAATAGACACAGACACTCATCTCGAGGGAGAGCCAATTGGCATTCCCCCGAGATGAGATCGGAGATGATGATCGCCAATTGGGAGGAGTATGTGATAGAGACCAACCCGAGCCAGAACAATCCAAGCTGACCATAGCCAGCCCGGCCCACCTGGAAGGCGGTCTTGCTACCTAAAAAAGGCACCGCTCGCAAGCTATCCAGCAGAGCGCATTTGCGCCTGTTTGTATATTGTTGCATGCTTTATATTGTAACCATATAAACTAAGCAGATCTTTGTATGTAAATCTCAATGTTTGTCTGACTGTTCGTTCGTCTATCTTGCTATGGCGATAGTTGTAAGAATGATAAATCTGCTGCGAACTTGATTTGAATTCACAACCTCCAGTTCTTCGAACAACTATTTATTTAAAACTTTACACTGTCTGACTTGCTACACCATGGAATAAATTTTGCACATACTTGGAACACCTGGCAATCTTTCATGGTGTCACACTAAACAACGCAGTTAGCTTAGTGTGTAAAGCCATACCAGAAACAAAATCTGTGAATCCTTACCAGAAGAAAAATACATGCCTATAAGTTAAGAAAATGTTTTAATTCAGATAACCAACAAGACAATTGCAATCAGTATAGATGTGTAGTAAGCACTGCAGCTGGTACAGTATAAATTAAACAGAAATAAACACAATAAACATAAATAGCACAGATCACAGAAATAAACAAACACCTTGATTTAAAAGTTAGAATGGTAAATGTTGATGTTGATTTAAAGTAAATTTTCTGTACAAAAGTCTTTTTTAATTACTCGTGCAACGCCGAGCATCCAGCTAGTAGTATATACAGTGAAACATGGATAACTCGCCCTCGGATATAGCGAACACATGGTTAACTCGACTGGATTTGCTTGGTCCGTTCCCACGCAATGATAAATGGCTCTATATAACTCGAATTCAACACTGTTATAACGAACTGTTTTTTGCCCAACGGCTACCGAAACGGTTGCTATCGCTTTAGAAAATCACTTTATTCCAAGCCATAGAGGTAAACCTCAACTTTTCGTAATTCATAAGCGTCGTTATTACCTCCATCGGCAAAATATTTTTGTCAACGACTGTTCTAAAGGTTTGGTGAAATTTGATTTATACTGCTATACGATGAATACCACGGGCTAGCCGGGTCACGAGCGCAAGGATTTTCGCCACGCACATACAAAACAAAAACAGCATGTTGTTTTTGTTTTGTATTTGCGTGGCGAAAATCCTTGACCCGGTTAGCCCGTGATGAATAGTTTTCCGACGTTGATTCCGTGTTGAATTAACGTCGGAATGTTGAATGTTCAAAACGTCTTAAAAATGGTTGAAATCAAACGTATACTTTGTCTTAGCTAAAAAAACTATTCATCGTTTGACCTAAACACAAAATACGTGTGTACATTCAATAAGTATCCATTCAAAAAGCGTGAGTGATATACAATGTACCGTAAAACCTCGTAAAACTTTTAATTGAACTGCCTCGGAGTGTTGCTCTTAACGAATCCCAGGTAAAGTAAGGTAATCTTTCCATAAACTTCAAGAAAGATCGGCAAAATTGATCGTGGGTAAAATGCTCAAAAGAAAAAGATGTCTTTTCTTTGAGCGTTTCAGCAACGATCAAGTTTTGCCAATGTCAATCTAAAAACGTCCTGGCAATAACATCACCTCAAACAACAAACCAATCTCAAGTGATAGAAAAATCTCTATACTTTTTGATAAAAACGTTTTAAACTTTACATTAGAAGCATTTAATTTGAAACAAGCCATTTGTGCTTTTGATTTATATTATAGTTTGTATATGTTCATGTATCTACTAATAAATAAGTAAATACATGGACTTGTGACAGTGTTCTGATAACTTGAACACTCTGATAATTCGAACACTTTTGCTCGGTCCCTTGAAGTTTGAGTTATCCGAGTTTCACTGTATTTAGAAACTCAGAGTGCATTGAGTTGTTTATTCATGTGGATCTACTAAAGGTGACCACACAAAAGGTGACCACACTAAAGGTGACCGCACTAAAGGTGACCGCACTAAAGGTGACCGCACTAAAGGTGACCACACTAAAGGTGACCACACTAAAGGTGACCATACAAAAGGTGACCACACTAAAGGGGACCACACAAAAGGTGACCACACAAAAGGTGACCACACAAAAAGTGACCACACTAAAGGTGACCACACTAAAGGTGACTACACTAAAGGTGACCACACTAAAGGTGACCACAGGAAAGGTGACCACACTAATGGTGAGCACACAAAAGGTGAGCACACAAAAGGTGAACACACAAAAGGGGACCACACTAAAGGTGACCACACAAAAGGTGACCACACAAAAGGTGACCACACTAAATATGACCACACTAAAGGTGACCACACTAAAGGTGACCACACTAAAGGTGACCACACTAAAGGTGACCACATAAAAAATGACCACACAAAAGGTGTGACCACACAAAAGGTGACCACACAAAAGGTGACCACACAAAAGGTGACCACACGACAGGTGACCACACTACAGGTGACCACACTAAAGGTGACGACACTAAAGGTGACGACACTAAAGGTGACCTCACAAAAGGTGACCACACAAAGGTGACCACACTAAAGATGACCACACTAAAGGTGACTACACTAAAGGTGACTACACTAAAGGTGACCACACTAAAGTTGACCACACTAAAGGTGACCGCACAAATTCTTTACAATACTCTGGTGCGCTGTTTGGGCTATTATTGATATTTAAAAACTAATTTAGGGGTACACAGAACCTGGCCAGTTCTTGCAGATTCAGAGTAATCATGATGGTTCTATTTTGATGCAGTTATGTTGCCTTTCATTTAGAGTGCAGCTGAAAAGGATTATGATCGTTGTTAAATTTTTGAATTCAATTTATGAATAGCATTTTCCCCTTGTATGTCAGCTCGTGCGATTGAAATGAATATCGGTGATATTTTCTTATCACTGAAGTTGCATATTGTACTATTTATTGTGCATGGTTATTTAGGATCTATTTATCTGCAGGTGTGATTACTGCCATTAAAGATGTGGTTGCGTCAATTTTGAGTTGATCTTAAAAGAAAGCATTTTTTTTCTCTATCAGTTGATATGTTGTTTGTTGTGTTACGTGATCGCATTGCCTAGATATTTGAAAATTAAATCGAAAAAATCTGATCGCCGTAAAAACGCGCAAGCCACAAAAACGTGCCCAGACTTGCCCAAAAAGATGTCACGCGTTATACAACCTGTCTCTATCTCTCGTATTCACATCAGCTATTTGCGATAAAAGTCTAGTCCTACGCGGCTCTATTGGCATATATCTTATTTTGTATTTGCTGAAGTTCGCTAGAATAAAATTTTAAATCCAGCTGCAGATGCATTATTATAAATGTTTCAAAAGCATCAAATAACGAAAATTAAAAAGTTGTTCTACTCACTTTCCCCAAATGTTGTGTAAACGTTTGAGTACCGACTACCAATTCTACCGGTCTACGGTAATTCTGTCAAGCTAACTATGTTGAATAAGGTCTTTGTATCAGCACAGTTCCGCCGCTACCCATACTAACGATATACGTACAGCCTCCCATAAGTCCCGTCCACCTTATGTCCGTCGCCTATCCTTGGGGCGGGGCTGTATATCATTGCCTACACTTGCTACTAGTTTCTTACTACTAGTTTCTTACTACCGTAAGTAAGCAAAGGAAAGGATATACATAGGGATAGTGTTTTAAGGATGAGAAGTCTGCTGCAAACTGAATTTGAACTCACATTCTCCAGTTCTGCGGACATCCATATACCATATCCAATTCACTACTATATTCTGCAAATCATGTTTTGCATTATCTTCAACAATATTATTTTATTATATAATTTTTACAAGCAAAAATATTTTCATCTCGGCATAAAGCTTTTATTAAAAATATTTATCAAGTCGTGGCCACTCACATAGTGTTAGCTGATACAATAAGACAAATTCATCTACTGCAACAAACTCAAACAAAACATCATGGTTTATGCAGCACAGCTTCAAGTCTCTCTTTCCCATTTATGGCAGTTTCCACACTGACAAAGCTGCTTCGGCTGGTGGGACGACATAAACATTCTGTAATCAATAAAACAAATGCAATAAATATATGTCATTCATAGATATGTCATTCTAAAGCGTATCTATTGAAAGCTTTCAAATTGGGAGTTAAATAGACTGCGAGTGTAATTTTAAAAACGAATAAATGTTTAACAAAGGCACAAGTACGCCAAGCCAACGATTCTGGAAATTAAAGATTTGCATTGATCAATCGATTTTCTTCACTTTCTACAAGTGAAAAGTGAACACCTAAAGTCAAATCATAAATCTAATTTACTAGATAAAACTGCCACAGAAAATTTGAAGCAAATGTAGCTAGGTTAACCAATAAAAAATTATAAAACGATGATTAGTGATAGCAAAAAGTTATAATTTTATTAATTAGTACATGTATTAATGAGTACTAAAATATTACCTTTAGTATATTCATCAATCTAAGCCATTGTATAGCTAGATGCTAAAGATTAAAAAGAAGCTGTCAAGAACTCACTGTACATACGTATTTCTCATGCGCAGGAAATTACATTTTAGCCTCAAACATGGAAATATAATCTGAATGTAAACTCAACAGGAAACTCTATAGGAGACTCAAAGTAAAAGATAAGTTTATCTCCATTCTCCGATCTTCCTCCGTAGAACTTTAACAACCTGATGCCAAGAAAACTCGAAGTCACCTTCGCAGTAACTTTACAGCAATTTTACAATTACATGTATGTTGTTCGCCAATAAAACGTGTCGATCGAGTAATTCATTAAAGTAACGATGTTAATTAATTTAGTAAATATCGATGTCCATGCGATTTAATAATAGAGTAAAATCCCTAAATTTGAGATCACAGGCAACATGTTTTACGAGTGATAACATTTATTACGGCCTATATAAAAATTTCGCGCTGATAATTGAGGAAGCAACCTCATATTTATCGCTCGTGGTTTCTTTTCAGATATATTGCTTGTGACGTCACGAAAGAAGCACCCGCTGGAACGTGAGCTTTTTAAAAGAGGGCCTCATTCAAACGCATATATCTCTGGACAGGGTTGGTCTACAAAGACAAAAATGGCATCAAACTGTAGCTGATGTTTTAGCCTTTTATGGGTCTTAATTTCATTAAATCGAATTTTTTGACACAACCACATCTTTAACTGCAAAGCATTTTCAGCCTAACTTCCTCTCACATGAACCGTTTAGTTTCTATTCAAAGTCTAAACATTGTCGGTGATTTCCTATTCAACTTTTACATCTACAGGACTTGGAAGAAAAGACCAAAACAAAATGGAATTGCTACAATAAGTTTAAATGATGCAGCGAGAGGCAACCCCAATGTAGACTTTATCAGCTGGAAAGTGCATGGGGACTGGGTACAGGAGTTGCGCTACTACCATGACATTAGACAAGTCATCTCCTGTTCTAACAGCACAAATACAGCCTTTGTTATTGGTCAGTCACTACATTCTAGAAGATGTTGTTGCTCAGGCTAATTCCTACCTCTTTGTATAAAGTTACAGTTGACCCTCTACATACAAAGTTACAGTCAAACCTGTACATACAAAGTTACAGTTAAACCTCTACATACAAAGTTACAGTCAAACCTCTACATACAATGTTACAGTCAAGCCTTTGCATACAAAGTTACAGTCCAACCTCCTCACACTTTTACAGCCAAGCCTCTACATACAAAGTTATTTTGGTCGGCTTTATATGTTGAAAGTATTGTATGCTGGATGAAATCTTCTTAGACATCACTGTACCTTTACCTAGACATCACTGTACCTTTACTTAGACATCACTGTACCTTTACTTTGGCATCACTGTACCTTGTAAACTTGCTCTTTGGTATTATTTCATATTTTTCCGTACTTTTTATTTTAGTTTATAAAATTGATAAATTTTGAGATTCTTCGAACGTCGTTCGTTGGAAGTTGCTCGATGTTGGCATCATACGTTCAAATAGTCGAATTAACCTGGTCGTAACTCGAGGTGTAGCTGTAATATTAGTGTTCGATATCAGCAGACTATGGCTAGAGTGCCTCACAACGCTACTTCTGAGGAATTAATTTGTCTTGGCCGATTCCCCATACTGCATTGTCTGCAAATATGCACATCAAGTACAAGTACAGTTACTTTCACTAGCTAGAAATCAGAACAGGTAAAATGCAACTCTTCATTTGGTACAGAAGCCAAAAACATATCAATACATTCAAAATTCAACAATAATTCGTCATACGCAAAAGATTCAATAAAATCTGACACCTTGAAGCTGTGAACACAGACAATCACCTTGATTTATGAGCCTATTCTAAAAAAAACCATTGAACCTAATGTTGATAACACGAACATCGAGACTAGACCATTGAATCTCATGTAGATAACACGAACATCGATACTAAACCGTTGACCTCATGTAGATATTACGAAAATTGAGACTAGACCATTCGGCATACAGACATTTATATTTCCTGTTTATTACAATCTGTAATTCTTAACTCTCTTGCAGATGCCAATTTCTTGCCAGTGCTATGATTTTAGTGGCTACTACAAAGTTGCCACATTTGATCTACCAAATACAACCGTTTTTAAATATGTACATTGTAAACATTCGATTGTATATATAATGTGTTAGTCTAGTCAGGCCTAACTAGTAGTTAGTTAGTCTTATAGCCACCAGTAGTCTCTTAAACAGTTTCTAGTTTTGTAGCAGTATTGACCTTTATGTTGACCTTTACGGTTATTGATCAAAGAAGTTGGTTTCTGTTGGGCAGAACTGCGCATCTATTTGATTGATTTTGGCTCAAACTGTTGTTATTGTTCATTTTTTAGAAACAATGATACGCGTGGTAAAATATAATGATGTAGTTATGTAAATGCCAGAATTATGACTAACTATCCAGGTTTCATTCAAAAGAGCATCACTGAAATTTATAAGACGTTGAAATCCTCACCAAGTCTGCCCCTTTATTTGACCAAGTCAAATTTTTATTGGTCAATTTATTAATCATCATTATACTCGGTTGATCTGCCATAGCCGTATGCTGCCAATGTTAGGGTTTCAAGTCAATTACTGACTTTATTAGCGTGCCTGCCTACAATTTATCTATGTTGGAGTTGTTGTTCCAGCTGTTGAATGCTGGAGGCTTCAATGCCTAACTCTTGTCTAATAAACATTACCTTCTTTCATGCTCCACTTCCATTTTAGCCCTAGTTTGCTTTTTTCTTGCCTGTAAACGTGTGCATCTGTTGACAGGGTGCACCTCAGGCAGCACCAATGTAGAAGGTGTGCATCTGTTGACAGGCAGCACCTCAGGCAGCACCAATGTAGAACGTGTGCATCTGTTGACAGGCAGCACCTCAGGCAGCACCAATGTAGAAGGCTCGTTAAAAGATATCAAAGATCAAGGCCCCCAGTCGAAATCAGACCAGACTCGGTTGATAAAAAAAGATGATGCGTCATACTTTAGCCCTAGGCACCGTCTAGAAACTGATCAGAGTGCATTCAAAGTCTATAAAGGAGTAAAGACATTTGCTTTCTCTAAGTCTAGGAATGTCATTGTAACGGGAGGTGAGTCAGTAGAAACTTGGAATAAGATTTATGACCGTTCTGTCCATCTATCCTTTTGATTTTCGCTTACACGTATATTTTTAGTTACTCATTATATGTAATAAGTCAATTGCTCATAGCTACAGTGAATGGCTGGCTGTAAGGGTGTTTATAGCTACAATGCATGACTGGCTGTAAGAGTGTTCATAGCTACAGTGCATGGCTGGCTGTAAGGGTGTTTATAGCTACAGTGCGTGGCTGGCTGTAAGGGTGTTCATAGCTACAGTGCATGGCTGGCTGTTAGGGTGTTTATAGCTACAGTGCGTGGCTGGCTGTAAGAGTGTTCATAGCTACAGTGCATGACTGGCTGTAAGGGTGTTCATAGCTACAGTGCATGGCTGGCTGTTAGGGTGTTTGTAGTTACAGTTTTATACACTAGCTAGATTATAATCAAGGACACCTTTAGAGTGTTGGCTAGGTCAGGGGCTGACCTGAAGCTGCACTCAGTCAGCAGTGCTTTTATATTACAAGCTCATAAGTTTTCATGATGCCAATGCTAGGAGAGCCCATGTATTTCAGTTATGAGGCCATTCTTTGTCATTATGCTCAAGGAATTTTATTGCGTATAGTCATTGGGTTACTATGTTTTTAGAATTAGATTCGTAATAGTTTGTATTCCCTTCAAATAATATTTCTCAATTTGTTTCCGTAAAACTAGGTGTCAGTTTGTCTTCATAAAGTTGGGTGTTGGCTTGTTTCCATAAAGCTAGGTGTTGGCTTGTTCCCCTAAAGCTAGGTGTTGGCTTGTGTCCATAAAGCTAGGTGCTGGCTTGTTTCCATAAAGCTAGGTGTTGGCTTGTTTCCATAAAGATAGGTGTTAAAAGAGAGAAAGAGCTAGAGTAAAAAGATTTTCACCTAGTTTCTTAGTTTCACAAAAATCACAATTCACTCAATATTTATATCTGAGGTATTAAGACTTTCATTGTATTAGGATGGTTGTAGCCTGTCTTGACAAACTGTTGTCTTTGCGGAGTTGTTCCCCCATCGAGCCGGCGAGCAACATAACAGCTTGTCACAAGACGTACTGCACCTGACGTATCAGCTGCACTGAAAGGGAGTTGTTTTCTTCTGTCTATGCAGCTTGGCTGCGATGTTATCGCGGTCGCTCCATTGGTAATCATAACGGATTTTGCGCAAAAATGTATGTATAAAAAAAAAGATTACAACGCTTAACCAAAGACCAGTCTTTGTTGTAAACATTAGTAAAATTTAAAAATAAAATAAATTGAAAATAAAATCCATAAGAACAAATAAAACTGACTGATACAAAAATAGAAATAAAACTGACTGAGCGCACAAATAACGACATGTTTAGTCGCTGTTGTTGCCCAAGTTCTCAAGTTCTACTAAAGTTTACCGCAGAGACTGGTCGCTGGTTAAACGTTGCACTCTTATTTTTTTCTACGTCAATTTTTGCGCTAAATCCGTTATGAGTACCAATAGAGCGGCCGCCATAACATTGCAGCCAAGCCGCATAGACGGAAGAGAACAACTCCCTTTCAGTGCAGCTGATGCATCAGTTGCAGTACATCTTGTGACAAGCTGTTGTGTTGCTCGCCCACTCGACGGGGGAACAACTCCGCAAAAGCAACAGTTTGTCAAGACAGGCTAGGATGGTTGGTGTATTAGGCTGAGATACTACTAGCATGACTACTACCTGCTGAGATACTACTACCATGACTACTACCTGCTGAGATACTACCACCATGTGTGCTACCTGCTGAGATACTATTACCATGACTAAGCCTACTACCTGCCGAGATACTACTACCATGACTACTGAAGTACTACTGCCATGACTACTACCTTGATAAATAGCGGGGTAGTAGGAACTCTCCAGTTTCATATTGGTTTATGAGCATATTAAGTGATACTGACTTTGATACTTGAACGCCATATTACTGTCGACACCGATGTCAAAAACTGTTTAGAATTAGAATTTCACTTTTGCCTTCTGCCTTCATCTTATTTTTAAATTACTGTAAGAGGCTGTATGTTTGCGTTGAAGCTATTCTGTTATGTTATTTAGTGTTCACACGAAAGATCAAATCTGTTTAACATAAAACATTGAAGATGGTAAAAGATATTTTGTAGTCATCAAAAAATGAGTTAATTAGCGTAAAAACAACAAAACCATCCTGCCATCTCTTAATCATGTCTTATGCAGGAATGGACAGGATCGTGCGTATGTGGAACCCTTATGTGTCCAACAAGCCAGTTGCACTACTACGGGGCCACAATGCGCCCATTTTCTACCTTTTCATTGCTTCTGAAGAGAATCGTGTCTTCAGTATTTCTACTGATAAATGTGTCAAGGTTAGACAATCCATCAGTAATCACTCTTCGGATTTCTAGGTGATGATTCACTTATGATCTTGAGGTACACAAATCCCTTTTTGGTGACTTTTGTTAATTGGTAGAAGCTATTATCTTGTCTCCTGGTTCATGTTGCTTATAAGGTAAGTTTTCTTTTTCCTGTGATATACACAAATTAACTTGAGTTTACCATTGATAAATTTATATCAAGTGAGTGTCTCAATTGCGTGCAGGAAAATACTTGTTGTATAGAGTCTTTGTATCATCACGGACACATTGTACTTGATGTATAGTCTTTTTATAATCACGGACACATTGTACTTGTTGTCTAGAGTCTTTGTATCATCATGGACACATTTTACTTGTTGTATAGAGTCTTTGTATCATCACGGACACATTGTACTTGATGTATAGAGTCTTTGTATAATCACGGACACATTGTACTTGTTGTATAGAGTCTTTGTACCATCATGGATATATTGTACTTGTTGTATAGAGTCAGGTATGTTGAACCTGCACAACTAGATAACAATTCAGATAACAATGAATTAGCAATTTAAAAGTATGCAGTAATCTTTCTTTCTCTAACGAAAATTAGAGAACAATTTGCGTTAGAAATTTCGTTTTGTAATTCGTTAGAATTTTCGTTCTTTAATTTGTTCTAACAAGTTTTTTAACGAAAATTTTAACGAATTTTCATTAAAAAATTTGGTGAAATTTTCGTTCAATTGCAGTTTTCTCTATTTTAATAGATCCGAGAAGGGTAATTAGTTCACCATAAATTAGACAACTAGAAATAGCTGTAGTATAGACCGTAGTACAAAGATTACCAATATGTATTTCACTGATGATAGACTGTTTTGCTGTTGTAGATCTGGGACATACAGGACCAGAATTGCCTGCTGACTGTTAGACCAAAAGGTCATAAGATACGGGGAGATCTTCAGGCGTGCCATTACTCTCCATCTAATAAGTCTCTTGCTGTGGCAACAGATCAGATGGCTTTGCTCAATCTCAAACTCAAGTATGCTGAGTTGATATGTCTTCTAGCCTAATCATAAAAACTTCTATAATTTCATTACAATTATCATGAAGGGGCTCACCATTGTGAGTCAAATACTCCATGTCTACCCTTTATGCATACCTCTATGCACACCTCCACGCTTACGGACTTTGAAGACACCCATGGTAATGGACATATTTATGTATTTGCTGTAGACAAGCATGGTGAGTTACTTTGTCGTATGGCTGTTGTGCGGCTATTTTGAGCTTAATGTCACCTGTTTTCTATTGTCAGGCCTGTCTTACACGCTGACATTGTCACCACACACAAAGAGCCTGTAACTTCTGCCAAGTACAATGATGCGTTCAGACAAGTTTTGACATGCTCAGAGGGTTCGGTATGTAATCTGAGTTCTATCTATCCATCTCCGTTTTGCTGAGTGTTTTCTCTTCAATATATTTCTAGGAACTTTAAAAACTGGTAGTATGCGTTGGGCATCGCTTGTTCCGATTAAATGGAAGGCTTCAGGTTGTAGTTCAACTTCAAATGGATTGTTGATGATAATCCATAACTTCACATGAAGTGATTCATGATAATCCATAACTTCGCATGAAGTTATACATGATAATCCACGTGAAGTGAACAACTGCTCATTCAGCCTCATCAAGCGCTGAGAAATGAAAATCCATTGCTTACTTATTGCCTCTCAACTAGCCAGACCTAATCATAAAATTTACATTGTAATTTTTGGCATGTTTTTTAAATACTAACAATTATGCTAGTACTAGCTGAATTCTTGGCCGTTACCCGGGTAATGAAAAAGTCTTTGGACATTACGACATTTACCATTTTAACTTTTAAACTTATCATGAGAAAAGTGTTTTTTTGTGCAGTTCAAATGATTTAAGAGAAAAAATTTATTTTACAATTTGAAATAATTTAAAATTTCGTATCACGAAAAAAGCGTTTTGTTGAAATAAATTAGGAGACAAAATAAAACTGTAAAGGTGTTTAATTGTAAATGTGAAATCATTCGCAAGTAATAGCTAAATATAGTCTTTTTGCTATGATTAAAATCGTTTTAGTGTTGGCATCATAAGGCAAAAATATCGCATAGACGTGTAGAGTGGTGTAAAAACCCATAGTAATTATCTAATGCAATCACTGCCTGGTAAAATTCATCAAAATCATCATAAGTAAAAATAGTAACAAAACAATACGTTAACCTTAGTAACTATAGTTACCTACAATAACTTTAGTGCATTTTGAGGATATGATCTGCAAGAAAATGTAACATTGCAATGTACTACGTGCAGAGTTCATACCTTCGAGAGAGACGTATAACATAAACACTGACTCAGGGCTGATACTCCCCCCTAAAAGACCCATTAGGTTCGGCCCAAAATCACGTTTTAGGAGGGGTTTTCAGACCATGGGGCACTGTCAGCGAATTTGCTACTTTAGCGAGTTTTCCACAGCCAAGCTAGTAAAAGGGCCCATGCTCATTAAGGATTTATTCAGCCAAAGTAATACCAAGAACTTGCACTGAAATTCCAGTCTTCATTTTAATGCAGATTGCATTAAAATCTGCATGCTTGCTGACGGGAAAGGAAGGGAAAAGAGACAGTCGACACTGCATTATCTTAGCAACCCTTTAGCAGTATACTCAGAATGAATCATATGATATTTCTTTCATTGATATTCATTGTTTTCCTTTGTAAATGAAAATGATGATCTGATGGTTGATGTTTGGAATCAGTTTTATTAACCATTTAGCAAGCATAGCGACAATTTGTCGTTTTGCGATACTGACGCTAGTGGGCAGAGCGACTATAATGTCTCTACACGAACGGTTGTTATAAATTGATTTATGGTTAGCTAATTGCCTCTTTTAGTTTAATTTTTTACGAATAGTAAACTACAATATATTGGTCTCTGTTAGCAACAAAAAATAAGCCATTTGCCAAAGAAAGAACGATCGTTTTTGCAATACTAAACAAACGAAAAATCAGAAATAAAAACGTATTTAAATAAAATTGGAAATTTTGTTTGTAGGTGTTTTCTGCTTCATTTATGCATGAATCATAAATCATATTGGATGTGTAGCAGGGCGTGGAACCTGGGCGCCCTTTAGGTAACTCCCAGTGTTTAGGGGGTGTATTTCAAATTGACCAATCAGGTGATTGGGGGTACAATATCTAAATTCAAATTGACCAACCAGGTGATTGGAGGTACAATATCCAAGTCTGGACCTATCCAGGTGGGTGTTTCTTTCAGAGTATCAGCCCTGGGTACGCTGAATCTAATTTATATGCATTTAGTTTATTAAAACATACTTGAAGGAAGTTTCAGCATATATTTTTGTAAACATCAAGCTTTTATATAACATTTTATCCCTTATCTGTTTGCGAATCTATTTTTACCTTAGCGGATAAAGCTGAACTGAGATAGCGGCAAAATAGCATATTGATATTTTTGTTTATTTTGTCGTAATCAGTACAACAGTCGCCAAATTTTAACATTGAGAAAAATGATTGTTGATATCGTATGGCGGCAAATAAATTTGCCCTAGTATGGCAAAGACAAAAGAAGCATCGTACATGTATTTCATTGTTTGCACAATCTAGCAGGAAATATGGATCACATGATCAGATTACGACTAGATGATTAGACCAGGCTGAAATGAAACTGTAAAGTAGCGAGCATTTTATATTTGATACGGGCTTTTCGGTAGAACCCAAAGTGTCTGTCATAAACTAGTGCTACTATACATTTTATATTAAGCCTTTTATTGGCCTTTAATTTCACCTGATGACATCACATGCCAAAACAATAACCACAATGTTTGAGTACGTCATCGAAATAAAAAAATTCCAAACTACAGCGTTTTTAAAATTGCTGCGATTAACTGTTCGTTTTTGAGCTTTGAATAGCTTGTAATTAGAAGTGCCTCGATTCTAAATTCACCAGCCGATTCACATACCGATCCGATATACCGATCCGATATACCGATTCTTATTGAATAATAATGCGGTTCAGATACCGATTCAGATTTTCTGTGTTGCATAGATAATTGCTCATTTTATTTTGCAAATACAATACAAAGAAAATATAAATATTAACGTTTTGATTTGTTTGTATTTATAGAAAAAAGATATATATATATATATATCTCTTATATATTTATATATCTCTTAGATATATATATTCACAAACTGACATACCGTGCACGCAGTAACAAAACAGTCCATGTTTCCTGTAATTTGCAATTACATTTAATAATTGTAGTTACTGTTAATGGCACAGCTCTCTTTCTGTGATAATGAACTCTCTCTTCTATTGCTGAACGAACTGCTGCGCCTGTAAAAGTTCAGAGCAAATTAATGTTTCTTTTAATCACCGTTAGTGATTAAATTCTCTCAGTGAGAAGTCTCTTTCTTCTATCACTATCAATGTAGCCAATTGTACTGAAGAGTGACTCACTTGCCACAGACGATGGAGGACAGGCTAAAAACCGATAGGCCACTAGGGTTATTTTGTATGATACATTGTAGCGTCAGGATGATAAAGAGAGAGAGATAGATAACGTTACGCATCAACTGCTTAAATTACTTTTGAAATGCTAGTAAATAGAACTATTACACTGCATTCTCATTTTCCATTTTCATTATTTTGTTCGTGATTGGCCACAATTAATCTTATCGCCCTAATTGGAAAATACCACACTTTGTGATTACGTCCTGACTAAAGCAAAAAGGTTCCTCAGCTGTGTTGATGTAGATCAGACTATAGTATGAAATAAATTGTGTGACAGGCCCGGAATTCATTAGGTAAAAGTAAGGAATTTGCAGTTGAGGATTTTTATTAATGTACATGTAGCAGGCTAAAATACTGTTTTCTGTTAAATAGTTGATCTGTAAAAAGTATTTGAAATTCCAGACTTTTTAAAAAAAGGTCGGCCGATACTGATTCAGATACTTAATACCCATATCGGCACCGATTCCGATACCAAAATCGGGGCAACTCTGCTTGTAATCACATTTCCACATATTTTGCCCCTACAACATAGCAGAGTAAGACATGGCGAGCCTTTTAATAGCAAATAACTGTAATGTGAATTTTGTTGCAAATAATCCTTCAACTATTATGCTGAATTTCAACTTTTTATCACTAAAGTTTTATCACTTATCAGTTTCTCTCTTCGCTTTCACTATAACTTTTAACATACCTGTTTAAAACTTTGTTCAACCTAATTCGGCAAAAAATCCCGAATGATGCTGTTTTTGCAATAAAGTGGATTTTTGTTAGCAAGTTAAAGGTTGACTTGCAACAAAATTCACATTACAGTTATTTGGTATCAAAAGATTCACCATGTCTTACTCTGTTGTGCTGTAGGTGCAAAATATGTGGAAATGTGATTACAAGCTCTTAAAAGCTCAAAAACGAAAAGCGGCCGTAGATTGGAATCTCATTATTTCGATGACGTAACCACGAAATTTGGTTATCGTCTTGTCACGTATGTTCTCACGTGAATTGAAAGGCCAATACAAAGCTCAATATAAAACTTATCGTATTACTAGTTTATGACAAACACTTCGGGTTTTACCGAAGACCCCGTATCAAATATAGATGCTCGCTACTTTACAGTTTTGCTTCGGCATTATTCAATTGTCAGGTCGTTCTCTGATCATGTGACCCAATACTTCGCAAATAATTTTTGCAGCATTTTTCGATTATCACAGGTGACCAACAAGCTCATCATGATTATCAGACAATGATATGTACTCCTTCGAGCTAAGGTTGAAAAATTTAAGGATTTTTTACGGTAAATTATAAGATATCACTGCTAAAAGTGACAGCATTACAATGACGATAAAACAGACGCATAATATCAATAGACGTAGTTTTATTGAATGCGTGAAGTATATTTGTGAAAATACTTTGATGAATAAGGTTGCAAGAAAGTGTAAACAGAAACCATCTCTCACAACTACATCACATTTGAGCCGTTTTGGAAAGGGAATCCAAACTATGGCGGTCTCGTTTGGCTGCGATTTTCTGTTTGTTTTTGAGCTTTTGAAAGCTTGTAACCACCTTTCCACATATTTGGCACCTACAACACAACAGAGTAAGACATGGCAAATCTTTTCATTTCAGATAACGGTAATGTGAATTTTGTTGCAAGTCAACCTTTAAGGAAAGTTGTCTGACCACCTACTTTCTGTTTGAAGGGATTGCAACTCCAACTTTGCTGCTAGTTAAAGAAAAAAGATTACTGTTTTTTTATACATGGTCATCGTGTCTCTTTCAGGCATGAAAATATTTTTGGTGAACAGCATTTCGGTGTCTTTGCTATTTTGTCGTATGTAATAAGCACATTGACTGCCAAATTTGAACTCTAGCAAAAAATTTATGAGTTCGTCTGGTGAAATAAAATTCGTATGGTGAGGTGAAAAGATCGTCACGTTCCACTTGGTAAGGTGAAAAAGATCTGGGTAATATATCAGGGTAATCGTATCTTGAGGGTGCGCTGTATAGATAAACAAACATGAGGAATATGTTTAGCACATAATAATTGACTAGATATGAATCAACAACAGTTCTCATGAACAGTGAGTGATTGACTGCCTACATACCTGTTGTAAATGATGGATCATGCTCATGCCTTGCTTTTCATCACATAATAATGATGTCATCGACTGTTAACCGGAACTTACAATATGGCTTGGGGCTCAGAATCTAAGTTTAGCGTAGCTAAGTATCTTTATTGACTGTTTGTTTTCTGGAGTATCATTAGCCTATACATACACTAGCTGCATTACCCGTGTTCAGGAACAGATTTACGTAAAGCAATAGTTTTATTGGGAGTTGTCTTTCATATTGTAAAACAACTCCAAATATGCAATCTACTGAAATTTTTGTGCTGATCAGACTGCATACACATATGCAGTTGTGCATGTCAATAATGTTGGAGAGACCAATGGAAATATGCAATGTGTTCTACAGGTAGTCTACAATACATCAGTCTCGAACCACTCAAATCGGAGTTGTCCTAATTTTGTACAGAACTGATAATGAAATGGAAAAGTTTTACATATTTTAAAAAATTCTAGAAAATATTTTGCTGTTGCACTGCTTAGCTATCGCCAGCTTTTATTGAATTGAGACTTCTGTATGCTTGAAACACTAATCATGACTCACCAGTTCTTCGTCTATAGCCTGTGTTTTGACATGGTATATACAAACTGTGCAGCAGTAATGCGGTTGTGTTGATAAATTTATTATCAATAAAATCTACTATATAAACTACATATATGGCCTCTCGCCTTTTCAACGTAAGGCGTTACATCTTGAGCATTTTTGGACATTCGTCCCATAAACCCCCTGCTCGGAGGTTTCTGCACGTCTGGCCGATGTAGCGGCTGCTCTGAGCCGTTGGAGTAACTGCTGGGGTCGGTTTAGTAATCCTGCATTTCTAGCGGCTGCAGCATCTATTCTGGCCTGCTCTCGATGTACCCGTGTTTGTTCGGCGGTTTCTGCTCTTCTAGCAGCTGCAGTTCCGTTTCGTTGTGGGCGTAGCTGCGTTTGCTCTGCAGTTTCTGCTCGTCTTGCTGCTGCTTCGCAAATTCGATCTCTCTCTACGGGAATCAATCTGTTTTTGCGTTTGGGCAATAGGCTTTTTGGAAGGCATCGTACTGCTTCAAGCATTTCTAACATCGAATGAGATGGTGTGCTTTTTGTAATATACGCTGCTCGCTTTCTTCTCACTGCTGTCTATCGCCAGGCTCGGAGTGCCCGTGCAAGTTCTGTAGTTTCTGTAGTTCTCGTAGCTGGAGAAAAAAGTAAAAGTAACTCAGCTGCGGAAGGAAATGAACATGTTTATTATCACAAACAGTGGCAAATCCAACGTTTTCAACCCTTTCACTGAAGTAGACTCCCTCATGCGTTTTCTATGGTCGACCGCCATAGACACATTTTTGCGACTTTCCCAGCAGTTGCTAGTAACTGAATTTTATTATTCGTTGATAACATAACCAACGATTTTTAAAACTTGTATGAAGTGACAGTGTTGTCCAAAGATTTCTCTATAAAATTAGCCTAAAATTTAATTTTAATTCTTTGTTTGAGAATTTCCAACTTAAAAACGAAGATTTTTTGTGCGAGTTCAGTAAATGCGTCCGAGTTAAAAAACAAATAACTACTTATGTTGATGACACATGACAGATAATTAAAATGCACAAAATATAGATACAACGATTTTTTGTATAGCAGTGCTTGTTAACGTGTTGGCAAAATGAAATATATAACCAAAACAAACAGTATAGATGGAGATTGAAATTGAAAAAATATCGTATACATATTAAGCAATATCGACAAAATGCCTGGCAGTAGGCCGATAGCTAAATTTGTACACGGACGCAAGTGAAAGGTTTATGTAGTGGAAGTGTGACAATTCATGGACAATACAACATTGATTAAGAAATACCTACCTTTTTTTATGTAGAAAGTAGAAATGTAGTGGGTGAGAACTGAGTATTATTGTGTAAAACCGATGAATAGGTTATGTATAGAGGCATGTATTAACCGTCGATTCCCGTTGCCGCGCCCTAGATACCTAGTAGCGGGTAATAGTCGGAAAAGTACGGTACTCTATAAGGCGGACACACAATCAATCACACACACACACAGACAACGATTGCCGTTTATATAGTAGATGTGTTTCTTTCTGCAATATCATTAGCCTATATGTACACCTGCGTTTCTTTCTGCAATATCATTAGCCTATACATACATGTGTTTCTTTCTGCAATATCATTGACATATATGTACATGTGTTTGCTTCTGTTTTTGTTGATTTGTGGCTATTAGACTGGACGCAGGCAAAATTGGCCACTTTTCTCTTAATGGCTGTCAAATTTTGTATTTCGCAACGAAGAGGTCCTGCTAGGATTATCTTCAAATAGAATCTCAACAGATTTTGGCCATTCCCCTATCCTTTGGTCATCCTCCAGTTGCCACGGATCCACAATTTTCCTTTACACCCACTTTTATTAATTAACCAATTCACCGACCTCACATTATCTGTTGACAAACAATTATTGGTAAGGTATATTCATTGGCATCAACATTTAGATTGTGAAACTTTGGGACTTCGAGACTGGAAACAGCGTTTTTGACTTTGGTGAAGCACATGGAGATGCTGCCATAACATGTTTAGACTTTGATACGACTGGCAGACGATGTCTCACGGGAGGTCGTGACGGTGCTATCAAAATATGGAACTATAACAACGGGCACTGCCTCATGACTTTACGCAACCGTAAGTTTCCTCCTTGCTAACTTTAGAGCCAGTCCTGTCTTTACTTGACCTGTAGTGGAGTCATTCTTTCATGTGTTACTAAACAAGAAATACAAAGTACATATATTATATATCACTTATGATCAAATGACAGGAAATAATTGGCGAGGTTTCATCGCATTCTTATTGGTTATCTTGGTACTTGCCACACAAATTTACAGGTAGATAGCTAGCTTCATATTCATTATTATCATATTAAGTGCTGGAGTTATTTGATGATATCCAACACTAAAATTTATTCATCTTCATAATGGATGGTAATTGAGAGAGTTGATGCTGATTGTCTATCAGCATCCCTCAAACCGCAGTCTTGCTTCAAAGTCTTTGTCTAATGACCGAGCTACTGTTGTCTAAACCCTAGCCTGTTTTGACAAACTGTTGTTTTTGCGGAGTTGTTCCCCCGTCCGCGGGCGAGCAACACAACAGCTTGTCACAAGACGTATTGCACCTGATGCATCAGGTGCACTTATAGGGAGTTGTTCTCTTCCGTCTATGCGGCTTGGTTGCGATGTTATGTCGGTCGCTCCATTGGTAATCATAACGGATTTCGCGTAAAGGTTCATGCAGGAAAAAAAAAGATTACAACGTTTAACCAACGACCAGTCTCTGTTGTAAACGTTAGTAGAATTTAGGAATAAAATAAATTGAAAATAAAATCTACAAGAACAAATAAAACTGACTGATACAAAAATAGAATTAAAACTGACTGAGCGCACAAATAACGACATGTTTAGTCGCTGTTGTTGCCTAAGTTCTCAAGTTCTACTAAAGTTTACCGCAAAGACTGGTCGCTGGTTAAACGTTATAATCTTATTTTTTCTGCTTAAATTTTTGCGCAAAATTCGTTATGATTACCAATGGAGCGACCGACATAACATCGCAACCAAGCCGCATAGACAGACGAGAACAACTCCCTATAAGTGCAGCTGAGGCATCAGGTGCAGTACGTCTTGCGACAAGCTGTTGTGTTGCTCGCCCGCGGACGGGGGAACAACTCCGCAAAACCAACAGTTTGTCAAGACAGGCTTTCTAACCCCTCACATGTCATTTTATTAGTATCACAGATTAGATGGTTCATTAACCGTGCATCATTAAGCGTGTATCATTAAAGATGTAGTTGCGTCAAATTTAAGTTGATCTTAAAAGAAAGCATTTTTTTTTCTCTATCAGTTGATATGTTGTTTGTTGTGTTACGCGATCGCATTGCCGAGATATTTAAGGATTAAAACCGAAAGAATCTGATCGCCGTAAAAACGCTCAGGCCACCAAAACGTGCCCAGACTTGCCCAAAATGATGTCACGTGTTAGGCAACCTGTCTCTATCTCTCGTATTCACATCGGGTATTTGCGATAAAAGTCTAGTCTTACGCGGCTCTATTGGCATATATCTTATTTTGTATTTGCTCATGTTGGCTTGAATAAAATTTTAAATCCTGCTACAGATGCATTATTATGAATGTTTTAAAGGCCTCAAATAACGAAAATTGAAAATTTGTTCTACTCACTTTCTCCAAATGTTGTGTAGACATTTGGGTACCGACTACCAATTCTACCGGTCTACGGTAAATCTGTCAAGTCACTTATGTAGAACGCGATCTTTGTATCAGCACAGTTCAGCAGCTACCCATACTAACGATATACAGCCTCCCATAAGCCCCGCCCACATTATGTCGCCTATCCTTGGGGCGGAGCTGTATATCATTGCCTACACCGTCTACGTACTAGTTTCTTACTAGTAGTATTCTTACCGAATACTACCTAAGTGAAATAAGCAAGCCACGTCTTTGAAAAGAATATAGACAGGGATAGAGTTTTAAGGATGAGAAGTCTGCTGCAAACTGGATTTGAACTCACATTCTCCAGTTTTGCGGACATCCATATACCATATCAAATTCACTACAATATTCTGCAAATCATGTTTTGCATCATCTTCAACAATATTATTTTATTATATAACTTTTACAAGCAAAAATATTTTCATCTCGGCATAAAGCTTTTATTAAAAATATTCATCAAGTCGTGGCCACTCACATAGTATTAGCTGATACAATAAGACAAATTCATCTACTGCAACAAACTCAAACAAAACATCATGGCTTATGCAGCACGCATTCAAGTCTCTCTTTCCCCTTTATGGCAGTTTCCACACTGACAAAGCTTCTTCGGCTGGTGGGACGATATAAACATTCTGTAATCAGTAAAACAAATGCAAAAAATATGTCATTCATAGATATGTCATTCTAAAGCATATCTATTGACAGCTTCCAAATTGGGAGTTGGATTGCAAGTTGAATTGGAGATTGCGAGTGTAATTTTTAAAAAACGAATAAACATTTAATAAAGGCACAAGTACGCCAAGCCAATGATTCGAAGCTTTGGTTCTGGAGATTAAAGATTTGCAATGATCAATCGATTTTACCCACTTCCTACGAGTGAAAATAATTTGTAATCATGACTCTAATTTACCAAAGAAAATTTGAAAAAAAATTTATAGCTAGGTAAAACGGCGGATAAACTATGAAACGATGATTGGAGATAGCAAAGAATTATCATTTTATTAATTGGTATATGTATTTATGACTAAAAAAATATTACATTTACTTAGGTATAGAAGACTCTAAGTTAATTTACCTCCATTCTGTCTTCCTCTGCAGCAAAACGCTGCTGACGCCTGTCAGCTTTGACCATAGGCTGTCTACTCCAATCTTTTACTAAAAGTTTCTCAGATAACTTTGAGTAGCGGTCGCTCGAACTTGAAGCCATTTTAAAACTATGTATAACTTAGTAATTGTTGAAACGCGTTGAATCAGTAACTATGAGAATGAATTATCTAATTACGAGAATCTTCGAGATCACAGACAACGCGTTTTACGAGTGATAACATTTATGACGGCCTATATAAAAATTTTGCGCGCATGATTGGCTAACGAAGCGACCTCATATTTATTGCTCGTGGTTTCGTTTCAGATACCTTGCTTGTGACGTCACGAAAAAGGCACCCGCTGGAACGTGAGCTTTTTAAAAGAGGGCCTCATTCAAACGCATATATCTCTGGACAGGGTCGGTCTACAAAGACAAAAATGGCATCAAATTGTAGCTGATGTTTTAGCCTTTAATGGGTCTTAATTTCATTAAATGGAATTTTTTGACGCAACTACATCTTTAAGCGTGTATCATTAAGCGTGTATCATTAAGCGTGTATCATTAAGCGTGTATCATTAAGCGTGTATCATTAAGCGTGTATCATTAAGCGTGTATCATTAAGCGTGTATCATTAACCGTGTATCATTAACCTGTATCATTAACCGTGTATCATTAACCGTGCATCATTAACCGTGCATCATTAACCGTGCATCATTAACCGTGTATCATTAACCGTGTATCATTAACCGTGTATCATTAACCGTGTATCATTAACCTGTATCATTAACCGTGTATCATTAACCGTGTATCATTAACCGTGTATCATTAACCGTGTATCATTAACCTGTATCATTAACCGTGTATCATTAACCGTGTATCATTAACCGTGCATCATTAAGCGTGTATCATTAACCGTGTATCATTAACCGTGCATCATTAACCGTGCATCATTAAGCGTGTATCATTAACCGTGTATCATTAACCGTGTATCATTAACCGTGTATCTTGCTTTCGGCAACCTTTTCAGTTGTTTATGGTGGATCACACGTGACCATGGTAATGCCTTACTGAAACTCTAATTTTTGTTATGTAGCTGTTTTTAGTATAAAATAATCACCTATTCTTTATACAATCGTTGAACACATAGCTGAAGAGCCTACAGTTTACAACATTAAAAACTAGTCAAGACTATTTCCTGTTGACCTGAAGCATTTTAAGAATAAAACTCGCGGAATGTCTACAATAGATGTATGAGAAAGATAATATTACAATTAGCTGCCATATTGATGTCTACAATAGATGTATGAGAAAGATAACGTTACAATTAGCTGCCATATTGATGTCTACAATAGATGTATGAGAAAGATAATGCTACAAGTAGCTTTCTTAATTAGCGCCATATTGGCAGAGAAATGTCAAAAGCCACATTTATGTAATTAAAATAAAAAGTAATCAAAATGAAAAACAAGCTTATAAGTATTCATGATAACACTAATTATAATGATACTAATAGTAATATTACTAATAATAATCTTTCCTATAAAAAGAACCGTGCGCGTTCATCTATCAGAAGCCAGAAGAGGATGTTGGGAAAAAGACTATCATTAGTGCCTCTGATGTTAGTGCCCCTGATGTTAGTGCCCCTGATGTTAGTGCCCCTGATGTTAGTGCCCTGATGTTAGTGCCCCTGATGTTAGTGCCCCTGATGTTCGTGCCCCTGATGTTAGTGCGCCTAATGTTAGTGCCCCTGATGTTAGTGCCCCTGATGTTAGTGCCCCTGATGTTAGTGTCCCTGATGTTAGTGCTCCTGATGTTAGTGTCCCTGATGTTAGTGCTCCTGATGTTAGTGCCCCTGATGTTAGTGCCCCCGATTATCTGTCATGGCACATTGGATTTCCAGGGTATTATGATTAATCGTCTTTGCTATAAAAATGTAGTGTCCGTCCATCTGATGCCATGCTTAGAGGTGAAGACAAATATTGCATCACCTAGGGATTGAACTCAAACATTAGGCTTAGCAGCCAGAATATGTAATATGCGCGCTGCTATCTGCCTATCTGCTATCTGCCCCGCTCGTCCACCTTGCCGTACCCTAGGACACTTATGTATTCGCGGCATCTAACTTTCGCGTTTTCGCGGTGTCATCCTCTCGCGAAAGTTTCATGTGCGAAACTAAACTATCATAACAAACGAGCGAAAAAGCGAAACTAAATAGCTTTGTTCATTGATACTGTATAATTGAATTTTATAACGACATTTATTTTAACGTTTTTAACGACCACTATAGCATCGTTAAAATATAAACCGACAAAATAATTTGACTGTCAAAATTTATTATGGTATTATTTTGCAATTATTTAGGATTATTTTCCCATTAGGAATGATTTATAATGATAGGAATTTGATGTCAATGCACATGCATTAGTTAGCGTTATCGTTTGCTGGGGACATCAATCAATTCAGTGAGCACCGTGTGTTGAAAGAAAATAAGACACATGCACTGACACTCGCAGTACTACACAAGCAGCATGACTCTGGAAAGGTTTGGATTCACCACTGACACCTCTTCAATAACTTGTAATTTTTTGAGATTTGTTTTGTTTTAAGTGATGTGACTGACGAGGCGTTTTTAAATTAAAATAGGCAAAACATGACCGCAGTTAATACGCTCAGAAAAAAAAACATCTTTTCCTTTTGAGCGTTTTAACAAAGATCAATTTTGCGGATTTTATTTTAAGTTGATTCGGAGGCTTTTACGCTTTCGATGGGACACGGCCAAGCGGGTGATTGATAAAACTTAATCTTTTGCAAACCTTTATAAAAGTCATTAAAGAATAGAGAAAGCATAATATTATTATGCTTTATTAGTTATCTTGAGGTGTTGACTGATGTTCTAAAAAAAGAATCAAGGAGATTGACCCCCTAGAAGCTGAGATATAGACAGCCAAACACAGGTCTACCTAATAAAGAATCAGAGGAAAACCCTTCGAAAATCCCGAAAACTGTGACGTATAAAATCGACTTAATGGTCATGTGCCGGAGTTGCGCACCCTTACCGCCGTTACTTATAATGATTGTTTTGGCTACGAGATGTGAAACGCTTCTCGCGATAGTAAATAATTTACATACTAGCTCTGGTTTCTCAGGAAAATCATCCAAACATTGTGTGGTAAAGGCATTTGCCCACAACCCCTCGCCATGATTTTTTAAAGCAGAAGAGCAGATTTTGACTATTGTGCTTCAAATTTTAACTCGATCTCCACGGATATGCTCCGAAGATCATCTGTTCAACGAACGGCGCGTGTATAGTCTATATGCGATATCCGCGATTGCAGTTTGTTTAGAATAAGAAATAGGAATGGGACTTTTTGTTCCCTTCATCATTTTTCTACTGTGTATCTACTGCAGCATTCAGTTGATTTTCATGATTATCGTCACTATTAACAGACTGGAAGTTCACTACAGCCATAATCTTAAAAAGACTAACTTGACCGTGCTGCTCTTGCTATAAGAAAAGAAAACGATAACTTTTGCTTTGATTTTTCTATTGATCTATTATCTTATCTATGATTATTTTTTATGATTTATATAATATTCATAATGCATATTATACAAAATAATAATATAACTGCGTATAGAATAAATGATGTAACTAATATAATTTGTAGAAAATTCCAAATGATAACCGAGATTGATGATTGATTTAATTGATTCTATTTATTAGCTATAGTTAAAAAATCTGAACAACGCTAAAGATGAGTCTGAATAGGGAAGCTAAGTAGGAGAACAACAAAACTGAGCTGAACTAGCAAGATAGCGAAATGTTGCGAAATAATAGATGCGTGTAGTTATTTTATGCTAAAACTAATCTACACGTCAGAGGGACTGGTTCGGTATTCTAGGAGCGATGATTGTTAGGCCCAATTTGATTGTTCTATACTTCCAGGGATTAAACCAATTAAAACGCCGTGATTGTTATAGGAGAGCGTATTAGTTGGCTTAATTGACCAATGACACACAAGTCGATTTCATACGTCATATATTGATGATTACCAAAACACTTTTGTTTTTTGGTAGACCTGTGTTTGGCTGGCTATATCTCAGCTTCTGGTTGGTCAATCTCCTTGATTCTTCTTTTAGAACATCAGTCAACACCTCAAGATGAATAATAAAGCATAATAATATTATGCTTTCTCTATTCTTTAACAAAAATATTTTGCCTCTGATGATGATGATAATAATGATGCCTAAGAACTACTAGAAGTTGATGTTTGTCTCTATGGCTTGGAATGAAGTGATATTCTACAGCGATAAAAATCGCGTCCATGGCCGTTGGGCAAATAACTTTTCGAATAAATGATGTTGAGGTCGAGTTATCTGAAGGAATTTATCATTGCGTTGGAACTGACCAAACAAATCCGTTTGAGTTGACCTTGTGTTTGAGATTAAATGTTACATTTTATCTGAGGGCGAGTTTTTCGAGTTGGACTGTACTTACCGTAAATAATTTCCAAAAAGTTGGGGCGGCTCAGCCGGCCAGCTGCCCCAGTGAAAACTGGCCTGTTGATAGTCCAAGAAACAAATGGCAGCAAGCGATCAAATTGCATTATTGACCTTGCCCACACCATTCTACCTGCGGTTCACAATTACAAACTAGTCGCAAATTGAATTTTTTTATTGGTGAACCGAACCTGAGGAATATAATTATGTTTGTTCCACTGCATTTATTTTCACATCACTATATTTTCGCACTCATCAGAGCTGCGAAATTAAGTTGCTTCGAAATTTTACTCTGTGAGCTACTCACGAAACTAAATACTAGCGAAATATAAGTGTCCTAGGGTATGTAAGAATAATTAGGCAGATATTCACTACACTTGCTGATCTATCTCGGTGTACTGGGCTGCCAGGGTATGAGGGCTAATCTTAACTATAGTAATATACCCTACAGGATAAAAATATTCGTTGGTTATAAAAATTCGCGATTTCGCGAACAGTCAAATCCGCGAATTATTAAATTCCGTGAATAATTAGTTCTATTTTTAATCACAAGGGAGAATAACTATTGGATCAAATTAAAAACTAGCTGCTAGGCTAGTTTTTAATATAAATACTAAACGTAGTTGAGTTTCAAAACATTTTTAAAGTAATTGCCTGGGCTTTGAGTTAACACCATTGCCAATGCATCACATTTCTTTACAAAATTATTCAAGGTTGTCACAAGATATGCAGAATGGCGTCATCGCAAAAACAGCCGCTAGGCAGAAGTACTAAACGTAGCCGAGTTCCAAAACTTCTTTAAAATCATCGCCGGGCTTCGAGTTTTATTGCCATTGCATCAAACTTTACAAAATTATTCAAGGTTTTCACAAGTTATTCGGCATGACTTCGTCATCGCAAAAAAAATCTCTTCGAGTCTTTTTACATTGAAATTAACTCTATCAACCTCTAATACCGAAGTTGAGGACGATCATGATTTTGATCTGGACATTATGGTATGTATTTGATTTGCAGTGCAAATACGTTTTTCCATAATTAACTGCATTAGTTAGTTCTTTTGTTTAAAAACCGATCGCTTTCATTAAATACTTCAGCTATCGTTTTTGTACTTCCTTAACACTTATTATTATTTTTTCTTTTTTGTATTTACTGCAGATGGAGAATGAAACAACCTACTCCAATTACGAAAACTAGAGACAAGTAGTTATATTCATCAAGGCAGGAATATCGGCAGAGAAGCAACCAGTCAACCTAGAGCCCTTCATCGACAACTCCTTGATATCGCTGCACCAAACATAATTAAATTATATATTTTATTTCATGTATAGATATATTATAACTTATTACAAACTTTAGTGTACAAATAAAATATTTCAAATACAAATAAAATTTTACAAACGATGAATGGAGTAAATATAAACAGTTTAATCTATATGGCGGTTGTCGAGAGCAATAAAATTAAACTGATACTCTTGATAAGTGAATACTAGCGTGTAATGGTGCATGCTCTCTGACTAGTTATTTTGGTAATAGCGGCTCTATATCCCTTTCACTGTCTTGGGTAGATGTTAAAGGCGATTCTCTCGCTACTACATGGCTGGTAAGGAAGTTATCATCAGAACTCTCCTCGTGGCTTACTATTGCAAAGTTCTGCCGGTTGACCAAAGATTTGTGCTCGTAAAGGCTTTTTTGTTCCTTTTTTCAAAACAGATATATTCTCCTCGTAAGTAGCTGCGGTCACTTCTACCTCAATTTCCAGACCTCCCTGAATGATTGGTGATCTTCTAAGAATGACATCTACCACCCTTGCAGTCATTGTGCTTGCCTGTATGATGAAAAATCTCTCTCACACTAAAACAAATAATGAAGCTGTAGGGATGGAAAAAATAAATATTGCGTTTTACCGAAGAACCAAAGTAAAATTCAAGGAAGTTAGTAAATGGTTTTGAAAAAACTCATTACTTACTGCAAATTGTTGGTTCATCAGAGGCCTCCCATCTATGAATATTCGTGAAAACCTCTGAACGCAGCAAAAAATTTATAGCTTAGCACTATCGACCCGTAGTTGTAAGCTAAATAGAAAATGAAACACGGAATGCGTGCATGCATAGGGTTAACTCTATTGCTAGACGTAATAGAGTTAACTCTTCATAGAGAGTGACAGTTTTCAACCGCGAATAAATTAATCCGCGAATATTCATGAAATGGCAATTTTTGCGAAATTTAACTCTGCGAATAAATTCATCCTGTAGTGTATAATTACAATATGTAATAATACTATAACTCAAAACGTTTGTCCGAAGCCATCATTGACAGTTGGGGAAAAAAATTGCGCTGTTTGACGATTCAAACAAGATTCAAATTCGCAACTTTCAGACTGATAAATTGCGACTAGCAACTGCATCGCTCAACTGCGTGCTGAAATCTCTGAACAATTGTATGTAGTTATTACGTTAAACAATCACTCACGGCGTACCTACTGCCTGGGTGCGAGTTATTTTTGCTATAATGAAAGCTGCATTATAGCAAAAATCGCTGCACCAAACATAATTAAATTATATATTTTATTTCATGTATAGATATATTATAACTTATTACAAACTTTAGTGTAAAAATAAAATGCCTACACCGATTCATGAGTTCGGAGGATTCATGAGTTCGCCTAGGATTCATGAGTTCTTCTGTCGGAAATCACAGCTGATGGCTGGGAAAGAGATTGAATACTAATTGCACCATTCATCTTGCTGCATCATGAAATAATTACGCATTTAGTTACACATTCAGGGCTGCCTTTATATTACAAGCTCATAAGTTTTCATGATGCCAATGATAGGGGAGCCCATGTATTTGAGTTATGAGGCCATTTTTAGTCATGATGCTCAAGGAATTTTATCTATTGATTTATTTATTTATTTAAGGAATGATATTTATTGCGTATGGTCATTGGGTTACTATGTTTTTTAGAATTAGATTCGTAATAGTTTGTATTCCCTTCAAATAACATTTCTCAGCTTGTTTCCGTAAAACTAGGTGCCAGTTTGTCTTCATAAAGCTAGGTGTTGGCTTGTTTCCGTAAAGATAGGTGTCGGCATGGCTCCGTAAAGCTAGGTGTCTGCTTGTTTTCGTAAAGCTAGGTGTCGGTTTGTTTCCGTAAATTATTATTACACATGCGGACCTCCTGTATACTCTGTATACTTATAATAATGCTAAAGTTTACACTGCATTTATCCATTTACCTTCTATAGATAACTCTCAGTGTTTGTCTGTCTGTCATTCGTGTGTCTGGTTATATTGACAAAATTATTGGAACAAATAATCCACTTCACACTGAAATTGAACTCACTACCTCCAGTTCTGCAGCAGGCGTACTATCCATTATACTACGCATTAAACTGGTGGTACGATGGAATAATGGTCCAAATCGTATTTATAACACCTGCCAATCTTTAATGCTGATTGGTTAAAATAGCACGCTTCAATCTTGACGCGATCTTTTTTCCCAACGCTTGCTTCAGAAGGATGGACACGGCTCTTATTATAGTAGAGGTTTAGTCTGGCTTAAGTTACTAGCTTCAGCTACTAGCTTAAGTTACTAGCTTAAGTTACTAGCTTAAGTTACTAGCTTAAGCTACTAGCTTAAGTTACTAGCTTAAGCTAGTAGCTTAAGTTACTAGCTTAAGCTACTAGCTTAAGTTTCTAGCTTAGGTTACTAGCTTAGGTTACTAGCTTAAGCTACTAGCTTAAGTTGCTAGCTTAAGTTGCTAGCTTAAGTTAGCCAAATTTATTGAGTAAAGGAACTTAGCTTATTAAGAATTACTTTTCTATGCACAACCATTTTTATAACCTGTGCAACGCCGGGCATTCACCTGGTTATTCATATATTGAAGTTAAGGAATGTCTCAAGCTGGTAATATATGAAAGCACTCGTACGTCAAGAGATAGGAGAGTGGCTAGTACTGTTTCATGTCATTACTTGATAGTCATATTACAGTGTCTTTCTCTTTCAGCCTCCAGTTCACGAGGTTTGTGCTTTTTCATGCTTGCAGCTATTATAAAAAAGCTTCATAACTTTGGCTTTTGCCCTTAGCTAACAGTCTTTAAATTCTATTCAGTTTCACGTCTAGCATCTAGAGACAATAATATGCGTTGTTGCATGTCATCTGTGCACAGCTTGCGCAGGGATGACATTTCTTACAAGCAGCTTTTTCTTACCTTAGCTGCTTTGAGTGATACAGTACCTGTAGTTAATAGTGATGCAGTGACTGTAGGTAATAGTTATACAGTGACTGTAGTTAATAGTGATACAGTACCTGTAGTTAATAGTTATACAGTGACTGTAAGTAATAGTGATACAGTGACTGTAGTTAATAGTGATACAGCGAATATAGTTAATAGTGATACAGTGAATGTAGTTAATAGTGATACAGTGACTACAGTTAATAGTGATACAGTGACTGTAGATAATAGTTATACAGTGACTAGTTAATAGTGATGGTGACTGCAGCTAATAGTTATACAGTGAATGTAGTTAATAGTTATACAGTGACTGTAGTTAATAGTGATACAGCGACTGTAATTAATAGTAATACAGTGAATGCAGTTAATAGTTATACAGTGACTGTAAGTAATAGTGATACAGTGACTGTAGTTAATAGTGATACAGCGAATGTAGTTAATAGTGATACAGTGAATGTAGTTAATAGTTATACAGTGACTGTAGTTAATAGTGATACAGTGACTGTAGTTAATAGTGATACAGCGAATGTAGTTAATAGTGATACAGTGAATGTAGTTAATAGTGATACAGTGACTGTAGATAATAGTTATACAGTGACTGTAGTTAATAGTGATAGTGACTGCAGCTAATAGTTATACAGTGAATGTAGTTAATAGTTATACAGTGACTGTAGTTAATAGTGATACAGCGTCTGTAGTTGATAGTGATACAGTGACTGTAGTTAACAGTTCAACAGTGACTGTAGTTAATAGTGATACAGTGGCTGCAGTTAACAGTGATACAGTGACTGCAGTTAATAGTTACACTGCATGTGACTTAGATATAATCTAAGTCACACTTAGAACAATTATGTGCTTACATATAGAGAAGAAATAGATAGAATAAAGTTGATTTGCATTCGCATCTGTATAGCAACCCATATATTCCATTACTCAGCATAGATGTATCAGCTCTCCTAACAGCATGCTATTAGTACATGTAATTACTTCATGCCATTACCCGCATTTATCAGCCAGTTTTGGCTTGTTGACCTCCACACCCTCTTCTCATTGCTCTTACTATTTTATGTTGGACAGAATTTTTCTTTGTTGACTCATCTTCATCTTCTGAGGAATTTGTTTTCTTTCAGGTGAAGGGAATGATGAGATCTGTGGCCTGACTTATGTGGAAATGAACAAAAACAGGTAAATAATGGTTCCTGGTTATCTACCGATGATGAGTTCTCTAACAACTTCACTTGTTCTCAGTATTTAAATCATGCACACTCTCTTGTATCGGCATACACTCTCGACATACACTCTCGGCATACACTCTCGACATACACTCTCGACATACACTCTCGACATACACTCTCGGCATACACTCTCGACATACACTCTCAGCATACACTCTCGACATACACTCTCGACATACACTCTCGACATACACTCTCAGCATACACTCTCGACATACACTCTCGACATACACTTTCGGCATACACTCTCGGCATACACTCTCGGCACACACTTTCGGCATACACTATTGGTGTCGGTGTCAGTATCGGTGTCGGCCAACTGTAACTGTGTTGGTCAGTCAAGTTTCATGTAATAAAATTTGTGTCACATGGTGTAATGAACATCGTGTCACTTGGTGTAATGAACATTGTGTCACATGGTGTGATGAACATTGTGTCACATGGTGTAATAAACATTGCGTCACATAGTGAAATGAATATTGTGTCACATGGTTTAATAAACATTGTTTTACATGGTGTAATAAACATTGTGTCACATGGTGTAATAAACATTGTGTCACAGGGTGTAATAAACATTGTGTCACATGTGTAATAAACATTGTGTCACATGGTGTAATAAACATTGTGTCACATGGTGTAATAAACATTGTGTCACAACTCGTCTATCCGGTAAGGTTTATCTGGTAAAGTTGAAAACTCTGTCAACTCTACCAGATAAACAAGAACCGTTTAAGATAAATATATGATCCATTATAGCGTCTAATCCGGACACCATAAGAAGCTCAAATCTACATATCAATTGTTTGCGCAATCCCTTGAAGATGGAGTGTTATTTCTGCGTAGTGTGTTTTTAATATCATTGTCGAACAAGCAGCAGTGTTCCTGCCACTATTGTGAGTTTGAGTTACAGGCGGTGCTTGTTTAGTAATGATAATTTGTTTCAAAAACCTCGTCGATAAACGAATTTGTCATTAAACAGGTTAGGCCATTTTGTCATCATTCAGCCAAAAGGTGACTTTAACTTTTTCTTTTATTTATACATTAAAGCGCTATTTACTGTTTAGGTAGTATATTAAAGTCTTATTTAATATTTTAGACAATTTTCAAGATTTTAAATCTTAGGTTAGACTAACATGTCGGAAGAGAATGGGCCTGGCCATTTTGTCATTATTCGACAAAACTTACAGGAGTGTACTATCATATGCACAGTAGTGCACTATCATACGTACAGTAGTGTACTACCGTACATACAGTAGTGTACTACCTACCATACAGTAGTGTACTACCGTACGTACAGTAGTGTACTACCGTACGCACAGTAGTGTACTACCGTGTGTACAGTAGTGTACTATCATATGTATAGTTGTTTACTACCATACATACAGTAGTGTACTACCGTGTGTACAGTAGTGTACTATCATATGTATAGTTGTTTACTACCATACATACAGTAGTGTACTACCGTATGTACAGTAGTGTACTATTGTATGTACAGTATTGTACTATTGTATGTACAGAAGTGTACTACCGTAGGTACAGTAGTTTACTACTGTACGTACAGTAGTGTACTATCGTACATACAGTAATGTACTTCTGTACGTACAGTAGTACACTACTGTATATATGATAGTGTACTACCGTACATACGGTAGTGTACTACCGTACGTACGGTAGTGTACTACCGTACGTACGGTAGTGTACTACCGTACGCACGGTAGTGTACTATCATACGTATGGTAGTACACTACTGTTTGTACGGTAGTACACTACTATACATATGATAGTACACTACTGTAAACACGGTAGTACACTACTGTATGTACAGTAGTACACTCTTGTATGTTCTACACTACTTTCTTTACAGTAATACACTACTGTACGTACAGTAGTTTACTACTGTATGTATGGTAGTACGCTGCTGTACGTACAGTAGATTACTACCCTATGTGCAGTATTTTTAATGAAGTTAAAGCTGATTCAGCTACTTTAGCTACTTTGGACGTACTTGTAGTTAGGGGTAATATCGAGGCTAGCTAACAAGTGTAGCCTGGTGAAGGGCAAAAACCACTCATCAGGTATCTATGCTATATTACTGTATGGTTTTTGCAGATAATAGTTGGTAGCCCTTTTACCTAATCTTTGCAAGTAACACCCTAATCCTTCCTACAGTATTACTCCATATTTATCTCAATAGACACACTGAATCATATCTGCAGGTCATATCCTATAATTAGATAATGCTTTATAACCATTCGACTTAACGACATATCTCTTTCTCTATCTTCCCTCTTTTATTTCCACTTACTATCACTCTCTCAACGTGTACACTCTGTCGACCTACTATCTATCACTTGCAGCTTTCTATCATCTTTAATTAGATATTCATGGACTTTTGATCTTGGCCCTTTAACATAATTAATAAAATCATTTCACTATCTGTCTTGGCCCATTGACGTTGTTGATAAAATCATTAAACCAAATGGTATAAAATAAAGGTATGAGTATATGGCTAAACAAATTTTTGTCACTGGCAGGAAGTCAGTAAGGAGTTCATGTTTTGGAAGTGCACAGTGTTCCGTAAATCCCAAACTATGGAACAGTCTCACTCTCTTTTCTGCTTCTCGCCTCTCAATCCACTGTTGTCTCTCTTTCCTTAGTCTATTCTTTTTATCCTCTCTATTCTGTCTGATCAAATCCAACTCTTGCCGATATGCCTCCTCATTTTCCCGCTTCAACTCTCACTTATCTACCACTTGAAGTACCTCAAAAATCTGGCCTCTATTGCATCCTCTTTCGGTCTTCCACCTTAGACCTCATTATTTGCCACATTACCTTTTCCTTCTGCGCTTAAGAATCCAACATATCGTGTCCGTCCACCTCCATTCCTATTACTCTCTTGAATACCTGAATGTCCCTCTATGTGATTTTGAAGGATGTAACTGAGTCCACCATGCTCATTTTGTACATGTGCTTTTGCTGGCAACTAATCGCCCTTGCTCGGCTTCTACATTCTCTGTCAGGTCCCTTCTGCCATCACTCTGCACACCTTCATCATCCTCAACTATCACTCAGGTGTTATGGTGAAAGGGTATCACTGATGCCCTCTGCATCTTCCAGAAAGGAAGATGGCAAAATATCTGACATTTCACTTGCTAACTGTGGTTTAAGGTAAGCATCGTCCTTTAGTCTTTCAAAGTTGAAGAATGGTCTCCCACTAGAGGCTCATCCAATTACCTTCCTAGATAAAGGTACATCATTTTTTGCATTCAGTTAACATATTCGCCTATTTGGTCGCAATATAATTGGCTACTAGTGGTACGTTGTAATATGAACATAGTTTGAGGGCTGGTATTTGTAACATGACCATAGTGTGAGTGCTGGTACTTGTAATATGAACATAGTGTAAATGCTCGTATTTGTAACATGAACATAGTATGAGGGCTGGTACTTTTAACATGACCATTGTGTGAGCGCTGGTACTTGTAATATGAACATAGCGTTAATGCTGGTACTGCTCACATCAACATAGTGTGAGGGCTGGTACTTGTGATATGAACATAGTGTGAGTGCTGGTATTTGTAACATGAACATAGTATGAGGGCTGGTACTTGAAACATGGCCAGTGTGAGTGCTGGTACATGTAAAATGAATGTAGTGTGAGTGCTGGTATACTTGTAACCAGTGCTGGGTAATTGGCCAATTTGGCGAACCAATTAGAATACCAAATACTGGAAAATATCATAACCAAATACCAAATAAAATGCCAAATACTTGAAAAGCTCAGAGCCAAATACCAAATAAAATATCAAATACTCACAATTTTGTAAATCAAATAGTACCACTGGGAAATTTGAGAACCAAATACCAAGTGAAATACCAAATACCGGCAATTGTTCAGACCAAATGTCAAATCAAATATTTATACGTGAAATTCACAAGACAAAATACCAAATACTGGCAATTCTTGAAACCAATTTCTAAATCAAATAGTAATTCTTGGAAATTTCAAAACAAAATACCAAACAAAATATCAAATACTTGGAAATCTCAGTACCAAATACCAAATAAAATAGGGATAATGGGAAATTTTATATTAAAATACCAAATACATTACCAAACACTGCAATTTCTCAACATCAAATATCAAATCAAATAGTTATATTGTGAAATTTCCGAATCAAATACCAAATAAAATACCAAATACTGGAAATTTTAGAAACCAAATATCAAATCAAATAACAGTAGGCTACTGGGAAATTTCAGAATCAAATGATGTAAAATCTTACGGAGCCGACTTTAAATTGAATAATGGGAAATGTCAATTCAATATCAACATCATTGCTAACTATGCTAAATATTAAATACTGGAAAGTATCAAGACCAAATTAACTTTTTTTGCAGACTGAATTATCAAATTTTTTGAAAATCACTGATCACGTTCACATCCAACAACTCTGCCCATATAAAAATGTATACATTATTTATTACGTATTTATGTTACATTCAAATTGAAGCAATATAATGTAGACAAAAAATCATTTATGGTTGACAGTAATTTTAAAGGTACTACATTATTCATAGTATGTTCAAATTTAATAAAGATAATATTGAGAGAAAATCGAGACAAATACAAAATGGCTTATTGTGATTGCGAGTTCTAAAGAATAAAATACACTATTATATCAAGGTACCAAAAACATTGGAAACAAATAAAATATTTAAAATCAATTAAAATTCTTGTATGCCAAATAAAATATCAGATACTCACAATTTTGTAAATCAAATACCAAATCAAATAGTACCACTGGGAAATTTGAGAACCAAATACCAAGTGAAATACCAAATACTGGCAATTGTTCAAACCAAATACCAAATCAAATAGTAAATACTAGGAAGTCACAGAACCAAATATCAAATAAAATAGTAATACCGGGAAATCTCAGGACCAGATATCAAATAAAATACCAATTACTAAAAATTCTTGAAACTAAATACCAAATCAAATAGTAATACTGGGAAATTTCAAAATCAAATACAAAATCAAATACTAAATACTGAGAAATCTAAGAAGCAATTACCAAATAAAATACTAAATACTGATAATTCTCGAAACTATATACCAAAGCAAATAGTAATACTGGGAAAGTTCAAAATCAAATACAAAATCAAATACTAAATACTGAGAAATCTACGAACCAAATAACAAATAAAATACCAAATACTGGAAATTCTCAAAACCAAATACCAAGTCAAATAAATATAGTAATTAGTATTTGAATTTGCAAATAGATCTATTTGGAATAAAATCAATTACCCAACCCTGCTTGTAACATGAATGTATTGTTAGTGCTGGTACTTGTAACATGAATGTACTGTGAGTGCTGGTACTTGTAACATGAACATAGTGTGAGTGATGGTTCATCTTTTAACATGAACATAGTGTGAGTGCTGGTATTTGTAACATGAACATAGTGTGAGAGCTGGCACTTGTAACATGAACATAGTGTGAGTGCTGGTACTTGTAACATGAACATAGTGTGAGTGCTGGTACTTGCAACATGAACATAGTGTGAGTGCTGGTACTTGTAACATGAACATAGTGAAGCTGTATCATAGTTTTTGTGAGGAAAGAAATTGAAGGTGGTGCAAACAAATTTGACTTGAACTGGAAATGTTTCTGTTTGTCTGTTCGCTCTTCTAGCTCTAGAAATGAAATTTTAAGAATGAAAATTCTGCTTCGAACTAGATTTGAACTCACCAACTTCAGTTCTGCAGACAGGTATTTATTCAATTCACTATGCTGTCGAACCGGCTATACTATGAAGTATATTGGGCACATCCTTATTACACATTCTAATCTTTCATGGCTTTATGTTCAACACTTCTGCTAGCGTTATGCTACCTGAAGTGTTGAACTAGAAGTGTTGAACTAGCGTTATGCCAAAAGAAAATGTGGTCCATACACGAAGAAAAATTCTTAAACTCACATGGCCAAGACTATTGCAATCAGTATAGAGCTGTAGTAGACACTGCAGCCGGTACAGTATGAATTACACAGAAATAAACATGGTACACCAAAATAAACACAGTCTACAGAAATACACATGGTACACAGAAATAAACATGGTACACAGAAATAAACATGGTACACAGAAATAAACAGGGTCCACAGAAATAAACATGGTACACAGAAATAAACATGGTTCACAGAAATAAACATGGTACACAGAAATAAACATGGTACACAGAAATAAACATGGTACACAGAAATAAACACAGTCCACAGAAATAAACATGGTACACAGAAATAAACTCAGTCCACAGAAATAAACACAGTCCACAGAAATAAACACAGTACACAGAAATAAACATGGTACACAGAAATAAACTCAGTCCACAGAAATAAACACAGTCCACAGAAATAAACACAGTCCACAGAAATAAACATGGTACACAGAAATAAACACAGTCCACAGAAGTAAACATTGTACACAGAAATAAACACAGTTCACTGAAATAAACACGGTACACAGAAATAAACATGGTGCACAGAAATAATCACAGTCCACAGAAATAAACATGGTACACAGAAATAAACACAGTCCACAGAAATAAACACAGTCCACAGAAATAAACACAGTCCACAGAAATAAACACAGTCTACAGAAATAAACATGGTACACAGAAATAAACACAGTCCACAGAAATAAACACAGTCCACAGAATTAAACACAGTCCACAGAAATAAACATGGTACACAAAAATAAACACAGTCCACAGAAATAAACACAGTCCACAGAAATAAACATGGTACACAGAAATAAACTCAGTCCACAGAAATAAACACGGTACACAGAAATAAACACAGTCCACAGAAATAAACACAGTCCACAGAAATAAACATGGTACACAGAAATAAACTCAGTCCACAGAAATAAACACAGTCCACAGAAATAAACACAGTACACAGAAATAAACAAAACACCTTCATTTAAAAGTTAGTATTTAATAAATCTTGTATATGTTGATTAAAGAAAATTATCTGTGCAAATTTTTTTTTACTACTCATGCAACACTGTACATTCAGTAGTTGAAGATAAATTATAAAAATATCAAATACTGTATAAAAGTTTAAAAAAAAACAAGTTGTGCTGCTTCAGGTCACGTAATCTAAACAAGACTAGCTCTGTATCATTATCGCTGCCTCTACCCTCGCACTATTCATTTCCTGTCATGTCAAAGCAATACTTCATCTCACCTGCATCTAATCTTAAGGCCATTTGACAATAAGACATATTTTACTGATTGCTAGTTCATTCACTTTGTATCTTACATGTAATTATTTATAATACGTTGTAGTATACATAGTTAGTGACTATGTATTATATGATTCTGTGTAACTATTAGTTACACACAATCATATAATACATTTGTTTTTATGTTATATGTACATACTTGAAGGGTCATTGTTAGTGGCTGTGTAACAGGCTGTGTATCATTGTTAGTGGCTGTGTAACAGGCTGTGTATCATTGTTAGTCGCTGTGTAACAGGCTGTGTATCATTGTTAGTGGCTGTGTAACAGGCTGTGTATCATTGTTAGTGGCTGTGTAACAGGCTGTGTATCATTGTTAGTGGCTGTGTAACAAGCTGTGTATCATTGTTAGTGGCTGTGTAGCAGTAACAGTGTAGCAGGTTACAAAATACTGTACTTTATATTTCCATAAGAACCTTTACATCAACATTGTCAGTCTCGAAATACCCAGCCATTATGGGAATGAATTGACTTGGTATGATTGAACATATTTAACACATAGTGGTAGTATTTCCTGCTAAGAGTCTGTGATTAACCGAGTGCTAGCTGGGCATTCCTTGCGCAACTGAGTTATATATTTTAGCTAGCTGAATGCCTGGCATTGCCCGAGTAATAAAGTCTAGACAAATAATTTATTTTTGTTCAACGTAAACAGCATTTACCATTTTCATTTTTAAACTTCAGATCATTGGAAAAGTGTTTTATGTGCAGTTCAAATGAGTTAAGAGAAAAAAGAAAACAACTGTAAAGGTTTTTAAACTTTTTCAAACAACTGTAACTTTTAGATTTCTTATCAGAAAGAAGTGCTTTGTTTAAATATAGGAGGAAAATATTAAACTGTGACATATTTCTAGTGAACTTTTAATCAAAGTTTTATCACTTACGGTATCTGTTTGCGAACCCGCTTTTACCATAGCTGATGACGATGAACTGAGATAGATTCACCAAATTTTAATTTTGAGAGAAATTAGTACGGCGAGGATGAAAAGGCATCGCGTTTTATGGAGGTAATAGAGTTTATGGAGTTTCAATTAATACGCCATTTAACACGTGCAATCGAGAACAGGGTGTATACAGTATATAGTAAGAGCTTTGAATCGTAAGAGCCTTCATAGACTTGTGGTTAGACAATTGGATTACCAACCATTGGTCTGGTTATTTGTGAGTTCAAATCCTGCAGAATGCGAGCTTTTAATTCCAAGTTTTTATATCTACAACTGGACATATGGAAGTTCATACAGACACACAAACTTTGAGATTTACATACATAGGTGGCCAGTTTTATTCAAGTAACTCGCTGTTGGTAGTTTAGTTGAATCTCTTAGTTAATCAATTTATCCAGTTGTTGAAATTGTAAACTGTGAGGGTCTCTCTTGTTCCCAAATTACCAAGGTATAGACACAGCATGCTGTATGATAACAAGGTATAGTAATACACAGCATGTCGTATGATAACAAGGTATAGACACAACATGCTGTATGGTAACAAGGTATAGACACAGCATGCTGTATGATAACAAGGTATAGACACAGCAGGCCGTATGATAACAAGGTATAGACACAGCATGCCATATGATAACAAGGTATAGACACAGCATGCCGTATGATAACAAGGTATAGAAACGGCATGCCATATGGTAAAAGACATCAGTATAATAGAAGATTGTTGTGTGATAACATCATTTCTATTTTTTTAAATCAAGTGGCCGTGAAAGGTAATGTTTTCACTGCACTTTCTATGCAACTACATGTTTGACACGTCTCTAGGTGCTACGATAAATCCCTAAATGTTAGAATATGAGTCATTTTGACAGCTTGCTGCCACTATATGGGGTTTAAGGTAGCATCTAGTGTGACTACATAGCTACGCACAGGTGTCCCATGACTAGCTATGCTGCGAATGCACAGTTTTATTATTTGTACACAAGACCCTTATGAGCTCGCTGCGTGTCCATGTTTTATGAGATATTTCTGTTCGCTCAACTTTTGTGCTTTCGAAGCCCACATGTACTTCTTATCACCCTCCGGGCCCTGACAGTTTGTCACTGACAGAACTGTCCAATCACAAATTTTTAGCTTCTCATCTTTTTATTTTAGTTCAGGAGGCATTGAAAGGTTAAATAACTTCTTATCTTTGTGTTTGTTTTCCACTGGCAAACCCTTTGTCTATCAGCTCTTGCAGACAGTAGATTCTGTTAAACTTATTCGCCTTTCGTTTCTTTCTTTGCTTGTACTTTTGCATCATGTTTGACCCTTGACCCTTAGCTTGACTCTAAGCTAATCTTGTCTTTTACTAATACTCATACCTGCGAGTTTTTTATTAGCTATTTAGATAGAAAATCTTCATTTTACACATAGCATGTTTCAATGTCTTAGGAGTTGTCAGCTCTTAAGTTAGATAACTCCTTTCTGTAAAACGATGATTTTGTTTTGATTTCGTTACTATGAAGCCTAACCCTTGCCATGTAAAAAAAATTGTCGAGCCTCAGACATTTAATCACTTCTTGCTTTTATTTTCACCAATTAAATAGTTAAATTGTTGACTAAAACTTGAATTAATTTGGAAGGTGATACAATCATTAAAGGGCTATATGAAATACAGCTACTGGAAAAAAAGACCATTGTGTAATGACACCATTTAATAGCTGGCAATTTGTAATGCTTTCTGTAGGTATGTTGTGGGTGTTGGTTGGGATCGATGCATCAATATATATATTGACGAGCCTAATGACACTGGACTCCATCAGCTCGTTGATCCTCAAGATCGCTGGGAAGATGATAAGGTAATACTCGTTTACCTTAAGTCATCGTTACTTTTGACAATGTTGCTGAAACATACCGCAAAACCTCTATTTGAATGCCATAGCACTGTATTTTTTAACCCTTTCCTTATAGTGACGTTGTATTAGAGGGCACGTTCAAGTAAAGGGTGGCACTTTATTTTTTGACTAGCTTTTCAGATTTTTGGGAAGATAAATTTAACCCTTTTGCAGGTGCCAGTATTTTTTCTAATCCGTTTTTCATATATGTCGACGTATCAGACCAAACTAAACAAAGAACTACATTACCTAAAATATATTAGCCGGATATAGTTATTAATTATTTTGATTGTGTTGCTTTCAGAGTTTTAAAGAAAAAAAGCATATATCTTTGGAGTTATTAAACGGACTTCGACACGCCATATAAATGACCGCTATAATGTCGTACAGTGTTACTGAGAAGTCTTCTAATCGTTCATCAAAACGCTTTAATTCTTCAGATCAGGTTTTAAACCACATTATGGACAAATCTTAAGACAATGGATCGAATTTAGACCTTAGTAACTCTGAATCAGAGGGTAGTTCTGATGATTGTGATGATCGATCTTCTCAGGTACACCGTCACGTAAACCATCTAAATCACAACAGCGAAAACGAAGTAATTGATCGTTATTGATGTAACCGGGTCATTATTAGCATGATTTTGTGGAAACTTCTACTGATCATTTTCTATTATTGGTTTGCAAAGATGAAAGAATGTTAAAGCACATCAATTACATAAATTTTTTTTCATATATTTCAATACATCAGTCTTGGCTTTCGAATGAGCTATTGTTTGACATTGTGATACAGACGTTGGTCGGTGCTTATAGGAGTTCCCCAGAGCTCTACCGCCGAAATGTTCAACAGTATAGACTCGAAAATTGTGACGTCACAATTTTCATATACGGTGTTGTGTGCTCTTACCCCTTATTTTATTGCTTACCGCTTATATTTATCAACTGCGATAATGACACTAGTGTCAGGCGAAGGTAGGACAACTCCAGAGAACCAATGAAGATGACAAATGAATCAGTGTCATTAGTTCTCCATGTACAGATTATTTCTGTGATGAATAACTCAGATTCCAAGCGCCATATTATGTTTCCCGATGATGATATTATGCACTAGCCCTCTTATTTTATTGTGATGTTGAGGGTCGCGACTGAGGCTAATTAGTTTCAAGCATTGTGTGATCTCGCGAAAGTGCGATTGACATATAGTCCAAGGCCATGCAACCGCAGGTCACAGTTTAATCGATGCGATTTCATTACCTTCATAGATATATAAACCTAGATTGGCCATTAGGGAAAAAGCCTGTCAGACTTAAATAGCATGACATAACATCATTGTATTGTACCTCATGCTTGACTGCACTGTGGAGCCAATGAGGAGAAGGTGACAAAATCACATTTATTTTCACATAAAAACCTTGTATACATAATCCAGTAAACTAAAGCAATTATGTGATAATATCTGATAACCACCATAGATTAAAAGTATAAAAGCTATGAAATGTTGCACACAAATCATGAGCCATCAGGGCTTTATTTGCCACCCTCTCCTATCCCCATTTTCTCTTTTCCCCTTCTCCAACGAAGAAGTGAGAAGGGAAAAAGAGAGAAGGGGGAAAGGAGAGGAGGGGTGGCAAATAGCCAACCCAACCGAAGAGCCAGACCCTGGCTAGGTAAAAGACTAATATCATGTTGAACTAAACATGACTAAATATGATGAGCCTGTGAAGTTTTGATCTGATCAGGGAAATGGAATCAATGGCTTTCTTAGCTAGAGCTGGAACGAGACCAAGGAATGCAGGGTCGGACCAGACTCAGGGTCAGCAATGAGGGCCAAGATCTGGTCAGACCGGGTCAGCACGCTCGATTTTTTGATTCATTTAAGTTTAAGAGATAGTTCTATTACAGCCTAATGTTGTGACATCTATGACCTAAGATAAAAGAAACCATTATCACACCAATCATTATATTTTTTGGCTTAGTTTATAGATGCAATTTACATTTTATGGCTAGACATTGGTGGATCAATGCTATTCAATGGTTGATAGATTAATGGCATGATTTGGCTAGTGTTTTTATTACAGATTTTATTTTCAACTGCTATTATAAGAACAACAAGAAAAGATTAGTTAAGAAATACTTTACAAATATAGAAATAGATAACCCAGCATAGCGGAAAGCAAAAATCCATCACTTCCCTAAAACTTCTGGTATTAGTGAAAAAACTAAAAGTAAAATAAATTTGCTGTAAATGCCTCAATAGTATTGCGGTGAACCCTTCTTTGTAGCTTAAAGGTTGACTTGCAACAAAATTCACATTACAGTTATTTGGTATCAAAAGATTCACCATGTCTTACTATGTTGTGTTGTAGGTGCCAAATACGTGGAAATGTGATTGCAAGCTCTTAAAAGCTGAAAAACGAAAAGCCGCCGTGGATTGGAATCTGTTTATTTCTCTGACGTAGTCATTACAGTTTGGTTATCGTCTTGTCACGTGATATTCTCACGTGAATTGAAAAGCCATTAAAAGCTCAATATAAAACTTATCGTAGCACTAGTTTATGACAAACACTTTGGGTTTTACCGAATACCCCGTATCAAATATAGATGCTCGCTACTTTACAGTTTTGTTTCGGCATTATTCAATCGTCAAGTCGTAATCTGATCACACGACCCAATACTTTGAAAATGATTTTTGCAGCGCTTTTCGATTATCACAGGTGACCAACAGGCTTGTCATGATTATCAGACATGATTATCAGACATCAGACTCCTTCGAGCTAAGGTTAAAAAGTTTAACGATTTTTTACGGTAAGTTATAAGATATCAGTGCTAAAAGTGACAGCATTACAATGACGATAAAACGGAAGCGTTAGAACAATAGACATGGTTTTATTGAATGCGTGAAGTATATTTGTGAAAATATTTTGACGAATGAGGTTGCATGAAAGTGTAAACAGAAACCATCCTGTAACAACTACTTCCCATTTGAGCCATTTTGGAAAGCGAATCCAAACTATGGCGGTTTCGTGTGGCTGCGATTAACTGTTCGTTTTTTAGCTTTTAAGAGCTTGTAATCACATTCCCATATATTTCACACCTACAACACAACAGAGTAAGACATGGTGAATCTTATGATACCAAATAACTGTAATGTGAATTTTGTTGCAAATAAACCTTTAACTTGCTTTTGCATATTGTACAAATAACTTGGTATTTTCCTTTTGTGACTGGCTTCTTTATGAACTTCCAGACCACCGACATGTTGATTATTTCTTGCCGAAAAACGTTGTGAAACCTATAGTCCAAAGACTATTGTCGCAGACGTAAAAATATAGTCTTGACTCACCTTGTTTTATTTCGCCTGGTTTTTCCGTGCTTGAACTATATGCGACTCCATTTCAATCGCACTTAAAAAGCGATATACAGCCGCTGTTGTTTAGCCATAAACCTACCCATGTCTTTGTATAGGAAGACCCGAGGGTCGGGTAGCCCGACCCGGGCACTTTTGACCCGGTGGGTAGAGACCAGACGAGTTACCCGTGCCAGCTCTATTCTTAGCTTCATAATGCGCCCTAATCGAAATATATTCCTTTGCTATCTCACAAGCTAGGCTACTAGCTTGATGATTACACTTAAACAATAGCATGATGTTGAATCTCAGCAACTTCTCCATGGTGGCAATTAGTGCTATCCTGGGAAAGTTTTTCACCAATCTAGCACTACTATGCAACACTCTCGTTGCTTTCTCACTGTGGTTGCAAACCTCAATCACCACAGGCGAAGACAACGTCAAGCCACCACGATTCTTAACTGTGATTAGGGAATTCGTTGCTTGATTTACATTAAAGTTGGCAACATCCACGATGCTAGTGATACAATCATTACACTTCAGCTCTGGTGACCTAGCCAGCTACATAGCCAGCTGTAAATAATCATTGTCTCATTTTTGACTTATGACATACTTGCATACTCATCATATTTAGTCACATTTAGTTCAGCATGATATTAGTCAATTTACCTAGCCAGGGTCTGGCTCTTTGAGTGGGTGGGCTATTTGCCCACCTCTCCTTTCCCCCCCCCCTTCTCTCTTTTCCCCTTCTCACTTCTTCTTTGGAGAAGGGGAAAAGAGAGAATGGGGATAGGAGAGGGTGGCAAATAAAGCCCTGATGGCTCATGATTTGTGTACAACAATTCATAGCTTTTAAAGTATTAATCTATGGTGTTTATTAGATATTATCACATAATTGCTTTATTTTACTAGATTATGTATCCAAGAAGGTTTTTATGTGAAAATAAATGTAATTTTGCCGCCTTCTTCTCATTAGCTCCATTGTAAACAACAGTGCAGTCAAGCATGAGGTACAATACAATGACGATACTTCGTGCTATTTAAGTCTGACAAGGCAAACGATGGGAATAGCTATTATTGGCCAATCTAGGTTTATATATCTATGATTACCTTTATCAACGACAGTACATTTATTGAAGCATAATTAATTAACCCAGAATGTGTGTTTGTATTGGTCGGCGTTAACACGATCACGGGCATTGTTGATTATCTAGAATCTTAGTTTATTATTAGCGCTCTCTGGGTTTAACAGTACCGACTGTCACAAAAAAGCGCAGCCTCAATGGCAGCGAAAGGGATCGACTACCTAAGACTAAATAATAATTGTGACATCACATTGTGGGAATGTGGGAACCACAACCAATTGTTTTTATTGCAGGACATACTTTTAGCACTCTGTTTTTCATAGTTCTATTATTCTTTGTGTATTGAGTATAGGCTCATTCGAAAGCCAAGACTCTGATGTATTGAACTATATAATAAAAAAAATTATGCAATTTATGTGCTTTAAAGTGGCAGTCAAATAGAAGTGGCATTCCATTAAAGGGTGGGCGCTGCGTTTTTCAACCTTCATTTTCTTATAACGGCATTCTATTAGAGGTGGTGTTCAAGTAAAGGTGGTGTTCACGTAGTGATTTTATGGTAGTTTATTAGCATTGCCGGCTCACTTTCAAGTGTAAAAGAAAAAAGAATGTGTAAATCAGCCAGCACAGTGTTTTGTAATCATAGAGAACTTCACAGTCATTGGCTACCGGTACATGATGCCTGCCATGTGATCATGGGGAACTCCACAGTCCCTCGCCACTGGTACATGATGCCTGTCATGTGATCATAGGGAACTCTGCAGTCCCTGGCCACTGGTACATGATGCTTGTCAGGTGATCATTGGGAACTCCACAGTCCCTGGCCACTGGTACATGATGCCTGTCATGTGATTATAGGTAACTCTAGTTCCTGGTCACTGGTACATGATGCCTGTCATGTGATCATAGGGAACTCTACAGTCCCTTGCCACTGGTACATGATGCCTGTCATGTGATCATAGGGAACTCTACAGTCCCTGGCCACTGGTACATGATGTTTGTCAGGTGATCATAGGGAACTCCACAGTCCCTGGCCACTGGTACATGATGCCGTCATGTGATTATAGGGAACTCTAGTCCCTGGCCACTGGTACATGATGCCTGTCATGTGATCAAAGGGAACTCCACAGTGCCTGGCCACTGGTACATGATGCCTGTCAGGTGATCATAAGGAACTCCACAGTCCCTGGCCACTGGTACATGATGCCGTCAAGTGATTATAGGGAACTCTAGTCCCTGGCCACTGGTACATGATGCCTGTCATGTGATCAAAGGGAACTCCACAGTCCCTGGCCACTGGTACATGATGCCTGTCATGTGATCATAGGGAACTCTACAGCCCCTTGCCACTGGTACATGATGCCTGTCATGTCATGCAATTCATTTTGGCCTTCCTTAATTATTTGTGCCCTCATACACAGCTGACTTGCTGAAAGTACACTACAACACGCGCATGACCTGTAGGAGCTCATAGCTGTAGGGCCATTGAACTCTGCGCGTTGTTTGTGATAAACATTTGAGAACATTTTAAGTTGCACAGACACCAAAATCTTTCATTTTCTCTGATATTCTACTGAGTTAACTATTATGGTTAGCCTATGTTCTTAAAGATAATGGTGATAATCATCATGTCTAAAGGTAGGGCCACACGAGACAAAATTCTCTTGAAATTGGCGAAATTTGGACGAAACGATTCGTACGAATTGACATTTGGACGAATTCGTCCATCGTTGGTTGCGCACGATGAACGAATCCTGAATTGAACGAAACGTCAGAAATTCTTATGAATCGTTGTTTGATTGGTCGGTTGAAAAGGTTAGTTGAATGTTGAAGGCCGTTTTCTTTTGCACATGTTTGGTCAGATCTAAAAAAGATAACGATTTGCGAGTTTCTAGCCCACAGTTCCTAACTCGGTTTGAAAACTGTGTACTGTGTTGGCGATTATATGTAATCAGTAGTACCATGGACGTAATGGATTTATTTAATAGAAATATAACTGTTTTGTAGCTAGACTAATATTTGCTGAAAAGTCAGGTTCCAATATGTATTTAATAGAAATATAACAGTTTTGTAGCTAGGCTGATAATTGCTGAAAAGTCAGGTTCAAATTTGTATTGTAATTAGGAGAAAAAGTAAAACGGTTTTGTGGGCAAGCCAAAACTTGCTGTAGTCATACAAAATAACCGTTTTGCAATGTAGTACATACGTAATAGTTCGTAATAATATTATCAATGTACAAGCTTTATTCAAAAGTATACTAAAAACCATTTACAACAACAGCCTACTGCAACTACTCAGTGCAACTAGCATTAGCAGTTTTGTAGTTGCGTAGAAACGACCTTATTAACGCGCAGTTATATTGTAGGCCCCGAAATTAATTTACGTGTACATTCCGCAACCGATTTTAGGAATTAGGAATTGCGACTAGAAACTCACAAATCGTTATCTTTTTTAGATCTGACCCGCATGTTTGTACTGAAGCAAATGATTGAAACGGAATCGGCTTCAATTTATCACCGCGTTATGATTGGCTAGTTAAAAGTTAGTTTCGTACGAATCCGTGGTGGGGAAACTCCGTGTGGCAGGTCAGAAATTTCGTACGAATGGAATTTCCCAGATTAGTTGAAATTACACGATTCGTGTGGCCCGGCCTTTACTCTGCTGTGTTGTAGGTGCAAAATATGTGGAAATGTGATTAAAAGCTTTTAAAAGCTCAAAAACAAACAGTTAATCGCCGCCATCACAAGAGCGCCGTAGATTAGAATCTCTTTCCAAAATGGCTCAAATGGGACGTAGTATTACAAGATGGCTTCTGTTTACAATTTCATGCAACCTCATTCGTCGAAATATTTTCACAAATATACTTCACGCATTCAATTAAACCATGTCTATTGTTCTTACGCGTCTATTTTATCGTCATTGCAATGCTGTCACTTCCACCACTGATATCCTATAACCTACCGTAAAAATTAGTTTAAATTTTCAACCTTAGCTCGAAGGAGTACATATCATTGTCTGATTAACGTGACGAGCTTGTTGGTCACCTGTGATAATCGAAAAATACTGCAGAAACTATTACTGAAGTATGGGTCACATGATCAGATTACGACTAGACGATTAGACCAAGCCGAAACAAAACTGTTAACTAGCGAGCATCTATGTTTGGTAAGGGCTCTTTGGTATAACCTGAAATGTTTGTCATAAACTAGTTTCTACGATAAATTTTATATTGAGCTTTTTATTGGCCTTTCAATTTACGTGAGAACATCACATGACAAAACAATAACCAAACGTACTGACTAAGTCAGAGAAATAAACTTAATGATATATTTGGGTTTGTATGCTGACATATCTACAGCAATAGATGTATGCTGATATATCTACAACGATAGATGTATGCTGACATATCTACAGCAATTGATGTATGTTGACATATCTACAGCGATAGATGTATGCTGACATATCTACAGTAATATATGTATGCTGACATATCTCCAGCGAAAGATGTATGCTGACATATCTACAGCAATTGATGTATGCTGACATATCTACAGTAATAGATGTATGCTGACATATCTACAGTAATAGATGTATGCTGACATATCTACAGCAATACATGTATGCTGACATATCTACAGTAATATATGTATGCTGACATATCTACAGCGATAGATGTATGCTGACATATCTACAGCAATAGATGTATGCTGACATATCTACAGTAATATATGTATGCTGACATATCTACAGCGATAGATGTATGCTGACATATCTACAGCAATAGATGTATGCTGACATATCTACAGTAATATATGTATGCTGACATATCTACAACGGTAGATGTATGCTGACATATCTACAGCAATATATGTATGGTGACAATTTACAGCGATAGATGTATGCTGACATATCTACAGTAATATATGTATGCTGACATATCTACAGCGATAGATGTATGCTGACATATCTACAGCGATAGATGTATGCTGACATATCTACAGTAATATATGTATGCTGACATATCTACAGCGACAGATGTATGCTGACATATCTACAGCAATAGATTTATTTTGACATATTTACAGTAATAGATGCATGCTGACATATTTACAGTAATAGATGCATGCTGACATATTTACAGTAATAGATGCATGCTGACATATCTACAGTAATAGATGCATGCTGACATATCAATCAAATCAACGCAGCAAATTTCCTGTTTAAGAAACACTGGTGGACAGAGTATGTATCTAGCATACTAATCACTTTTTATTGATGAAAAAAGATGTCTCAATTTCATGATATTTGTTTGCTAAGTTTCGAGCAGTGTGTGACTGTTTTAAGTTTATCATTGACTTTTTATTAAGGGTTTTCATGTTGAGAAGAAGCGAATACATGGCCAATTTCAAACAGCCGAAAAACGTAAGAGATTTTTATTGTAATTCGACAGAGATTGTTCTTTAAGAGGATTGGAGTAGCTAAAATCATTGATTCAAGTGTGCTTACATACATGTAAATACAACTATAGCCCCCCGTGGCATTGGGTAGGCAAATCCAAATTTAGAGCAAGGTATCATGTTACATTAAACAGGTTGAAGGTTTCGGTTTCTATCATTACTTGTGTCGTGATAGATTGTTACGCCTGCCAATGAAGCGCAGAGAATAACGATTTGCACAATTATTCCTGAATATTTATTGCAGTCGATTTGTTTGCCGACTGTCACAAGTTTGAATCTCATAAAAATCACCTTTTTTATCTCAACCAATGATGCGGCCTTTAAGCAGATGAACGAACACCTCTCTTGTTATCGTGAAGATGAGCTTGTACACCCTTTCCCTGTCTTTGCAGCGGAATGGACACAATGAAGACATATTATCCATAGCCTTCTGCCCACCCAACCTTCTAGCGACCTCAAGCTATGATGGTGAAGTTATAATATGGAACATGGTGTCCGGCCACATCTTTTGTCACCTCTGGTCACCAGCAGACCCAACCTATGTCACGGATGCATGTGGGTTTATCTTCGTTAATACATTGTTTTTAATGTGCGAAACATTACGTTACATTCAAGTTGAAGATTCATCAATAGTTTTCCAATCGTCAAATATGTCTGATGGCACTTTGTGTGAAAGTAGATACTGTAAAATCTCTATCTGAGCATCACCTTTATTTGAACACCACCTCCAATAAACCGCCACTTGGACATTCTTTAATCTTTAATTGACTCACAATAGAAAGTGATAGAAGTGTTCGAAAATGGTCATAATAATGACATTCAAATAGAGGTTTTGTGGTAACTTATTTTGTGAAGTAGTAAACTTTGCAGTTAGTGCGCGGCTGTTGCCGAAACTAGAACTTTGTTTGATGATTTATAACGGCTATTTATTGTTAACCTCCTGCATGCTCTTTGTCGATAAATCTTTCTTCTTGTCCCTATAATAATATAGTTATAATATACGTATGTCGCTATCTATATAGCCCTACCTAAATTTACTTTAGCCTATGCTCCCTCACGTTTCACTCATTAGACTGTTAGTTCACGCTTGTTCTCATCACTTGCTGCTGTTGAATCCTTTAAATTAAATATGTTGACACTTGCTTTAGCTGCCGGCCGAAGTCAGTCGTATTGTAAGTACTCACCCGCGGGTATAAAGCCTGACTGGCTTTTCTTGTTTTCTAACACACTATGTCTAGTCTATACTCTTATTCTTTAGCCATTGTGGGAGATGATAACTCTTTATGCAACTGTCTCCTCAGGTTCTTTGCATTATTTACACTAAAGATAATTCGGCATCACTGATGAGCTGATACACCATCCTACTCAAACCGCAAATTCGTGAATGGCTGTTTCATGGTCATAGTGGTGATATCTATCTATCTAATGGCTGTTTCATGGTCATAGTGGCGATATCTACATATCTATCTAATGGCTGTTTCATGGTCATAGTGGCGATATCTACATATCTATCTAATAGCTGTTTCATGGTCATAGTGGCGATATCTACATATCTATCTAATGGCTGTTTCATGGTCATAGTGGCGATATCTACATATCTATCTAATGGCTGTTTCATGGTCATAGTGGCGATATCTACATATCTATCTAATGGCTGTTTCATGGTCATAGTGGCGATACCTACATATCTATCTAATGGCTGTTTCATGGTCATAGTGGCGATATCTACATATCTATCTAATGGCTGTTTCATGGTCATAGTGGCGATATCTATCTATCTATCTAATGGCTGTTTCATGGTCATAGTGGCGATATCTACATATCTATCTAATGGCTGTTTCATGGTCATAGTGGCGATATCTACATATCTATCTAATGGCTGTTTCATGGTCATAGTGGCGATATCTACATATCTATCTAATGGCTGTTTCATGGTCATAGTGGTGATATCTACATATCTATCTAATGGCTGTTTCATGGTCATAGTGGCGATATCTACATATCTATCTAATGGCTGTTTCATGGTCATAGTGGCGATATCTATCTATCTATCTATCTAATGGCTGTTTCATGGTCATAGTGGCGATATCTACATATCTATCTAATGGCTGTTTCATGGTCATAGTGGCGATATCTACATATCTATCTAATGGCTGTTTCATGGTCATAGTGGCGATATCTACATATCTATCTAATGGCTGTTTCATGGTCATAGTGGCGATATCTATCTATCTAATCTTCTTTCTTTTATTTTCTTTTTACACATACAGATAACTCTATATGTGTAATATATACATGATTGTATATGTTTATAATATACTGATACTCTATATGTGTAATATATACATGATTGTATATGTTTATAATATACTGATACTCTATATGTGTAATATATACATGATTGTATATGTTTATAATATACAGATAACTCTATATGTGTAATATATACATGATTGTATATGTTTATAATATACTGATAACTCTATATGTGTAATATATACATGATTGTATATGTTTATAATATACTGATAACTCTATATGTGTAATATATACATGATTGTATATGTTTATAATATACAGATAACTCTATATGTGTAATATATACATGATTGTATATGTTTATAATATACTGATAACTCTATATGTGTAATATATACATGATTGTATATGTTTATAATATACTGATAACTCTATATGTGTAATATATACATGATTGTATATGTTTATAATATACATATAACTTTATATGTGTAATATATACATGATTGTATATGTTTATAATATACTGATAATTCTCTATGTCTAATATATTCATGATTAGACGTTTATAATATACTGATAATTCTCTATGTGTAATACAGTCAAACATGGATAACTCGAACTTCAAGGGACCGAGCAAAAGTGTTCGAATTATCAGAGCATTCAAGTTATCAGAGCACTGTCACAAGTCCATATATTTACTTATTTATTAGTAGATACATGTACATATACAAACTATAATATAAATCAAAAGCACAAATGGCTTGTTTCAAATTAAATGCTTCTAATGTAAAGTTTAAAACGTTTTCATGAAAAAGTATAGAGATTTTTCTATCACTTGAGATTGGTTTGTTGTTTGAGGTGATGTTATTGCCAGGACGTTTTTCAGATTGACATTGGCAAAACTTGATCGTTGTTGAAATGCTCAAAAGAAAAGACATTTTTTTCTTTTGGGGTTTTACCTACGATCAATTTTGCCGTTTTTTCTTGAAGTTTATGCAGATTACCTTACTTTACCTGGGATTCGTTAAGAGCAACACTCCGAGGCAGTTCAATTAGAAGTTTTACGAGGTTTTACGGTACATTCTATATCACTCACGCTTTTTTAATAGATACTTATTGAATGTACACACGTATTCTGTGTTTAGGTCAAACGATGAATAGTTTTTTGTAGCTCAGACAACGTATACGTTTAATTACAACATTTTTTAAGACGTTTTAAACATTCAACATTCCGACGTTGATTCAACACGGAATCAACGTCGGAAAACTATTCATCACGGGTTAGCCGAGTCACGCACTCAAGGATTTTTGCCACGCACATACAAAACAACATGCGATTTTTGTTTTGTATGTGCGTGGCGAAAATTCTTGCGCGCGTGACCCGGCTAGCCCGTGCTATTCATCGTATCGCAGTATAAATCAAATTTCACTAAACTTTTAGAAAAGTCGTTGACAAAAATATTTTGCCGATGGTGGTAATAACGACGCTTATGAGTTACGAAAAGATGAAGTTTACCTCTATGGCTTTGAATAAAGTGATTTTCTAAAGCGAAAACAACCGTTTTGGTAGCTGTTGGGCAAAAAAACAGTTCGAATTAACAGTGTTGAGTTCGAGTTATCTATAGCAATTTATCATTACGTGGGAACGGACCAAAGGAAATGTTCGAATTAACCATGTGTTCGAGCTATCCGTGGACGAGTTATCCATGTTTGACTGTATATACATGATTGTATTTGTTTATAATATACTGATAACTATCTATGTGTAATATATTCATGATTAGACGTTTATAATATACTGGTACCTCTTTATGTGTAATATATACGTGATTAGACGTTTATAATATACCTGTGATTTTATGTTTGCTGTTTCTTTAAATATAGACTTACAAAAAATTTCAGTAAATTTTACCAGAAAGTGTCAGTATCTTTCTATCATTTGCGATTGCCTCTGATGTAATTTGACTGCCAGGATGTTTCAATATTAAAATTGATAAATCTTGAATGCACTCAAAATGCTCAGATGAAACACAAGTGTAGCTACAACATGTATAGCTGCAAAGCAACAGACAGAATAGAGACGTGCAATGCATCAACCTGAATTCAGTAGCCATAGCAGAGCTGTCAACACTCCCCGATTTTGTTGGACCCTCCCGGAATTGAGATTACCCTCCCGCAAAAATAAAACCTCCTGTAAAACTTCCGGATTTATGTTTTGTGCTCTAGAACACATGTGTCATCATGTCACGGGCTAGCGGGCCACATGTGGCCCACCACATCATTTTATGTGGCCCGCAAGAGCTCAACTCATTCACACCCGACGGAGTTAACTCCCGTATTTATAACGTTGCTAGGTTATAACCCATCGTGAGTTAACTTGCCTCTGAATTTTATCTATTCCTTGTATCGCTATTTTTAAATTACAGAAGAATATTTGTGATTAGTTAGAAAAAAAATTTTTGGCTAATCAAACAAACGTACAAATATGCGTCAATGATGTCTATAGCAAAAGTTATAACTAAAACACTACACCTTTTTTTACATCTAACTAAACCGAAAATCATCGAGGTCACTTTAAATTTTATCGTTCGTGATCAATTTTTTCAACTTCAGAAGTGAATATGCCAATTCAGAAAGGGTAAGACAGTGAAAAACTGCATAAATCAGATTAGAACATTATTTTTAATGTTTCAAAGTTCATATTAACTTTTAATTTTGTCAATTTGAATCGTTATGCTCGAATGAAAATGCATTTTTTAGGCTGTCAGCCGTAGTCAGACTAAAGCTGTCATTCAATCTCGATAGGATCATATTGATTCTTAGAGCTGCCTATGAAGTCTGAAAAGTCAAGAACAGAGTTACTGAACATATTTTTATTATTTGAAACATGTTTATGACAGTTTCTTTGAGTTATATTGGCATGTAGATTTGCTATGCTTTGGCTTGAAGACCATTTCATAGAAGACTACTCGTCTCCTACACCATTCAGCATTGTACCTGGTGATAATTCTACCTCATGCTAGCTCTGGCCAACCCCTTTAGCAGCTTTCATTGACATTATATTTTTAATAAGTGTTGTTAAAGACAATCTTAAGAAACAGTTTTATATTTAGAAAACTGATTTATAATGTCAAATTTGCTGTTAGAACATGGGCCCCATCGGGAGCCAAGTGTGCTAGATTTGCACCATTTTTACTAGTTACACTATAAAATTTCCCAGGGGAGAACCCCCGGACTGTTACTGAATTTGTATATGGCTGTGCTTGAGCTAGTATTAGCTCAAGCACAGCCATAATTATACAAACAAAACAAACTATGTTTACTAGAAAAATACTTCATAATATGCAAACCACACTTAGGCACATTGAATAAAAGAAATGAATTGACTTCTAATTGCAGACATGCTAGGAGTTATCTTCTAGGTTACACTTAACATTAAATTACATGATTAACACAGTGAGCCCATTTCTGACATTTCAGTACATTCGGTAAAGCTTTTCGTTTCAGTACAACCGCGTTTGATGAGTGCATCGCACGAAATAAATTTGTAGCGCAATTACTAAAAGTTTACTTTCTTCGTAATATTTTTTCAAAAATATATATATAGATTGTTACATATAGAGTTAGTACAAAATAAATCTACATGTTTGTAACAATAGAAATATAACAAGTACGTAATAAGCGCTAACTCTATATTAATAACTGGTTAAAGATGTAGTTGCGTCAAAATTTAAGTTGATCTTAAAAGAAAGCATTTTTTTTTTCTCTATCAGTTGATATGTTGTTTGTTGTGTTACGCGATCGCATTGCCAAGATATTTGAAGATTAAAACCGAAAAAATCTGATCACCGTAAAAACGCTCAGGCCACAAAAACGTGCCCAGCCTCGCCAAAAATGATGTCACGCGTTTGGCAACCTCTCTCTATCTCTCGTATTCACATCGGCTATTTGCGATAAAAGTCTAGTCTTACGCGGCTCTATTGGCATATATCTTATTTTGTATTTGCTCGTGTTGGCTAGAATAAATTTTAAATCCTGCTACAGATGCATTATTATGAATGTTTAAAAGGCCTCAAATAACGAAAATTGAAAGTTTGTTCTACTCACTTTCTCCAAATCTTGTGTAAACATTTGGGTACCGACTACCAATTCTACCGGTCTACGGTAATTCTGTCTAGTCACTTTATGCAGAACGCGGTCTTTGTATCAGCACAGTTCTGCAGCTACCCATATAAACGATATACAGCCTCCCATAAGCCCCGCCCACATTATGTCGCCTATTACCTATTGCCTACGTACTAGTTTTTTACTACTAGCAAGCCACCTCTTTGAAAAGAATATAGACAGGGATAGAGTTTTAAGGATGAGAAGTCTGCTGCAAACTGGATTTGAACTCACATTCTCCAGTTCTGCGGACACCCATATACCATATCCGATTCACTACAATATTCTGCAAATCATGTTTTGCATTATCTTCAACAATATTATTTTATTATATAATTTTTACAAGCAAAAATATTTTCATCTCGGCATAAAGCTTTTATTAAAAATATTCATCAAGTCGTGGCCACTCACATAGTATTAGCTGATACAATAAGACAAATTCATCTACTGCAACAAACTCAAACAAAACATCATCCAGCACGCATTCAAGTCTTGCTTTCTCCTTTATAGCAGTTTCCACACTGACAAAGCTTCTTCGGCTGGTGGGACGACATAAACATTCTGTAATCAGTAAAACAAGTAAATGTAAACAAAGTAGATGCAATAAATATGTCATTCATAGATATGTCATTCTAAAGCGTATCTATTGACAGCTTCCAAATTGGGAGTTAAATAGATTGCGAGTGTAATTTTAAAAACGAATAAACATTTAATAAAGGCACAAGTACGCCAAGCCAACGATTCGAAGCTTTGGTTCTGGAAATTAAAGATTTGCCATGATCAATCGATTTTACCCACTTCCTACGTGTGAAAATAATTTGTAATCATGACTCTAATTTACCAAAGAAAATTCGAAAAAATATTATAGCTAGGTAAAACGGCGGATAAGCTATGAAACGATGATTGGAGATAGCAAAGAATTATTATTTTATTAATTAGTATATGTATTTATGACTATAAAAATATTACATTTACTAAAGTATAGAAGACTAAGTTAATTTACCTCCATTCTGTCTTCTTCTGCAGCAAAACGCTGCTGACGCCTGTCAGCTTTGGCCATAGGCTGTCTACTCTAATATTTTACTAAACGTTGCTCAGATAACTCTGGGTAGCGGTCGCTCGAACTTGAAGCCATTTTAAAACTATGTATAACTTAGTAATTGTTGAAACGCGTTGAATCAATAACGATGAGCATGAATTCTCTAGCGATGAGAATCTTCGAGATCACAGACAACGCGTTTTACGAGTGATAACATTTATTACGGTCTATATAAAAATTTCGCGATCGTGATTTGCTAACGAAGCGACCTCATATTTATCGCTCGTGGTTTCGTTTCAGAAAACAAGCTAGTGACGTCACGAAATTGGCACCCGCTGGAACGTGAGCTTTTTAAAAGAGGGCCTCATTCAAACGCATATATCTCTGGACAGGGTTGGTCTACAAAGACAAAAATGGCATCAAATTGTAGCTGATGTTTTAGCCTTTTATGGGTCCTAATTGACTTTTTGACGCAACTACATCTTTAAATCATCGAATTAGACCAATTATTTATATTTAAACTACATTTGATTGGCCAAGCTTTCCATATCTTGCCATGACATATTACGCTCTAGAGATATTTGTCATTTGGCTTATCAAGCTAGCACAGGAAGATTTTAGGCCGGACAAATGCTGCTTGACAAGACCTTCCTACCCACCTCTCTCTATGTCAATTTCACTCTGTCTTTTTGAGTTTAAATCTCAAACATTTCAAACCACAAAGACAGCCTGCTGACTCTGGAAACATATAGTGCTGAGATATACTGCTGACATATACTGCTGACAGATGCTGCTGACATACTGCTGACATATACTGCTGAAATAAACTGCTGACATATACTGTTGACATGTACTGCTGACATATACTGCTGACATGCACTGTTGACATATACTGTTGACATACACTGTTGACATATACTGCTGACATATACTGCTGACATATACTGCTGATGTATGCTGTTAACATGTATTGCTGAAATATACTGCTGACATATATTGCTGACACACTCTGCTGACCTACACTACTGACATATACTGTTGACACGTACTGCTGACATACACTGCTGACATATACAGCTGACCTACACTACTGACATACACTGTTGACATATACTGTTGACATATACTGTTTACATACACTGCTGACTTATATTGCTGACGTACTGCTGAAATATACTGCTGACATACACCGTTGACATATACTGCTGACATATACAGCTGACATATACTGTTGACATATACTGTTGGCGTAGACTGTTGTCATATACTGCTGACAAATACTGCTGACATATGCTGCTGACGTATACTGTGACATATACTGCTGACATACACTGTTGACATACACTGTTGACGTATACCGTTGGCGTATACTGTTGACGTATACTGCTGACGTATGCTGCTGATGTATATTGCCGACATACTGTTTACATTTACTGTTGACATATTCTGATACCATATTCTAGTGAATGGAGATGGCACGGTAAATCAAGTCATATTCATGAAGACTCGTGCATACAACAAGGATGCCGCATCTCTCATAGCCTCAGGACCAAGTGGTTCCATACACTTTTGGAATGTTTTCCAAGGAGGTCATCTTTTAGCCAAATTCAAAGGAGTAAGTAGCAAGAAGCTCATTTGAGAATGATTTTTGAGAATAGAGGTTTTGAGAGACGCAGTCTAGCAAGTATATGGTTATCAAGATGCATATTCTTTCTCTTCACCTGGTTTCTTACAGAGCAAGCACTCGGCTGTCATGATTACCACCCTTATACTGAATGGTGGAGACCAGGTATTATACAGCGGAGACAGTTATGGCTTTGTGCACTGTTGGAACGTCAGCAGCTATGCCTTATTTGATAAAGAAACCAGCCCCCCAGAGTGTAAGCCTTCTGTTCCATCTGTTACAGTTATAGCTTTGCATCCTGTTATAAACCACTACTGGATGAGCCACTACTAACCTTGGACATACAGTATCTTCTGCTATAGTCACCATATGATTCTAGTCTTCTATGTTATCCGTTGCAGTGATCACCATGTGGCGGGCTCATGTGGAAAACATAAACTCTCTAGACTTCATAGATGAACATAAATTGCTAATAACTGCTTCAAGTGACTGCTCCGTTCGTCTATGGAACAAGGATGGTGACTACATAGGTAGGACAGCTATAAAACCATTGGTGTTATTGAAAAAGAGAAATTAGTTGCAAGATATTATGTTTGTGGATAGCGCAATCAGACTCTTTTGAATGTTTGTATCAGCTAGCTGGTTTGGAATTTGGATATCAACCTTAAAAATTTTCTTGTTTTCGTCTCTCGAATCATTCTAGTAGTTGTCAACTTATGCCACCCTAGGAACTTTTGGGCAGCCCGAACCATGGGATATTTACAACATGAGCACCTGGCAGCACCCGATGGCGCCATTCGATGTGCTTGTTGATCCTATGTCCATGCCTGAGCATGAAGTCATTAAGAAAAAGGCGAATACTCATCAAGTCGTACATGAGGACTCTGCTGCCAACTCTGATGGAGAGGAGGTCTGTCACATTGCACCAAACACTAAGAGATTGCAAGCTCTCTGCTTTAAATCTATTTTTCCTCACCATGTCTTCTCTAGCAACTCTAATCTCGTCTCTAGCTCTTTCGCTACGCAATAGTTTTCTCGTTCTGATAGAATTAATTTATGCTGAGACATTCTTGCTAATGTACACTAGTTAATTTATGCTGAGACATTCTTGCTAATGTACACTAGTTAATTTATGCTGAGACATGCTAATGTACACTAGTTAATGTACACTAGTTAATTTATGCTGAGACATTCTTGCTAATGTACACTAGTTAATGTACACTAGTTAATGTACACTAGTTAATGTACACTAGTTAATGTACACTAGTTAATGTACACTAGTTAATGTACACTAGTTAATGTACACTAGTTAATGTACACTAGTTAATGTACACTAGTTAATGTACACTAGTTAATGTACACTAGTTAATGTACACTAGTTAATTAGTTAATTTATGCTGTAAAAGATAGACTTTCTGTTACAAAGTTTCAATGTAAAGGTTTTTGGAATCAGCAGAAAATTCTGCACAAGAATCGTTGCATTTGACAAACTAAAGCCACAACTTCTGTTCTGTCTAGTTTAGTGAAGCCACAAAAGAAAAACGCTGTCGTTTTCGCAGTTTGACCAGAATGCAAACCCTCATTCTATAATATAAAAATATAGATATCAGAGATATCTGAGGCCCAATGTTGAAAAATTTTCATCTGCAGAAATAGGTTTAGGTCGCTGCTCATAATTTTTTATCTCATCCATCCTAAACCAACAATTAAAAAAACTATTGACTTCAATAATAGGCTGTGAATTGACTTCAATAATAGGCTGTGAATTGACTGCAATAATAGGCTGTGAATTGACTGCAATAATAGGCTGTGAATTGACTGCAATAATAGGCTGTGAATTGACTGCAATAATAGGCTGTGAATTGACTGCAATAATAGGCTGTGAATTGACTGCAATAATAGGCTGTGAATTGACTGCAATAATAGGCTGTGAATAGGCTTCAATAATAGGCTGTGAATAGACTTCAATAATAGGCTGTGAATTGACTGCAATAATAGGCTGTGAATTGACTTCAATAATAGGCTGTGAATAGACTGCGATAATAGGCTGTGAATTGACATCAATAATAGGCTGTGAATTGACTTCAATAATAGGCTGTGAATTGACTGCGATAATAGGCTGTGAATAGACTGCGATATCAGGCTGTGAATTCTGAGTAAAAATAAAAATAACTGGCTAGTTTTTCTGTTACAATGATAACCCAATATTCTAACATTGGTGTGATAAAATTTTGAGGGCGATTTCTGTGATTCATAATTAATGTTTTGTATAGGTACTGAGGTCAGCCGTTATAAAGGCTTTATTGGCGAAAGGGTTGATATGACAGATTGGTTAGGATATTCAAAATTGCTAAGATGGCATTGTCTGCACTATCACAGAGCTCTTAGGTACAGTGGGACCCTGATATACGGCGTTACCATATACGTTACGCATATAAATTACATTTTTTTAATTATATATTTCAATACATCAGAGTCTTGGCTTTCGAATGAGCCTATATTCAATACACAAAGAATAATAGAACTATGAAAAACAGGGTGTCAAAAGCACGTCCTACAAAAAAAACCACTTGATTTAGGTTCTCAAAATGTGATGTCACAATTATTATTTAGCCTTAGGTAGTCGATCCATTTCGCTGCCATTGAGGCTGCGCTTTTCTGTGACAATCGGTGCTGTTAAACTCAGAGAGCGCTAATAATAAACTAGGATTCTAGATAATCACCAAAGATCGTGCTAACGCCCGACCAATACAAACACATGTTCTGGGTTAATTAATTATGCTTTAATAAATGTACCGTCGTTGATAATGGTAATGAAATCACATCGATTAAGTTGTGACCTGCAGTTGCGTGGCCCTAGGACTACATGTCAATCGCACGTTCGCAAGATCACACAATGCTTGAAACTAATTAGTCTCAGTCCGCGACCCTCAACATCACAATAAAATGAGAGGGCTAGTGCATAATATCATCGGGAAAACATAGTATGGTGCTTGGAATCTGAGTTATTTATCATAGAAATAATCTGTACTTGGAGAACTAATGACACTGATTCATTTGTCATCTTCATTTGTTCTCTGGAGTTGTCCTATCTTCGCCTGACATTAGCGTCATTATTGTAGTTGATAAATATAAGCGGTAAGCAATAAAATAGGCAGTAAGAGCACACAACACCGGACCTCTTCCTGACCTCTGACCTGACGTCTGACCTCTTCCTAGGTGTAAAGTATATTCACCGCTATCGGTATCAACTAGTCCGACCTCTTCATAGGTGTAAAGTATATTCACCTCAATGGGTTTCAACTAGTATGACCTTTTCATAGGTGTAAAGTATATTCACCTCAATTGGTCTCAACTAGTCTGACCTCTTCATAGGTGTAAAGTATATTCACCTCAATCGGTCTCAACTAGTCTGACTTCTTCATAGGTGTAAAGTATATTCACCTCAGTTGGTCTCAACTAGTCTGACCTCTTCATAGGTGTAAAGTATATTCACCTCAATGGGTTTCAACTAGTCTGACCTCTTCATAGGTGTAAAGTATATTCACCTCAATTGGTCTCAACTAGTCTGACCTCTTCATAGGTGTAAAGTATATTCACCGCTATCGGTATCAACTAGTCCGACCTCTTCATAGGTGTAAAGTATATTCACCTCAATGGGTTTCAACTAGTCTGACCTCTTCATAGGTGTAAAGTATATTCACCTCAATTGGTCTCAACTAGTCTGACCTCTTCATAGGTGTAAAGTATATTCACCTCAATGGGTTTCAACTAGTCTGACCTCTTCATAGGTGTAAAGTATATTCACCTCAATTGGTCTCAACTAGTCCGACCTTTTCATAGGTGTAAAGTATATTCACCTCAATTGGTCTCAACTAGTCTGACCTCTTCATAGGTGTAAAGTATATTCACCTCAATTGGTCTCAACTAGTCTGACCTCTTCATAGGTGTAAAGTATATTCACCTCAATTGGTCTCAACTAGTCTGACCTCTTCATAGGTGTAAAGTATATTCACCTCAATGGGTTTCAACTAGTCTGACTTCTTCATAGGTGTAAAGTATATTCACCTCAATGGGTTTCAACTAGTATGACCTTTTCATAGGTGTAAAGTATATTCACCTCAATTGGTCTCAACTAGTCTGACCTCTTCATAGGTGTAAAGTATATTCACCTCAATTGGTCTCAACTAGTCTGACCTCTTCATAGGTGTAAAGTATATTCACCTCAATTGGTATCAACTAGTCTGACCTCTTCATAGGTGTAAAGTATATTCACCTCAATTGGTCTCAACTAGTCTGACCTCTTCATAGGTGTAAAGTATATTCACCTCAATTGGTCTCAACTAGTCTGACCTCTTCATAGGTGTAAAGTATATTCACCTCAATGGGTTTCAACTAGTCTGACCTCTTCATAGGTGTAAAGTATATTCACCTCAATTGGTCTCAACTAGTCTGACCTCTTCATAGGTGTAAAGTATATTCACCTCAATGGGTCTCAACTAGTCTGACCTCTTCATAGGTGTAAAGTATATTCACCTCAATTGGTCTCAACTAGTCTGACCTCTTCATAGGTGTAAAGTATATTCACCTCAATTGGTCTCAACTAGTCTGACCTCTTCATAGGTGTAAAGTATATTCACCTCAATGGGTTTCAACTAGTCTGACTTCTTCATAGGTGTAAAGTATATTCACCTCAATGGTTTTCAACTAGTCTGACCTCTTCATAGGTGTAAAGTATATTCACCTCAATGGGTTTCAACTAGTCTGACCTCTTCATAGGTGTAAAGTATATTCACCTCAATTGGTCTCAACTAGTCTGACCTCTTCATAGGTGTAAAGTATATTCACCTCAATTGGTCTCAACCAGTCTGACCTCTTCATAGGTGTAAAGTATATTCACCTCAATTGGTATCAACTAGTCTGACCTCTTCATAGGTGTAAAGTATATTCACCTCAATGGGTTTCAACTAGTCTGACTTCTTCATAGGTGTAAAGTATATTCACCTCAATGGTTTTCAACTAGTCCGACCTCTTCATAGGTGTAAAGTATATTCACCTCAATGGGTTTCAACTAGTCTGACCTCTTCATAGGTGTAAAGTATATTCACCTCAATTGGTCTCAACTAGTCTGACCTCTTCATAGGTGTAAAGTATATTCACCTCAATTGGTATCAACTAGTCTGACCTCTTCATAGGTGTAAAGTATATTCACCTCAATTGGTCTCAACTAGTCTGACCTCTTCATAGGTGTAAAGTATATTCACCTCAATGGGTCTCAACTAGTCTGACCTCTTCATAGGTGTAAAGTATATTCACCTCAATTGGTCTCAACTAGTTTGACCTCTTCATAGGTGTAAAGTATATTCACCTCAATTGGTCTCAACTAGTCTGACCTCTTCATAGGTGTAAAGTATATTCACCTCAATTGGTCTCAACCAGTCTGACCTCTTCATAGGTGTAAAGTATATTCACCTCAATTGGTTTCAACTAGTCTGACCTTTTTTGGTTTTATCACACATATATTTTCCCTCTTGGCTAGTCTATCATTACACCTAGGTACCCAATTCTGTGGGTGGTTATCTGTGCCTGTCTCTCTACAAGCTTGAGAGTTTTAATACTCAGAACCCAGTAATTTTAACCAAACATGAGTAAGGTCAGCAGTATCATGATGAAACTGGTCAAAACATGGTTATCTGCAGGTTAAACTTTAGTCACTTCAGATAGCAATATGGAAAACTGGTCAATATATTAGTGTGTGTTAAGAAACACACTATAGGATATATAATGTATGCATATGGATGCTTCATAATATTGTGTTACTACCCGTGTTGCCCGGGTAATAAAAAATTCTTTGGACAAAAAATTGATTTGTATTTAATATATAACAACATTTTCCATTTTAATTTTCAAATTACATATCATGAGAGAAGCGTGTCGTGTAGTTGAACTACATATCATGAGAGAAGTATTTTGTGTAGTTGAAATAAATTAAGAGAAAAATCAAAACAACTGTAAAAGTTTTAAAGTTTGATCAAACAACTGTACCTTTCATGCTAGTAGCCTGGCATATTGCCAATGGAACATTTTGGCATATTGCCAATAGAACATACTACTAAACAGCTTAATAAAATGGGCTTCCAATGGCGGTAAGCAATGACTTTTCATCTGCATTGTTTTCCGGCTTCAGCTATTCTAATAATAGCTATAGCCGGAACGACAGAAAGATATACGACCTACGACACAGGAACATACTTTAAGAAGTATATATATAGATTCATGAGTAAATGGCTAGTTTGATTCTGAGTATTGTATCCTAGGAGATCCAAAGGGAGATTCAAGCAAGACTTAATCATGCTCAGCAAACATTCCATGTTGATGATAATACAATAGCCCAGCAGCTCAAGGAGAGGTCCTTTTCCGCTCCCAAGAATATTGGAAAAAGGTAATTAATTACACAGACCCTTTTTATTCTCATCAGACATCCTCATGTAGTATCACAGCATTTGTTGTAGTCGTTATTATAAGTAAATTGTTTCAGATTTTTTATATCAAACATTTTAGTAATCTACGAAAGCTGAGTTCTGTTCTATCTAGAGACAGCAATGAGCATCTAGAGACATCAATGAGTAGTATATCCACAGTTAAAATGAGAACCATTTTGAATAAACATTTTTCTTAAAATTTTTTTGATTTGCAAAGATGCTGGATTTAGGAAAGTTTGTTGTACTTTAAAGTATTAGAACAGTTTGTAAGAAGTTTGAGATAATAACAGGGACATTGTAAACCTGTGACAAAATAGCAGAACGTTAAAAAAATCTAAATTTTGGTTTATTTACTGAGTTTCCTTTTTAGTCTGGTGGCCAGAGGGCATTATCGTGTCTACAGGTGGCAGACGACAGACAATGGGGTCTATGGTAGCTTGACACTTTTAACATGTTTCTAATTTATTCATTATTAATTTAGTTTCCTACCGCTATTTTAGTTGATATGCTAAGAGTAATTGGCCATTAAATGGTTAGTAGTTATACAAAAATAAATTTTTTCTTACGCCGTGTGCAGTCAGTCGGACCAGCTAATCAGAGCCGTAGACCAACATTTACATCATGTTGTAGTTCGGGGTATTAAATCACCCCGATATCAATTAGGTTTGTAGACAGTTTCCTGTCTCGCCGAGCGACCATGGGCGTTTGTAGTAATGATCGAAAACTTTAATTTACTAATTATACCGATTTCCAAAACTAGCTGTCATGGATTACTTATAATTCAATATAATCAACTACCACATTCTAATAGATAAAAGGTTGTTCAACACACTAACACGTTCAACACTGCATCTTTATGGCACGTCTGATTCTACAAGTGAAGCCGATGCCAGATACAGGTTGTTTTTATCAAGGGCATCTAATGCAAAAAAACCTTCAGCCAAGAGGGTTCTCTCCGTTGGCATTTAATGAGGGTCAATTACTAAGCAGCAATACAGCAGTGGGAAATTCAACCATTAATGGTGCTCCCAGATCCCACAAACCATGTCTGGAGTAAAGACGATGATGAGATTTCTGGGCAATACTTTCCTGATGGGCAAAGAGCTATTCCTAGGCAGCTTGTCCACTGGACCAGTTGCTCATGCGAAAGGAGTTTGCACAAATCTATGCGGCTTTGTAGAGTGCAGTAATTAGACCTGCACGATGTTTCGGTTTGATTCGGTGGTTGCCGTTAGTTTATATTTAATTGAGCCGAATGTTTAATTTTCTGACATCGGACAAAACCGAAAACACTGGTTAACCGGTATGAGTTCGAGGTGCGGTTTCGGTTTCCATATCATAAAAACTGTGCCTGCGTGCTTGGGCAGTTACACGGAATCTTCCATGGAAATTGACACTACTTTCTCTCGAAAAGTTTTTTAATCTTTACATATGCGTAGATATCACATCCATTCTCGAAAGCTATTTATCCCTCCCGCTGCCATAAACGCTTTTATGCGTTTTCTAGGGTCCACTGCCATAGATGCATTATTGCGACTTTCCCAGCAATTACGTAGTAACCTGTTTTTATTATTCGTTGACAACATAACCCACCGTCTTTAAGACTTGTACAAAGATGACATTGTTGTCCGAAAACTTCTCTAGAAGAATCAGCCTAAAACAACGAAGCAATTTTAAACTTTCTAACCTAAAAACAAACATTTTTTGTGTGAGTTCATTTTTGTGTACCGCAGGTGAGTCAGAAAACAGGTAATTAGTTATGTTGATCACATTATAGCCAATTCAGATTTTCGTGATCATACTGATAATTAAATTAGCAGCATTGTATCTGATAGTGGTGAAAGTAATAGTTTTGTAAAAGTAAGGAACATTGTGGAGAATCGTTTTAGCTTCGCATCAATCGTAGCTTCACATAGCTTTATCATCGCACGAAGTATAGATCCATTAAATTTTTGAATAGCAATGTTGGTTAAAATGTTGTCAAAATAAAATATGTACTATAACAAACATGTTCTCGATAAAGATTGAAAAAAAATACTGTATACATATCATGAAGCAATGTCGGCAGCTTTCGGTAAAATGGCTGGCACTGGGTAGATACTTGAATTTGTACATGGTTGGCAGTGAAAGAGTTAAATTTCATTACAAAAATTTGAAGTTAAGGTTCATGAAATGAGGATGTTCATGTTGCCTCGGTGTCAGGTTAACCGCAATCAATTGTGACATCGTTTGACACCGTGGTGAGTCCTCATGGGTTTCGGTTATAAACGGTGTTCGATTGAAGTTGAGGTCGATAACCGAATTGGCATGGGGAGACAAATCGTGCAGGTCTAGCAGTAATGAAATGACTGACGAGATTGAGAATGGTAATCAATTAGATGGTGATGATGAGCTTTAAGATTATAATTATGTAATAGTTTTATTAAATACTTTGCAATATGATTTCTAGAATCAGTTAACAGTTTTTGGTGTATCATGATAAACAGACTATGTACTTTGGTAAACATGCTATATAATAATCATACAAAGTACTAAGACACCCATACAAAGACATGATATTAATTAATCATCCAGAAAGGTGGTTGTCATCGAACATACTGCACCATACATTCCATCATACTGGTTACATTCAACTATTCAACCATACATGGTTTCAAATTACCGCATGGTTTTAACATGCTACTAGTACAATAAATCTAAAGTTAAGCCAGAAGTTTCGCATATAAATTTCAGATAAATAAAAAAGAAATAACATGTATCAACGGAAAGTACTAAGATAAGCATAATAAATACTTTATGCTTGTCACGTGCTGCCCAGCAATATGATAATTTCATTTAAAAGATTAAGTTTACATTACATTCGTTAGTTAGTCTGCGCGTCACAACCAGTGTACCCAAGGAGGTATACAGTATAGCCTGTCAATCAGTAGTTGTACAGGTATCACTGTAATGTGTATGAAGAAGGTTTCTGGCAGATCAGTGGCTAAGGTGATGGCAAGAAATGTTTGTCATATCGAGTCCCTGGCGGCCGACTACAATGTAAAGAATCACATCCATTACAGACAGTGAGTTCAAAATACAAAATGATCATATAGACATATAAGAGCTGACATACATTTATGGTGCAATATTTATTGATCATACCCTTCCCGAAAAACGATCTATCAAAGCATATAGCAATAAATTTAAAACTTGAATATAGGAAGAGCTACAAGACTGATTTGAACGTGTACGCAATGTGCATAGCCCTACATAAAAGTAATAGATGTACCCCCTTTAGCTTTAACCACAACAACACTTAGTTAACTCATACATCGCATACTTCTGTAAGGTAATAATTGATATGTGAGCGCTATAACAATACAATATAATACAATTAATTAAAATACAACAAAATATGTATTAATATATATAATATCACACAACATAATGCAATGTATCAATTCGATAACACAATTCAAATCAGTTCAATACAACATAATACAGCTATTATAATACAAAACACCAGAATATAGTGTAATAACACAATAATACAGTACTGATAAGTTCTGCATGACAAAATATAGTAACTGACCAAACCATCAGTTAAATAACAATCATACAGTTGCATGAAGGTACTACACTTTGTGTTGATATTGGTTTGACGTTTCAAAGAGCAACACAGTCTCTCCAATTTTGTAAATAGGCGAGCTAAGTCTTAATAAAAATCAGCAGAGGCATGCTTTATTACAAATAGTCCAGTATTACTGGTTTATTAAAAAAATACCCAATCTAGGTATTCTATTTATGAAGCCCAATAATATAAGTAGCTTATAATGTCATGTAGCGCTACCGTCTTAGCCTAAAAATTAAACAAATTGAATTAAGCTATTGAGTGTATGAAACACTGAGTGGCTAAAGACACAGCAACAATACCTACGACAGAGAGTAGTTTATTGTATAGTTTGTAACCAATATGTAAAATATAGACTGAGAAGTTTGACTTGAGAGTTTGATTCATTATCAACACCTATCATTCATTGACCCAACTGACTACATTGAACAGTGAAGGAAACGCAAGATTTTCAATAAAGCGATGCATTTAATCTTTGATTGATAAATCGTTTGATTATTTATCGAAGTATTAAGTAAATGAGTTTGCTATCATCTCACCTTAGTTTTTTGTCAGGGGTTTGATATTCTTTGCAACTTGAGAAGCTCTTAGTTATTTCGACTCACTAGCAATCTTCCTCAAGCATTCAGTGTGGCATTTACATACGACTAACACTGCGAGTTGCGATCTGACTGTAGATGGTGCTCTACATCTCATAAAAACTTTGGATTATCGCTTCTTTCCCTTAGTAAAGCTTCGTTGACTTCTTAGCATGTAAAACTTGATTATAATGAATTATGTAACCGATAATAGCTAGCAGTGGTAATCAATTTAAATAGAACATAATAAATTTGCGCTACTACTAACCAACGTAGACGGCAGTTTCTAACAGGGAACAGCGGAAAAAGACTAAGGGCACAAATCGGTCAAAGCAAATACGCCGTATTAAACAAATGCATAGATTTATGCTTACCTAGCTGATTGGCTGATTTGGCTAAGCGCGCATGGCGCAAGGGAAATCTCATTTATGTATTTCTACCCATCTTTTAATGGCAAATAATCACTGCTTGACAAGAATAATTCCAGTAGGTATGGTAAAAAGGTTATGAGATGCTTTATTCTATCCATTAAACCTAAGATTCGTTTTACCACATTGTCGTCCCACCTTGGCAAAAAATGACACAAAAATGCCCTGTGGCCACCAGACTATTTAGCGGTAGTGTAACGACACACCTACATATTAGAGTTGCCCCGATTTTGGTATCGGAATCGGTATCGGTGCCGATATGAGCGTCAAGTATCTGAATCGGTATCGGCCGATCTTTTCTTAAAAAATCTGAACCTGCCGATACTTTTTACAGATCAACCATTTAGCAGAAAACTGTATTTTAACCTGCTATACTAATAAAAATTCATCAGCTGTAAGCTTCTTACTTTTACTTAATGAATTTCAGGCCTGCCACACAATTTATTTCATGTCTATAGCCTGATCGACACAGCGAAGGAAACTTTTTAGCCAGAACGTAAACAAAAAGTGTGGTATTTCCCAATTACAGCGATAGGTTTTATTGCAAGCAATCACAAACAAGATAACAAAAATGGGAAACAAGAACACAGTGTAATATTTCTATTTACTAGCATTACGAAATTAATTTAAACAGTCGACGCATAAAGTTATCTATCACTCTCTTGATCCTGACGATACAATGAATCGTTTGTATTGTACAAAAAATGGTAACCCCAGTGGCGTATCGGTATGTAGCCTGTCCTCCAACGTCTGTTGCAAGGGAATCCCCCTTCAGGACGCTTGGCTACATTGATAATGATGGAAGAAAAGAGACGTCTTACTGAGATCATTGAATCACTAACGGTTTTTAAAGGAAACATTGATTTGCTATGAACTTGTACAGGCACAGCAGTTCATCTAACAATAGAAGTGGGACTTCGTTATCACAGATAGAACTGTACCACTAACAGTAATTACCTTTATTTACAAATTACAAGAAACATGGACTGTTTTGTTACTACATGCACGGTATGTCAGTATGTGAATATGTATATATTTTGTTCCATAAATGCAAACAAATAAATACAATAATATTCATGTTTTCTTTGCATTATGTTTGTATTTGCATAATAAAATGAGCTACTCTCTATGCAACACAAAAGATCTGAATCGGTATCTGAATCGGATTATTTTTCAATTACGATCGGTATATCGGATCGGTATCTGAATCGGCTGGTGAATTTAGAATCGGGGCATCTCTACTACATATGGTACTGCAATGTCATATTGGCAACATTATGGAGACAGTCGTCTCGCTCTTACTCTTTCGTGATTCAGTGGCACCGTTTGGAATTGAAATACTGGTCCAATGCACTATCTTTATGCTATGGAAATGGCTTTAGCGACCAATAGTGGCGCATTTGTGCATCTACGTATGTTAAGGACACAACCTTGACATAAGGTGATGCACGACCATCGCTCAATCATAGCGCCCTATGGAAATATCTGCTTGTCGGCCCAGTGCATTATTTTGCTCGAGCACACCAAAGTGAGGATGACACAACTGTTTGCCAGAGTGAGGGTGATACAACAGTTGGCCAGAGTGAGGGTGATACAACAGTTTGCCAGAGTGAGGGTGATACGACTGTTTGCCAGAGTGAGGGTGTTACGACTGTTTGCCAGAGTGAGGGTGATACGACTGTTTGCCAGAGTGAGGGTGATACGACTGTTTGCCAGAGTGAGGGTTACACGACTGTTTGCCAGAGTGAGGGTGATATGACTGTTTGCCAGAGTGAGGGTGATACGACAGTTTGCCAGAGTGAGGGTGACACGACTGTTTGCCAGGGTGAGGATGACACGACTGTTTGTCAGAGTGAGGGTGTTACGACTGTTTGCCAGAGTGAGGGTGATACGACAGTTTGCCAGAGTGAGGGTGACACGACTGTTTGCCAAAGTGAGGGTGAGACGACTGTTTGCCAGAGTGAGGGTGACACGACTGTTTGCCAGAGTGAAGGCGTTACGACTGTTTGCCAGAGTGAGGGTGTTACGACTATTTGCCAGAGTGAGGGTGATACAACTGTTTGCTTAAGGGCATTGCTGCGTCATATGGAAGTGTGTCGCTACACTACTGCTGTACGGAAACTTCTTGGTGTTTTTTTGTATTGAAAGTGTTATTTAATCTCATAAATAAAATTCTGCAATGTTAGTGCACAAATACCAGGCGATATGTGACAAACATTTATCGTTAGTTCTGTTTTATTCATTCGAAGATGTGTCAGAGAGTATTTGTAGTTGTGATATCCTGTTATTTATACCTTCTGCTTCTTACAAATATGCGCATCATCCTATGACTTTTGTTTCTACACGGAGAGCTGTCAAGCTGCAGTGGTTGACCCTGTGTTGAAATAGAAATGAGAGTGTAACTCGACGGTTTCCAAGAGATTCAGGGTTGCTGTGTCAGACATTGATTATTCATGTTTAGAGTCACTCAACAAGAGAGTTACCTTATTGTTTCTCATGCCTGTCAACTTTATTAATACCTGATCCGAACACCTATAGACTGGTAGGGTATCTCATGGTATGCTGGGATATGATATGGGTTATGGTATGCTTGTCAAGGGTTATCGTATGCTTGTCAAGGGTTATCGTATGCTTGTCAAGGGTTATCGTATGCTTGTCCAGGGTTATCATATGTTTTTAAAGAGTTTTAAACTTGTTATCATTGATTGGAATTACACAAATTGATATCTTTCTATTGGCATTGTTTCTTCAGTCGCAGAGCCACCAGCGCATATGACCCAAGACACGGGGGTATCAGGTAACTCTCTTTATAAATGATTTCTATCAAATTTTCCACTTAATGCTCCTGTCTTTCAGCACCGTTAAGTTTGTTAGACCTTTACCTTCTTTTGAATTGGGTAGCATCACTCTTTCTCACATCTCTCTTGTTTCTACATCTTCATACCTCTTGCTTCTCTGACTCTCATATTCTTATCGTCAACCTCTACCTTTTAATACCTCATGTTTCTCTTTCCGCAATGTAATCAACCCTTCTAAATCAGGTGAACTACTAACCTTTATCTACTGTAAAACCTCTAATTGAACGCCACCTCTATTTGAATGCCACCTCTAACCGCCACTACAGGAGAAGAGTTGAAAAATAGAGCGCCACCCTCTATTTAAATGTCACCTCCATTTGACCGCTACTTTTACTATCTTTGATGTTTATTGATCCATAATATCAAATGATCAGTAGAAAAGCGTCCACAAAATCATATTAATAATAAATCGTTTACATTAATAACAATCAATTCTCTCATTGTCCAACTCTTGTCCAAGCTTTTCGCTTTTTTCGCTAAAACTTTGAAAGCAACACCATAGAAATAATCAATAACGGTCTCAGGCTAATGGTAGTTCTTTGCTGGATGCGGTATGTCTACTTCGAAGTCGCCTACATATATAAAAAATGACTCAAATTCACGATGGTAGATGAACTTTCAAAGCAACGCTATAGTAGTAATAATTGTCTCAGGCTAATAGTGGTTCCTTGTTTAATGCGGTCCTGATACTTCGAAGTACAAGTAATTGTTTTGTTGCCGATTTTACTGGACTCTAACATTTTGGACACTTACAAGGAACACTTTGGTATTCCAAATGATGTCCGAAGCGGTGAAAGTAAAGGAAATGGCGACGATATTTTTCTAATGATTCTTATAAAATTATTACAATATTTAATTGTAAGAATAGTTATTCGATTTTATAAGATTTAGTTATAGGAATAATCATTCGAATTTACAAGATCGAAGTGTATAGTGACCGATGGTGTGCAATATGTTACTGTTATTTCTTTTCTAAAGTATTTGTTGATGGTACTACGGCTGTGCCCAATTTTGCGGTACTGCTAAGCCGTTTTTAATATCTGCAAAATTAAGTAATAGGCCTACATTTTCTTATAGATACACATTTATTTCTATGACAACCAGCTAAAATCTGTTTAGATTTTTAAATTCAGCATAATTCTTTTAGGTATAAATACAGAAATATAAATATCACGACATCTTGATATTGGTTGCTATGACCTGGTATGCTTTGGTTGCTATATACAGCCCCTAGCTATATATTTATATATTTACATGTATATACCGTGCTGTTGAAAACGCTCGTGTTGTTGGAGGTACTGTTATTACTCTAGGGGAAGATAACTCTATGGATGGAACTTTGAAAGCAACGCCATAGAAATAACTACTAACTGTCTCAGGCTAATAGTAGTTTCCTTGTTTAACGTGGTCCTAATACTTCAAAGGACATGCATATAAAAACCGGTTGGCAAGTTTTGGACCAAAGATTACGTTTAACGAGCTAACTTTTACGCGTTGAATTGGTGCTAAATGCACCGCATGAAGGTTCTGCTCTGTCAAAAGAATTGTTTGAACACTAATATAGACTTGTTCAGCAGTGAAGAATAAGAGTTGAGATATTGTGGAAGGTATTGGACAACTAGAAGACGTTTGTTCCATCGACAGCAACAAACAGAACGCAACTATCCGACCAAATATTTTTGTTTCTGCATGTAATATAAGTATGGCTAGTTTGTCACTTGTTAATGGTTATATATCTGTATCATTTGATAGATTATTGTTGTATAACTTATAAATATGCAGATTTATAGTACATGTAGTATGTTATTTAATGGCATCCTTGCGACTGTCTTAACACCGCTTACAATGGGTCGATGCTCATAACTCCACTTGTATTGCACATGAAAAGCTAGTTTTGGCTGCAAACTGTAGCAAACATCAATGAGTGCAAACAGCTCTCATGCAACATTGTTAAATATAGATAGGTCAGTCCCTCTTCCGCTTCTTGTCAAGTCTGGACATAAATTAATTTTCAAAGTTCAGACAGGATGTACCCAAATCCTGACGGAAAGTAACATCCTATATATAACACAAATAATACAGTCTGCACTGCAGTCATATAGGCCTACCAATCTTTTTATTTTGACACGATTGTCATGTTTCCTCTCTCTCTCTCTCTCTTGGGTTGTGGTTTCTGTAGAGATTATCTATGATTACTCCGATTATTCTGTTTCTTGACTAGCATATTGGTTCGCATGATGTCCACTAGCCTTTTGCCCCATGATTTTCATGGCACTGTGTATGTTGACCACACAAACAATATATTATTTTAGATGTATGAATAAAAAAGCAAACTGTGATTTCCATATGTTAAACAATTTTAAAGATCTCACTATCTCGCATGCTGTAACAAGGCTGTTAGATGTATTCATCGTTTGAGAGCATCACCTCGGCACCTATTCAGCTACATTTATTATATCTTTTCTTTATTCAGACTGAGACACGAAAAGCTGAAGCACACTGCGGTGGACAGAGGAGGCCCGAGTGAATACCAAATGCTCCGATGCTACGACCTTGCCAACTGCCCACAGCCTGATCCTCCACAACTTAAAATTAACAAAAGCAATCCATTTGATTTTTATGCCGCTGAAGATGTCGGGGCTTAGTAAGGTTTCCGTCTAACCATCTCGGCTACTCGATAAATATCATAGATCAAGATAAAACAAGACTTGCATCACTCCATATCTGCGTACACTTTCACAAACGACAAGTGCTGAATGAAATGTTTTTTGTCACATGTTTAAATGTTTGTAGTATTTATTTTTCTGACAAAGTTATGTAACATTGCTGCTGCCAGATACCTTTATGAATAGTAACTCCATAGACATCATTGGCAATGAAATTCCAGAACACCTGACCGTCCAACCAACTGTGATACAAATGTTTAATACTGTTATACCCAATACCCATTTCTGTGCATTGGATTTTGCTATATTTATTTTTGATATTTGTGCTATTGTGAGCCGCGTGACAAAAACATTGAGAAGAACTGCAAGTATAAAATAAACTTGATGTTAGAAAAGAGTGTTTGTACCAAAGCTTCTAATTTGTTAGCTGGAAGCTTATAACGTTTAGGCTTTTAAGCATGCGATTACTTGGTAACAACCAAGTTTTGGGTGAAACTTCTCTCTTCCTGTGGCTGTAGAATAACTCGCTCAACGACAAAGCCTGGTTCCACACATATCATCTTCTTATATCCATCATCATCAAAGTCAGACATATTTCTTGCCTTCTCCGCCCAAGGATTCCACACAACTAAAATAATAAAAGTAATCGTAAAATAAAGCTAGTCAATTCGGTGTTGAAGGTTTGCAGAACATGCAGATAGAGCAATCTTGAACCTGCCTACAACTTAGCAAAGATGCATGCATGTGCTGCAGCTCGTGAATGTATAAAATTAGCATATCACTGTCTACATGACATACTGCGTATCTGGTATCTGATAAGCTTCAACAACCTGTGTGTGAATGGGAGCCAACAAGGAATATTTGCTATGGGATTCCATATTTATGGAAACAGCGAGTTCCCATAACCAGGTACCCTGGTAGTATAGTGTGACGTGAGAGATCGGCAAGTGTGATGATAAAGCACAGCGACTCATGACATCTTGCTTAGTAGACTCGGAGCCGTACAGCTTCACAGAGTAATCAGAGATGCTTCACAGAGTCCCACGCCTAATGTAAGTATGCGGGAGCCCATTCATTTCCAAACAAACAGGCCACACCCACTATTTTTATATAAATTATAATGGAGAGATCCACAACATTGACAAACTGTTGTTTTTGTGGAGTTGAGAGCAAGGTAAGAATATCACATCAAAGATCAGTATTTCGATTAGGTTTGTTTGAAAACGAGTGTTTACGTTTCCAGTTGTTGTCGCAGGACTCTTAAGCTATATGGTTCTGGGTAGACTGACTTGCCATTACCCGCACTAATCGACCGCTTTTTAGCTTACTGCCAGCTTAGCAGTATGCCGGAAGGTAATGCTGGAAGGTGATGCCGGAAGGTGATGCCAGGGGTTTCTTTCATTCTCAACCAGATCTAATCATTTTCAATAGCTGGGCGTTTAACAGGCTCCTCAGGAGCCAGAGAAAAATTTGAGCTAGCTGGCAGAAGGCACGGAGCATGTATGTGCCAGGTTTGGATGAACTCTAACAAAACAAGTAGAAACAGCGGTCAAGTCGGCTATTAGGCAGACATACAATGAAAAAGTGAGTCATTATTATAGACTTAATAGCTACTGAAGTACACTCATGGAAAAAGACATCAATTAATTCTTGTCACTTATGACTTCATAAAATAATTCTTGCGTTACAGAAATAAAAATGGTACGATCCCTGGTGTTTCCTTGATTCAAATTACCACTTGTATGAAATTTTCATATATTAAAACCTTCATGTGTTGCAGTAAACCTATACATACCGTAAAACCTCTATTTTAGTGACATGGCGCTCTATTTTTTAAGCATTCCCTTTTGTGGGATTCTACTAGAGGCTACGTTCAAAGAGAGTTCAGTGAGAGAGAGATAGATGAGAGAGACATACCGGTATCAGGTAGACCATTCTTGCTCACAATAACCGTAGATCCATCAACACACCCGAAGACTTCTTGAGTTGCTGGAGTTGACTTGTATATCCTGGAAGAAAGAAAAAGCATTATAAATTTCCGCTAGTCATCATTAATGATATTCAAAACAAGCTTGTCATGTTGCGGCTGAGGATGCAGGATATTACCTAGAAGATATGCTGTCCTTGGGCACTGCAATCGCGAGGAAAATACTTTAGCATAAGAACATTATTAGAGAGTATTATAGTTATTTGCTGAGTAAACTGAGTAAACATGGACAAATGAATGTAGTGAGTTGATATGAGAGATATATAAGAAAGAGGCAGCAAGACAGTCAGTAAACTCAGATAAATGGACAGAACGCAAACCCGCTGAGTCATCCTGCAGGAGGCAAAATGAGAAGGAAGGAAGCAATATGAGAGTTGTCGTCCGAATAGCTGAGCAAAGCTGCATTTGAGTAATATTGAAATGCTCAGCAGGAATAGAGGCCAAGAGTATTACAAATAGAAGATAAAGAAATGGATAAAAAAAAACGAAAATGTCAGTGAAGCAAATATGAGAAATGGCACAGTAAAATAAAATGTGATGAATCTTACCTGTCTATTCCATTCACCACCTTGAGAAGTGAGTCACTTTCAGTGAACTCCTCGCCATTCTTCAGCTAAAATGATTCAAACCATCCTGTTCATCAACAGCTAGTTCGTTGTAGGATGCTTAGTAACTATTGATACTGAACTGATATGACTGAACTGATATGACTGAACTGATATGACTGTACTGATATGACTGAACTGATATGACTGAACTGATATGACTACTGATATGACTGTACCGATATGACTGTACCGACATGACTGTACCGATATGACTGTACCGATATGACTGTACCGATATGACTGTACCGATATGACTGTACCGATATGACTGTACCGATATGACTGTACCGATATGACTGTACCGATATGACTGTACCGATATGACTGTACCGATATGACTGTACCGATATGACTGTACCGATATGACTGTACCGATATGACTGTACCGTTATGACTGTACCGTTATGATTGTACCGTTATGACTGTACCGTTATGACTGTACCGTTATGACTGTACCGTTATGACTGTAATGATATGACTGTACCGATATGACTGTACCGATATGACTGTACCGTTATGACTGTACCGTTATGACTGTACCGTTATGACTGTACCGATATGACTGTACCATTATGACTGTACTGATATGACTGTACCATAGATATATAAACCTAGATTGGCCAATAAGAGCTATTCCTACCCGTTGCCTTGTCAGACTTAAATAGCACTACGTAACGTCATTGTATTGTACCTCACGCTTGACTGCACTGATGGTAACAATGAAGCTTATGAGGAGAATTTGACAAAATTACATTTATTTTCACATAAAAACCTTCTTGGATACATAATCCAGTAAACTAAAGCAATTCTATGATAATATCTGATAACCACTATAGATTAAAACTATAAAAGGTATGAATTGTTGCACACAAATCATGAGCCATCAGGGCTTTATTTTCCACCCTCTCCTATCCCCATTCTCTCTTTTCCCCTTCTTCAAAGAAGAAGTGAGAAGGGGAAAAGAGAGAAGGGAGAAAGGAAATGGGGGGGGGGGGCAAATATCCCACTTACTCAAAGAGCCAGACCCTGGCTAGGTAAATAGACTAATATCATGCTGAACTAAACATGACTAAATATGAAGAGTATGCAAGTATGTCTTAAGTCAAAAATGAGACAGAAAGATTATTTCACAGCTGGCTATGTAGCTGGCTAGGTCACCAAAGCTGAAATGTAATGATTGTATCCCTAGCATCGTAGATGTTACTAACTATGATGTCAACCAAGCAACAAATTCCTTAATCACAGTTAAGAATCGTGGTGGCTTGACTTTGTGTTCCCCTGTGGTGATGGAGGTTTGCAACCACAGTGAGAAAGCGACGAGAGTGTTGCTTAGTAGTGCTGGATTAGTGAAAAACTTTCCCAGGCTAGCACTAAGTGCTACCATGGAGAAGTTGCTGAGGTTCAACATCATGCTATTGTTTAAAGGTTGACTTGCATTAAAATTCACATTAAAGTTAATTGGTATCAAAAGATTCACCATGTCTTACTCTGTTGTGTTGTAGGTGCCAAATGTGTGGAAATGTGATTACAATCTCTTAAAAGTTAAAAAAACGAACAGTTAATCGCAGCCACACGAGAACGCCGTAGTTTGGATTCGCTTTCCCAAACAGCTCAAATAGGACGTAGTTGTTACAAGATGGTTTCTGTTTACACTTTCATGCAACCTCAATCGTCAAAATATTTTTATAAATATACTTCACACATTCAATAAAACCATGTCTATTGCTCTTACGCATCTGTTTTATCGTCATTGTAGTGCTGTCACTTTTAGCACTGATATCTTATAACTTACCTTAAAAATCGTTAAACTTTTTAACCATAGCTCGAAGGAGTACATATCATTGTCTGATAATCATGGCGAGCCTGTTGGTCACCTGTGATAATCGAAAAATGCTGCAAAAATTATTTTCGAAATATTGGGACACGCGATCAGATGACGACTTGACGATTTAATAATGCCGAAACAAAACTGTAAAGTAGCGAGCGTCTATACGAGGGGCGATCGTAAAGTTCCAGGAATTGTCTCAGTACACAAAAACCGTTAATCGTAATTACCTAATTTAAACTGTCCCCTTCAAAGTAATTGCCTGAGCTTGCTATGCAGTTGTCCCATTTGTGTTTCCACTGATCCATGCAATGCTGGAAATCACTTTCGGTGAGGCTTCGGAGTTGTCTCGTCACATTTTCTTGAATAGTTGGTATGTCGTCAAATCTTTCACCTTTCATTGTCAATTTGATTTTGGGGAATAGGTAGAAGTCACTGTTGTATAATCGAGCTGGTGGGCCGCAGGCTACGCTAATGCCCGAGGTCATGGTAGTTACAGGTAGTTACGAGAGGTCACGGGAAGTACGAGAGGTTACGGGAAGCACGAGAGGTTACGGGAAGTACGAGAGGTTACGGGAGTATAAAGGAGTCGGAGGATTGAGAGAGCTTCCTTCTTTGCATCAACCGCATGTGAGTACACACCACCGTTTATATAACAGTCACATGGTGCTAAATCAGGTGAATAAGGGGGATGGTCAAGCACAGTCACCTTATTTTTTGCCAAATACTGACGTACCATCAATGAGGTGTGAGCTGGAGCATTGTCATGGTGTAGGTACCAGTCACCTGAGAGCCACAAATCTCGACATTTCCTTCTGATACTGTCTCTAAGTCTTATCAGAATGTCTTTGTACACATGCTGATTCACAGTTTGACTATGTGGCAGAAATTCAGAGTGTACCACACCTCAAATGTCAAAAAATGTTATCAGCAGCGTTTTTACATTTGAGCGAGACATTCTAGCTTTTTTAGGCCTAGGAGAGCCAGGGGATTTTCATTGAGAACTTTGTGATTTGGTTTCTGGGTCATATCCATAAACCCAACTTTCATCCCCCGTCACAACTTTTGAAATAAAGTCAGGATCTTGTGTTAAAGCATATTTTAGTTCGATACAACAGCTAACTCTTTTTTCTTTTTGGTCGTCAGTGAGCAGTTTGGGTACCATCTTTGCAGAGATCCTTCTCATGCCTAAATCTTCAGTGAGAATAAGATGACATGTACCATAAGAAAGCCCACTTTCTGCTGATATTTCCCGTATAGTCAATAGCCTATCTCCCATCACCTGCTGCCTCACAAGGTCTGTGGCAGTTGTGGTCCTTGAAGTTGCCGGTCTGCCCATGCGGTCATCATCTTTAGTACTTGTTCTTCCCTCTCTAAATCTTTTGTCACATTCATAACAGGCTGCTTTCTTAAGGGCAGAGTCTCCATAAGCTGTCCGTAACATTTGGAGAGTCTCAGCACCGGACTTTCCAAGTTTTACACAAAATTTTACAAAAACGCGTTGCTCTTCTACTTCGTTCATTTTCGAAAAATCCGACAAACGATAAAAAATGACCTTGACATTGCCTACTATAACTTCATTGCGGGTGCTCTGACAAGCGTAAAACTTTGGCTATGGCGAAATCCCATGCTGCTTAGCAACATGGAACAATCAAAACAACTGCACTTATATTTGTCTTATCAAAGCAACTGGTCTTATATTTGACTAGGAAAACGATTCCGGGAACTTTATGATCACCCCTCGTATTTGATACAGGGTATTCGGTAAAACCCGAAGTGTTTGTCATAAACTAGTGCTACGATAAGTTTTATATTTAGCTTTTTATTGGCTTTTCAATTCACGTGAGAACATCACGTGACAAAACGATAACCAAACTGTAATGACTATGTCATCGAAATAAAGAGATTCCAATCTACGGCGGCTTTTCGTTTTTGAGCTTTTAATTGCTTGTAATCATCTTTCCACGTATTTGGCACCTACAACACAACAGAGTAAAACATGGTGAATATTTTGATACCAAATAACTGTAATGTGAATTTTGTTGCAAGTCAACCTTTAAGCTACAAAAATAGTCCACCTCAATACTATTGAGGCATTTACAACGAGGGCATCCTGAGGAACTTAAAAGCGCGTCTAAGAACCTTCAATCCAGCAAATTTATTTTATTTTTAGTTTCTTTCACTAATACCAGAAGTTTTAGGGAAGTGATGGATTTTTGCTTTCCACTATGCTGGGTTATCTATTTCTATATTTGTAAAGTATTTTTTAACTAATCTCTTGTTGATTATAATAGCAGTTGAAAATAAAATCTGTAATAAAAACACTAGCCATTAATATGCCATTAATCTATCACCCAATTGAATAGCATTGATCCACCAATGTCTAGCCATAAATTGTAGATTGCATCTATAAACCAAGCCACAAAATATAATGATTGATGTGATGAGGGTTTCTTCTATCTCAGTTTATTGATGTAACAACATTAGGCTGTAATAGAACTATCTCTTAACCTTAAATGAATAAAAAATCGTGCTGACCCGGTCCGACCCGATCTTGGCCCACAATGCTGACCCCGAGTCAGGTCCGACCCTGCATTCCTTGGTCTTGTTCCAGCTCTAGCTAAGAAAGCCGTTGGTTCAATTTCCATGATCAGATCAAAACTCCGCAGGCTCATCATATTTTGTCATGTTTAGTTCAACATGATATTAGCCTATTCACCTAGCCAGGATCTGGATATTTGAGTGGGTGGGCTATTTGCCCCCCTCTCTTTTCTCCCTTCTCTCTTTTCCCCTTCTCACTTCTTCTTTGGAGAAGGGGAAAAGAGAGAATGGGGATAGGAGAGGGTGGCAAATAAAGCCCTGAAGGCTCATGACTTGTTCGCAACAATTCATAACTCTTATAGTTTTAATCTAAGGTGGTTATCAGATATTATCATAGAATTGCTTTAGTTTACTGGATTATGTATCCAAGAAGGTTTTTATGTGAAAATAAACGTAATTTTGTCAAATTCTCCTCATAAGCTTCATTGTTACCAGCAGTGCAGTCAAGCGTGAGGTACAATACAATGACGTTACGTCATGCTATTTAAGTCTGACAGGCTTTTTCCCTATCGGCCAATCTAGGTATATATATCTATGGACTGTACAGATATGACTGTACTGATGTGACTGTACTGATATGACTGTACTGATATGACTGTACTGATATGACTGTACTGTTATGACTGTACTGATATGACTGTACTGATATGACTGTACTGATATGACTGTACTGATATGACTGTACTGATATGACTGTACTGATATGACTGTACTGATATGACTGTACTGATATGACTGTACTGATATGACTGTACTGATATGACTACTGATATGACTGTACTGATATGACTGTACTGATATGACTGTACTGATATGACTGTACTGATATGACTGTACTGATATGACTGTACTGATATGACTGTACTGATATGACTGTACTGATATGACTGTACTGATATGACTGTACTGATATGACTGTACTGATATGACTACTGATATGACTGTACTGATATGACTGTACTGATATGACTGTACTGATATGACTGTACTGATATGACTGTACTGATATGACTGTACTGATATGACTGTACTGATATGACTGTACTGATATGACTGTACTGATATGACTGTACTGTTATGACTGTACTGATATGACTGTACTGATATGACTGTACTGATATGACTGTACTGATATGACTGTACTGATATGACTGTACTGATATGACTGTACTGATATGACTGTACTGATATGACTGTACTGATATGACTGTACTGATATGACTGTACTGATATGACTGTACTGATATGACTGTACTGATATGACTGTACTGATATGACTGTACTGATATGACTGTACTGATATGACTGTACTGATATGACTGTACTGATATGACTGTACTGATATGACTGTACTGATATGACTGTACTGATATGACTGTACTGATATGACTGTACTGATATGACTGTACTGATATGACTGTACTGATATGACTGTACTGAAATGACTACTGATATGACTGTACTGATATGACTGTACTGATATGACTGTACTGATATGACTGTACTGATATGACTGTACTGATATGACTGTACTGATATGACTGTACTGATATGACTGTACTGATATGACTGTACTGATATGACTGTACTGATATGACTGTACTGATATGACTGTACTGATATGACTGTACTGATATGACTGTACTGTTATGACTGTACTGATATGACTGTACTGATATGACTGTACTGATATGACTGTACTGATATGACTGTACTGATATGACTGTACTGATATGACTGTACTGATATGACTGTACTGATATGACTGTACTGTTATGACTGTACTGATATGACTGTACTGATATGACTGTACTGATATGACTGTACTGATATGACTGTACTGATATGACTGTACTGATATGACTGTACTGATATGACTGTACTGATATGACTGTACTGATATGACTGTACTGATATGACTGTACTGATATGACTGTACTGATATGACTGTACTGATATGACTGTACTGATATGACTGTACTGATATGACTGTACTGATATGACTGTACTGATATGACTGTACTGATATGACTGTACTGATATGACTGTACTGATATGACTGTACTGATATGACTGTACTGATATGACTGTACTGATATGACTGTACTGATATGACTGTACTGATATGACTGTACTGATATGACTATCTTGATCTGAGTGTACTGAACTGATTATATGTATATTGAACGTCAATTTTCAAATCTTAACCAGTGTTACTCGTAGAGCAGTGTAATAGCAAGTGTTTGTATAAATAGAGATGATGCACTGAAGCTTAGAATGTAAAACTGAAAAAACTAAACATTCAGACATACACAACAGAAAAATGTTGATATTAATTGTTAGGCTTATATAATGCTTACACTAAAACACAGTTTGCCTATTTTTACTAAAACTTGAATCTCAGTAGTCTTAATTTTGGTTTGTCATATTTTGATCTAGTACTTTCAGTCACTGCTTCTCAATGGAATATTTGTCAAAGATGCATTACATAGTTATATGTAAATGCATTACATAGTTATATGTAGATGCATTACATAGTTATATGTAGATGCATTACATAGTTATATGTAGGTGCATTACATAGTTATATGTAGATGTATTACATAGTTATATGTAGGTGCATTACATAGTTATATATAGCTGCATTACATAGATATATGTAGATGCATTACATAATTATATGTAGATGCATTACATAGTTATATGTAGATGCATTACATAGTTATATGTAGGTGCATTACATAGTTATATGTAGATGTACCACATAGATATATGTAGATGCATTACATAGTTATATGTAGATGCATTACATAGTTATATGTAGATGCATTACATAGTTATATTTAGATGCATTACATAGTTATATGTAGATGCATTACATAGTTATATGTAGATGCATTACATAGTTATATGTAGAGGGCAAAGGCTAAACATTATGAATTAAGAAATGAAGTGGCATAGCAACCTTAACAACACAGAATAACTTGGACAGCCATACCATCCTGGTAATATCAAGGCGATGATGATGTAAATTAAAAAGAAAACGGTGTTATGAGGTAGTACGAGGCACGAGACATACCTTATCAATGTACTTGAGACTTTGAAGGTTAGATACAGTGACAGTCTCAGCATCGTCCACTTTGAGATAAGTGTGCAGCAGAGTGGTAAAATCAAACACTTTGCTATCTGTAAAATAACATTTTACACAAACTCCGGTTATGGTGGTGGCGGTTGATTCAAAACCCAAATACTTTGAAATCTAATGTGAAGTGAAACATCTTATTACACATTTTATTTACGCAAATGATTATGAAATTTACAAAGGTGAAACGCGCTTGATGAGACTTTTGAGCCCCACAGAATCAACAGTCACTGAAATATCGACATATTTAGCTGTTGGCGCTCATCATATAAGAGAGTTCCAGCCATAGAATTATCTCCCTTTAGAGTGATAACAACACAAGCGTTTCCGGTGCCAACAAGGAGCGTTTAGGCCACGCCCCTTTTTTGTGATAGTCAATCGTAGTGATTGACTAGATCAATAACATCAGCCATGAGAATGGTTGGACAAGGATCATGAATTTCCAGTTAAGATAGTAATATGGAAATGAATTATGGAAATATCATGGAAATGAATTATGGAAATGTTATAGAAATAAAAATTGTGACATACACGTAATCCCTGGTACTTACATGACTTGCAAAGGCACTGAATAAATATTGTTAAGTAAGTGAGTTAATGCAATCAGTTACTCATAGATAAGATAGATAGTCATACTGGGGTTGTATTACATTAGTGTGATGGGAAGTTAATCGACTGCCATCAACTATGAGCTGTACTACCCGAGTTGCCCAAGTAATAAAAAAGTCTTTGGACAGAAAATTTAGTTTTATATAACATTTACCATTCTAACTTTTAAACTTCATATTATGAGAAATTATTTTTAAGCAGCTCAAATGAACTAAGAGGAAAAAGAAAACAATTGTAAACGTTTTCAAACTTTTTCAAACAACTACAACTTTTAAATTTCATATCATGAAATAAGTGTTTTGTTGAAGTAAATTAGGAAGAAAAATAAAACTGTAAATGTGTTTAAATGTAAAATAATTAGCAATTAATGGCTAAATATAATCTGTTTAGCTATGATTACAATAAAAAATTATTTAATAACTAAAGTAATAAAAAGTCTATTTTATTTTTAAATAGTAATAATTTAGTATAATTAAGTATAATTTATTTTTATTTAACATATAACAACTTTCAAACCTTTTGCTTGCTTACATCAAGCAAAGATGTCCACTAACTAGTGGACATCTTTGCTTCAAGTTAGTCTATGTATTTGATTGATATGTATTGAAATCTAATATTACATGCAAGGGCTGTTTGTGGACTGTGGTGTCAATGAATCACTCTATCACCATACAATGTCAATACATTGTATGGTATATCATTATATCATCAGTATATCATTGGAGTAACTGATTGCATTAACTCACTTACTTAACACTATATATTCAGTGCCTTTGCCAGTCATGTACATGTAGGTATTGAATTGCTTTAAATAATAAGCATACCCTACAGGATGAATTTATTCGCGGAGTTATATTTCGCGAAAATTGTCTTTTTATGCATATTCGCGGATGAATTTATTCGCGGCTGAAAACTGCCGCTCTCTAGGAAAAGTTAACTCTATTGCGGCTGGTACTAGTTATCCCTACGCATGCGCACACCGCGTGTTCCAGTGTATATTTAGCTTACAACTGCGAGGCGATCATGCTATTCTACGGTAAACTATTTTTGCTGCGTCCAGAGGTTTTCACGAATATTCATCGCTTTGGAGGCCTTTGATAAGCCAACAACTTGTGGTAAGTATGAGTTTTTACATTTACTAATTTAGTTGAATTTTACTTTGGTTATTCGGTGAAACGCAATACTACCGTATTTTTTTCATCCCTACTGCTTCATTATTTGTTTTAGTGTGAGAGAGATTTTTCATCATACACCGAAGAACAATGATTGCAAGAGTGGTAGATGTCATTCTTAGAAGATCACCAATCATTCAGGGAGGTCTTGAAATTGAAGTAGAAGTGGCTGCAGCTGCTAACGAGGAGAATATATCTGTTTTAAAAAAGGAACAAAAACGTCTTTACGAGCACAAATCTTTGGCCAACCGGCAGAACTTTACAATAGTAAGCCACGAGGAGAGTTCTGATGATAACTTTCTTACCAGTCATGTAGTAGCGAGAGAATCGCCTTTAACATCTACCCAAGAAAATGACAGAGCTGCTATTACCAAAATAACTAGTCAGAGAGCACCATTACACGCTAGTATTCACTTATCAAAAGTAGCAGTTTAATATTATTGCTAGATAACCGCCATAATGACTAAACTGTTCATATTTACTCCATTCATCGTTTGTAAAATTTTATTTGCATTTGAAATATTATATTTGTACACTCAAGTTTGTAATAAAGTATAATATATCTATACATGAAAGGAAATATATAATTTAATCATGTTTGCTGCAGCGATATCAATGAGTTGTTGTCGATGAAGGGGTCTAAGTTGACTGGTTGTTTCTCTGCCAATATTCCTGCCTTGATGAATATTACTACTTGTCTCTAGTTTTCGTACTCGAAGTAGGTTGTTTCATTCTCAATCTGCAGTAAACACAAAAAAGAAAAAAATATTAACAAGTGTTAAGGAAGTACAAAAACAATAGCTGAGGTATTTAATGAAAGCGATCAGTTTTTAAACAAAAGAATTAACTAATGCAGTTAATTATGGAAAAACCTATCTGCACTGCAAATCAATTACATACCAAAATGTCCAGATCAGAATCATGATCGTCCTCAACTTCGGTATTAGAGATTGATGGAGTTGATTTCAATGTAAAAAGACTAGGAGAGATTTTTTGCGATAACGAAGCCATGCCGAATAACTTGTGAAAACCTTGAATAATTTTGTAAAGTTTGATGCAATGGCAATAAAACTCGAAGCCCGGCGATGATTTTAAAAAAGTTTTGGAACTAGACTCTGTTTAGTACTTCTGCCTAGTGGCTATTTTTGCGATGACGCCATTCTGCATATCTTGTGACAACCTTGAATAATTTTGTAAAGAAATGTGATGCATTGGCAATAATGTTAGCTCAAAGCCAAGGCAATGATTTTAAAAATGTTTTGAAACTCAACTACGTTTAGTATTTATATTAAAAACCAGCCTAGCGGCTAGTTTTTAATTTGATGCAGTAGTTATTCTCCCTTGTGATTAAAAATAGAACTAATTATTCACGGAATTTTATAATTCACGGAGTTGTCTGTTCGCGAAATTGCGAATTTTTATAACCAACGAATATTTTCATTCTGTACGGTACTGAGCTTTTTATTGGCCTTTCAATTCACGTGAGAACATCACGTGACAAAACAATAACCAAATGGATTGACTACATCAGAAAAATAAACAGATTCCAATCTACGGCGACTTTTCGTTTTTGAGCTTTTAAGAGCTTGTAATCACATTTCCACATACTTTGCACTTACATGTACAACACAGCACAGCAAACTGTTGAGTTGTCCTACCTTGATTAGTGACTGAGAGTGAACAACTCAGACCATTGGTTTTGGAAATTGTAACATCATAAATGAGCTTGAATTTATAATTCCACATAGCCTCAGAGATCTCATTGTTGATGAGAATGAAACGTGCACTGCATCTGCCATCTGCAATCTATAAAAAATAACCAGTTTGTTTTTAACAACATTGAAATTGGAACAAAGGCACATAAATGATGACAGTAAAATGGTATTAACCGTATTATACATGATCTATACATAAATCATAACCAAACTACGCATTTAGTTTTTGTCAGATGCACCTTGGCTAAGTAGCGACAACTTAAAAATACACAATGTAATACAGTAGACACTGTCACAGCGTAAATACAGTAGACACTCTTACGGCGTAAATACAATAGACACTCCTAAAATGTAAATACAGACGACACCCCTACAATGTAAATACAGTAGACACTCCTACAATGTAAATACAGAAGACACCCTTCAATGTAAATACAGAAAACACCCCTACAATGTAAATACTGAAGACACCCCTACAATGTAAATACTGAAGACACCCCTACAATGTAAATACAGTAGACATTCCTACGGAGTAAATAATCCGTTCCGAAAATGTTTACATTATAGGGAACTGGTGGTGCTTTCCGGCTTTGCCCGGACATTAACAATCAGCTTATAAACAATGAAAAGTAATGATAGTTGCCTGCCACTTGCTATTAGCCTGGCTCGATGACAATGGAAAATTTGAGTAAGCTTACTAAAGAGAGCTATTTGTCTCCGTGATGTTACACAATCACCCTGCGTTGTACGTAAAGCCAATGGGCAATTGCTCCCATATACCAACAAATATCAGCTAGCAATCAAACCAATATCTGTGGCCTAATTAGTACGGCCTCGAACTGGCGCACGGGAGGGTCTGAGATTAATCTTCTTCGATACGGATTCGTTATTCCAAGATTTTTATAACTATCACCTGAGGGACACACACACCAACATTGAAAAACATATATATAAATATATATATATATATATACAGTCAAACATGGATAACTCGAACTTCAAGGGACCGAGCAAAAGTGTTCGAATTATCAGAGCATTCAAGTTATCAGAGCACTGTCACAAGTCCATATATTTACTTATTTATTAGTAGATACATGTACATATACAAACTATAATATAAATCAAAAGCGCAAATGGCTTGTTTCAAATTAAATGCTTCTAATGTAAAGTTTAAAACGTTTTCATGAAAAAGTATAGAGATTTTTCTATCACTTGAGATTGGTTTGTTGTTTGAGGTGATGTTATTGCCAGGACGTTTTTCAGATTGACATTGGCAAAACTTGATCGTTGTTGAAATGCTCAAAAGAAAAGACATTTTTTTCTTTTGGGGTTTTACCTACAATCAATTTTGCCGTTTTTTCTTGAAGTTTATGCAGATTACCTTACTTTACTTGGGATTCGTTAAGAGCAACACTCCGAGGCAGTTCAATTAGAACTTTTACGAGGTTTTACGGTACATTCTATATCACTCACGCTTTTTTAATAGATACTTATTGAATGTACACACGTATTCTGTGTTTAGGTCAAACGATGAATAGTTTTTTGTAGCTCAGACAATGTATACGTTTAATTACAACATTTTTTAAGACGTTTTAAACATTCAACATTCCGACGTTGATTCAACACGGAATCAACGTCGGAAAACTATTCATCACGGGCTAGCCAAGTCACACACTCAAGGATTTTCGCCAAGCACATACAAAACAACATGCGATTTTTGTTTTGTATGCGCGTGGCGAAAATTCTTGCGCGCGTGACCCGGCTAGCCCGTGCTATTCATCGTATCGCAGTATAAATCAAATTTCACCAAACTTTTAGAAAAGTTGTTGACAAAACTATTTTGCCGATGGTGGTAATAACGACGCTTATGAATTACGAAAAGATGAAGTTTACCTCTATGGCTTTGAATAAAGTGATTTTCTAAAGCGAAAACAACCGTTTCGGTAGCTGTTAGGCAAAAAAACAGTTCGAATTAACAGTGTTGAGTTCGAGTTATCTATAGCAATTTATCATTACGTGAGAACGGACCAAAGGAAATGTTCGAATTAACCATGTGTTCGTGCTATCCGTGGACGAGTTATCCATGTTTGACTGTATATATATATAGACTACCCTAGGACACTTTCTTTTCGCTAGTATTTAGCTTTGTGAGTAGCACACAGAGTAAAATTTCGCTGCAACTTAATTTCGCGGCTCTGATGAGTGCGAAAATATAGTGAATATAGCTGTAAAAATAAATGCAGTGGAAAAAAACAGATTACATTTCTCAGGTCCAGTTCGCTAATAAGAAAAAAAATTCAATTTGGGACTAGTTCGTATTTGTAAACCGCAGGTTGAAATGTGTGGTGAGATCAGTAATTCAAGTTGATCACTTGCTGCCATTTGTTTCTTGGACTATCAATGACATCTAAGTCCCTCCCGCCGTGACTTTCACACTCGAGTCCGAGAAGAAGAAAATAGATAGGTAACAACCAACTTCACAACCAAAACTGTATAACCCTTTCGCTGCCATAAAGGCATTTATGCCGTCTTCTAGGGGCCACTGCCATAAACGCATTTTTGGACTTTCTCAACAATTGTGGGGTAACCTGATTTTATTATTCGTTGACCACATAACCCACGGTCTTTAAGTTTAATGAGGTTGACAGTGTTGTTCGAAGATTTCTCTATAAAATCAGCCTAAAACAACAAAGCAATTTTAAACTTTTGTTTGAGAATTTATAATCTAAAAACAAACATTTTTGTGTGAGTTCATTAACTACCGCCCGTGCGAGTCATAAAACAGGTAATTAGTTTATGATGACATTATAGCCAATTAGGATTTAGATTTTCGTGATTATACAGAAAATTAAAGTAGCAGCACTGTCTCTGACAGTGGTGAAAGTAATAGTTTTGTAAGATTGTTCTTCAATTTTATGACTTCACCTACCAGACTTTCATCCTCATCAGTTACAAATTCGGTGACTAAACTGGTATCATCTTAATTTGCTTTGCCATGCTGCTCAGTCAGTGTATTAGCTATAATGAGTTTACCAGAAATTTCCCATTGAGCCCAACCACAGACAAAAATTGCCTGCATTTCTAATATTACGATTTTATTGCGGTTATCAATGAACAAAGCTATTTAACTTCGCGTTTTCCCTCGTTCGTTATGATAGTTTAGTTTCGCTCATGAAATTTTCGCGAGAGGATGACACCGCGAAAATGCGAAAGTTAGATGACGTGAATACATAAGTGTCCTAGGGTAGCTGTGATTCTAGCGCTGCCCTAGGTATTAAAATCAGTTTAGAAGTAATACGAGTTGCCTGGCACATTGCCAATTGAAAATTTGAGTAAGCTTACTAATGAGAGCTATTTGTGAAGTTACGCAAAGCTGTTGGATATTTGCTCCCATATAGCGACATGTATCAGGTAGATAACAAATCAATCTCTGTGGCCTAATTGGTACGGTGTTAGATTGGTCAACGGGAGGGTCCATGATCCAATCTTTTTTGGTACGAATTCTTTATTCCAAAATTTTAATAGCTATAGCCGGAGGGACACATGCACACAAAATTTGAGAAATATATATATAGATTTACATTATACGAACAGCAAAGTACACTGTACATGCAAACTGCCTAATATGTTTCCAGATCTTCTTAAAATCACCTTTGGCACTTACAATTGAAAAAAATAAATTAAAGTTTTCAATTTATTTAATTTAATGGCTGTACAGTAACTGTGGTATTATTGAGTTATTTATATTGACAGCTTTTCTATTTTTTATCAGTTTCACAGGGATCATCATAATGGCAATTTTAAATAAAATTTAATGGGAGCGCACACCTTCAATGTCAACTCACACCAAATTTTCATATAATTAGCAAAGCTTACTCTTCAAAAAAATCATTAAAAACATTTTATATGATAGAAATAAAGTAAAACAAAAATATATTTTTACTATAGTAAGAACAGGATCTGTCTGTTTGTCTATCCATTGCCATGGTTAGATAGTTGAATAAAAGATAACTTCCAACTCATGACATTTAGATTTGTGCAGCAACACTGCACCAGTCAATCGCCCTTAAAGGTTGACTTGCAACAAAATTCACAGTTCAGTTATTTAGGATCAGAAAGTTCACCGAGTCTTACTCTGCTGTGTTTTAGGTACAAAATATGTAAAAATGTGATTACAAACTCTTAAAAGATCAAAAACGAACAGTTAATCGCAGCCATCACAAAAACGCTGTAGTTTTGGAATCTCTTTATTTCGAAGATGCACTCAAACATTGTGGTTGTTTGACACGTGATAACGTGACATTATCACGTTATCACGTTATCAATTTCACGTTATCACGTGAAATTAAAAGCCAATAAAAGGCTCAAAATAAAACGTCAATAGCACTAGTTTATGCTAGTACTAGTTATGCTAGTACTAGTTTAGCACTAGTATCAAATATACATGTAGACGCTCGCTACTTGACAGTTTCGTTTCAGCCTGGTCTAATGAGCTAGTTTAAATCTGATCATGTGACCCATACTTCTTGCCAAACCGCGTGAACAATTTCTGCAGCATTTTTCGACTATCACAGGTGACCAACAGGCTTGTCATGTTGATCAGAAGATGATATGCACTTTTTCGAGCTAAGGTTAAAAAATTAAACGATTTTTACGGTAGGCTTTGAAATATCAGTTCTCAAAGTGACAGCATTACAATGATGATGAAATAGACACGCATATGGACAAAAGACTTGGTTTTATTGTATACGTGAAGTATATTTGTGGAAATATTTTGACGAATGAGGATGCATGAAAGTGTAAACAGAAGCCATCGAGCTCAAATACGTCCCATTTGCGCCGTTCTGGAAAGGGATTCCAATCTATGGCGTTTTCGTGAAGGCTGCGATTAACCGTTCGTTTTTTAGCTTTTAAGAGCTTGCAATCACATTTCCACATATTTTCCACCTACAACACAGCAGAGTAAGACATGGTGGGCCTTTTGATACCAAATAATCGTAATGTGAATTTTATTGCAAGTAAACCTTCAAGTGCTTCCAGGAGATGTGCAGCAACTGATTCTCTGTGCTTTATTGACACCTGAAAATCTCTCTCAGCGAATTTGACTGCAGGGTACTTGTGCATATATAGTAGACTAGCTAGATGCCCTGGTGTTAAAAATCAATGTATAAACAATGAGAGGTAATGAAAGTTGTCTGCCACTTGTTATTAGCCTGGCAATAGACAGGCTAATAGCAAATTATCCATTGCCAATGGATGTTTTGAGTAAACGTACTAATAAGAGCCAGCTCTTCTCATGATGTTACACCATCACGTTGCGTTGTGATGGAGAGCAGTAGCGTATAGAGACATACATGGATAACATAGAAACATGGATAACTCGCCCTCGGATATATCGAACACATGGTTAACTCGAATGGATTTGCTTGGTCCGTTCCCACGCAATGATAAATGGCTTTATATAACTCGACCTCGGCAACGTTAACTCGAACAGTTTTTTGCTGAATTCACAAACGTGGTTTCCGTTCAATTTATTTCGAACAAGTTTCCACTAGTCGCGGAGCTGAGTCTACTCTGCTTTCATAATGAACGTGCTTTTTATACGCGTATAGTGTACATATAATTTCCCCCGTACCGTATAATGGAACCGAAAAAGAAATCGTATAAAAATGATTGATAGGGTCGCTAAGACGTTCGCTTAGTTACAGCCAAGCTATAAACGTTAGAAGGTATTAGCGATAAAAATTTAATAAAGATAGACACAGCATGCAAAAGACATATTGTAACAGTGATTATATGCGGATACATAAAGATAAAATGTCACAAATAGGCTCGTGGCTTGGCATCCGCTACAACAGACATCCGCTTTACGATGGCATCAAAAGCTATCAGCATTATCAAAAAGAGAAAATCTTCCAAAAAGTACAGTGTCAACATGGATTAAACAAAAAGAAAGAATAAGATCGTTATGTGACCAAAATTCATCAAGGCTAAAAGATCGTTCAACGTCGCACGATGATTTGGATGGTGTATTATTGACTTGGTTTAGACAAGTACGCAGTGAAGGCGTACCTATCGATGGGCCAATTTTGTTACAAAAGGCTAACAAGTTTTTAAGGACTAAAATAACTGTTTAAAATCTATTTCTACAATAAGTCACACTGTTGATCTTTGTCAAAAAAATACCTTGTCACAGACAACACTCGATAAGTTTTTTAAATGAAACAACTGATCAGATGCAAAGCATGCTTTTTTGCATTGGTCATAAATGTTTACTTATGTCCAGTTTTAAAAATTATCAGAAAGAATAGATATTTTTCTATTGGGCTGAGATTTGTTTGCAGTTTTAGGTGATGTGACTGACAAAACGTTTTAAGATTAAAATTGGCAAAATTGATCTCGAGTAAAACACTCAGAAGAAAAAATGTCTTCTGAGCGTTTTAACCGCGATTAGATTTTGCCAATTTTGATCTGAAAAAGTTCTGGCAGTCATATCACCTAAAACAACATACAAATCTCAAGTGTATAAAAATATCTATTTTTTCTGATAAATCCTTTAAAACTCTACATCAGATGCCTTTTAACTTACAACAAACAACCTATACTTTAGTTTTATATATATACATGTAGTTTGTATATGTATCTACTGATAAATACATTCACTTGTGACTGTGCTCTGATAACTTGAACGCTCTGATAACTCAAACACTTTCGCTCGGTCCTGTGAAGTTTGAGTTATCCACGTTTCACTGTATATCGCCTAATTCATTCATCAAACTTGTGTGGCTGAATTTGTAAGGTATCGAAAAGCGAATTGGAGGCTCCAAGATCAAATTTTCTGCAATATGGATTCTTTATTCCAAGGTATTAATAATGGCTATAGCTGGACAGACACACATACACAAATTTTGAGAAATATAGATATAACCCTATAATGCATGTTGTTTTCTATCCCCAGTGCTGCAGGAGAGAAAGGGATGTTTTCTATCCCCAGTGCTGCAGGACAGAAAGGGATATTTTCTATCCCCAGTGCTGCAGGACAGAAAGGGATATTTTCTATCCCCAGTGCTGCAGGACAGAAAGGGATATTTTCTATCCCCAGTGCTGCAGGAGAGAAAGGGATATTTTCTATCCCCAGTGCTGCAGGAGAGAAAGGGATGTTTTCTATCCCCAGTGCTGCAGGAGAGAAAGGGATATTTTCAAAACTGACTGCGAAAAATGTGGTTATTCAAATTAAATTTGGGATCTTACACCAACTTGACACTTTACGCTATATGGATTTTTTACGTAGTACAAAGCAAATATTGTATGCAAATTTTTTATACTATGTAGAATTTAGGTTAGAGGAAGTCTACTTTTTAGGAATGTCGGCTGTACCTTATATGCATACACACTACCAGGTTTTAATATTAAGGCATTCTGAAAATCAGGGTTGCAACGCATTAGAACTATACTGCGCCATTGCAGTGCAATACGCTGTAACTTTACAGTGCATTACAACTTTCTAATGTACTGTAGGCATTTACTGTTACTGCAGATCCACTCCTACTGCTAATTGCCCACTGTGACCACTGCATATTGTCAACAGCATTCACTTTTCATTACCTGAGACTCAACAATTTATGCAAACTGTTACTGCACATTACTTCAAACACTTGCAGTTTCGTGTAATGCAACTGCACATTAGTATGAGGCTGATACTGTGGATCAACTGACACTTTCTAAAGTACACACTTGTCAGATGTTATGTTTAACAGCTCATGAATTTGTGCCAAAACTGAATTTAAACCAAAACTGTCATGTGCAATTTTTATCGTTTTTATTAGGTAAATCAGCCACGCTGATTCCGATTTTTTAATCAACATAAAGATTGGTCCACTAACCTTTGAAGTCATTTAGGCTTCTTTAAAGTGTTTCAATATCCGTTTCGAAAACAACACAATTGGCATTACAAGCTCCGCCCATAAATATATAACAAAACCTAGCTTTTTCAGGAACGGAAATTAGGAATGTTTAGTCCGATTTAGAATAATAGAGATGGGTGTCTTAAAACCCAATATTATCTAAATCCAGCCTGTAAAATAATCTGTCTTTTATGAAAGGTGTATAAACTATTTAAAATTGCTCGTAGTTTGTTACATGATGCTTGAATAGGCTGAACGCCGAGAAAAATGAGCTCAAAAAGCGAGGTTTTATCAGCGTTATTATCGTTATTATTAGCGTTATTATTAGCGTTATTATTAGCGTTGTTATCGCGCTTTTTTAAATATGCAATGATAAATAGCTTATCTACCTTTCAAAAAAGACAGATTATTTTTAAGGCTGAATTTAGATATTGATGGATTTTAAAATACCCATCTCTATTATTCTAAATCAATTTAAACATCCCTACATAACTTCTGTTCCTAAAAAGCTAGGTTACGTCACGTATTTATGGGCAGAGCTTGTTGTGCCCACATCGTGTTGTTTTCGAGACCGATATTAAAATGCTGTAAAAAAGCCTTCATTACTCTGAAAGTTAGTGGACTAATCTTCATTTTGAATACAAAATCGGAATCAGCGTGTCTGATTTACCTAGTAAATACGATAAAAGTTGTACGGGACAGCTATGGTTTAACTTCCTCATAATTTCAGAATAGGGCGTAAGACATTAACTTTCTGATGAAATTGGGGCCACTCTATTGTATGCTCATTAACATTATATTTCAAATCACAATTGATTATCATCTCAATCATATACAACATGCTAATCAATGTTTGCCCACTCATACTCAAGGTTGAGCAGCATTACCGCCTTACAATTGTGTTGTGGTTGCATCAAAGTCAACTCAACACTTGATTCTGTGATGAGTTTTCACAAAAAAGTGCTGTGCATGTATGTACAGTGTAATGCAGAAGTTCCTACTGAATTTAGCACTGTGAAATGTACACTGTGCAGTAGGTAATACCGTCACAGTACCGATACTGCCTACCGTATATCGAAAAATACTGTAGTTGTACTGCATGTATACTGCATAATGCACAGTATTAAAAGAAAGCACGGTAATTATATGCATGGCTATGACTCGCTTTCTACTGCACTGCTAATGCAACTAATAGATATTCCAACAAGAGGCTGCTGCATCTGTAATGCATTTTATTTGTGTGCCTCGGTGAGTACTTATTACTGACCAGTTATGATTTTTTGTGATAGTCACAGCCCTGCTAGAAACTAGACGTTTGACTAGCGGATTGTATAGTTTGGAGCAGCTGCTAAGAAACAGACCTTTTTAGAGTACAAGTCCCACATAGAGATTCTCGCAAAGCCGTGTTGAGGACCAAGTTTCCACGGTCCGAACTGAGCTGGTCAAAAGAAATGTGAGCAAAATTAATCAGAGCTAGAATCCTGCTAGATAAAGAAGCGGCCTCTGCTCTATAGAAGCACAGCAACAAGGACAAGTACAAAGTATGGTACTGAACACTAATCTAGTATGGTACTGGACACTAATCTAGTATGGTACTGGACACTAATCTAGTATGGTACTGGACACTAATCTAGTATGGTACTGGACACTAATCTAGTATGGTACTGGACACTAATCTAGTATGGTACTGGACACTAATCTGGTGCCGTCACTAATCATTGAACCGTAATTACTAATTACTATATATAATCTAAGTTATGTTTATTCTGACCTGTTTATTCTGTACAAAAAACAATCTTTTAAATATTGTAACTGTTGCAGCATTGACATACTCAGACGGGTGGTAATCGCAATAAAAAACATTGTCATTAATGTAGAGAGCTTTTGGAAAGCTAGGCAAACCACTGAGTCCATTGTATGCCTTAAGCCTGGTTCCCATATACGTCACAAAGCACCAGCAATAGCGCCGCAAGCTATTAGCGATGAAATGGAAACCTATGGGCCGGGTGCCGCCGACGACGGCCGGTAGTTGCCGGCAGCAATGTAATAGTTTAGCGCTGTTCAAATTTTGCAAAAGGCCGAAGGCAAAACCTTCCCGAAATGCACTGTACGTGTGAAGGTCACCATTATAGAAACGGCATGGCAAGTGAAAATTTTATTTGATTACGGAATTATGTTTAGCGATGTAGCTTTTATGTGAACAGATGCCGCCAAACCTAGCGTCGCAAGCGTTTTGCTGCGTAAGTTACTGCCGGAGTCTCGCAATCAATATGGGAACAAGCAGGGCCGTATCCTCCTAGGGGCAGTACCATTTTTTGAGGCTAAAAATCCTGGAATTCACGTCATTTTTACTTGATTTTAACGCATTGGCTGGGGAAATGACCAAAATGTTGTTTATCGGTTGCGTGGGGAAACGACATTTATGACGCTTTCGGTAGACGTTTATAAAGCTGCCATCTAGTAACGTTAAACAAAGGATATGAATGCTAGTAAGTTTTAAATATCATCAACAAGATATCAGTCGATAAATTACAATATGAAACGATTATCCGAAAGGCATTGCTTTGTGCTAAAAGCTAAAGAAATCGTGCCTCCTTGGAAAAAAATAAAAGTTGGAAAAACCAGTCAACAGCGGCTTGACTTTACGGTAAAATAAAAGATTATTTGATCCTGCGATCGTTAGTGATTTTGTGTGTGATCAGAATAAAAATAATTTAGATGATAGAAGTGATGTAAACTTTTTAGACTTTTATTATACTTGGAATATACAGAGAAAAACTATCGTTATGGTTGCTCGACCGACAACGTTATAGCGTTGGACTCTACCAAAAAGAATGCTTCCAAGCATTTCATACAGAGACAATTGTACATGGTTGCATTGTTTGTAGTAGATACGTAAATGAATGCTTATGTACAAAATATTTTGGTCATAAAATAAATTTATGTTTGAGCTATGCATGTAACATGCATGATTTAAGTTTGTGCTATGCATGTAACATGCATAGCTCCAACTTAAATCTACTACTATTTGCTCAGTATTATAGACTATAGTATAAGTGCGTTATTTTTAACATGGTGCTCTATTAGTTTTACTTTTTAACTCTACAATATTATTAAATTAAATTATTTCATAGGAGACTACTCGTCTCATACACCATTCAGCATTGTACCCAGTGATAATTCTACTCCATGCTCATGCTAGCTGTGGCCAACTCCTTTAGCAGCTATCATTCACATTATATTTTAAATGAGCGTTGTTAAAGACAATATCAGCAAACAGTTTTATGTTTAGAAAACTAGATTATAATGTGAAATTTGCTGCTAGAACATGTGCCCCATCAGGAGCCAAGTGTGCTAGAATTGCACCATTTTGACTACTTATACTAAAAATTTTCCAGAGGAGGGCCCCCAGACCCACTCTCACCAAGAGGGCGCTCGGCACCCGTCCCGGACTCTACCCGCAGTGCCATTCTCAAACAGTGGATACGACCCTGGGAACCAGGCTTTACTTAATCTGCTAAAATGTACACGAATGTCACATCAATCAATTAGTGCTGATTGGCTACAACTGTAGGGTACCACAGTTTGATTGGCTATAACTGTAGGGTACCGCAGTTCAAGGTTCGCAGACAAATAGAACTGCCGATTAATTATCCTTTGGTAATTCAGCTTACTTCAGCATAAAAGGCAAAATTTTACAGAAACTGCTCTCTACCACAGCATCACATCATTGCATTTATACGTACAGATGAACTATCTTTAGGGAGCCTGATCATTGCACTTATACATACAGATGAACTATCTTTAGGGAGCCTGGTCATTGCATTTATAAGGACAGATGAACTATCTTTAGGGAGCCTGATCATTGCATTTATACGTACACGATGAACTATCTTTAGGGAGCCTGGTCATTGCATTTATAAGGACAGATGAACTATCTTTAGGGAGCCTGATCATTGCATTTATACGTACAGATAAACTATCTTTAGGGAGCCTGGTCATTGCATTTATAAGGACAGATGAACTATCTTTAGGGAGCCTGATCATTGCATTTATACGTACACGATGAACTATCTTTAGGGAGCCTGGTCATTGCATTTATAAGGACAGATGAACTATCTTTAGGGAGCCTGATCATTGCATTTATACGTACACGATGAACTATCTTTTGGGAGCCTGATCATTGCATTTATACGTACAGATAAACTATCTTTTAGGAGCCTGATCATTGCATTTATACGTACAGATGAACTATCTTTAGGGAACCTGATCATTGCATTTATACGTACAGATGAACTATCTTTAGGGAGCCTGATCATTGCATTTATACGTACACGATGAATTATTTTTAGGGAGCCTGATCATTGCATTTATACGTACAGATGAACTATCTTTAGGGAGCCTGATCATTGCATTTATACGTACACGATGAACTACCTTTAGGGAGCCTGATCATTGCATTTATAAGGACAGATGAACTATCCTTAGGGAGCCTGATCATTGCATTTATACGTACACGATGAACTATCTTTAGGGAGCCTGATCATTGCATTTATACGTACAGATAAACTATCTTTTGGGAGCCTGATTATTGCATTTATACGTACAGATGAACTATCTTTAGGGAGCCTGATCATTGCATTTATACGTACAGATGAACTATCTTTAGGGAGCCTGATCATTGCATTTATACGTACACGATGAATTATTTTTAGGGAGCCTGATCATTGCATTTATACGTACAGATGAACTATCTTTAGGGAGCCTGATCATTGCATTTATACGTACACGATGAACTACCTTTAGGGAGCCTGATCATTGCATTTATACGTACACGATGAACTATCTTTAGGGAGCCTGATTATTGCATTTATACGTACAGATGAACTATCTTTAGGGAGCCTGATCATTGAATTTATATGGACAAACGAACTATCTTTAGGGAGCCTGATCATTGCATTTATACGTACAGATGAACTATCTTTAGGGAGCCTGATCATTGCATTTATACGTACAGATGAACTATCTTTAGGGAGTCTGATCATTGCATTTATACGTACAGATGAACTATCTTTAGGGAGCCTAATCATTGCATTTATACGTACACGATGAACTATCTTTAGGGAGCCTGATCATTGCATTTATGCGTACATGATGAACTATCTTTAGGGAGTCTGATCATTGCATTTATACGTACAGATGAACTATCTTTAGAGAGCCTAATCATTGCATTTATACGTACACGATGAACTATCTTTAGGGAGCCTAATCATTGCATTTATACGTACACGATGAACTATCTTTAGGGAGCCTGATCATTGCATTTATACGTACACGATGAACTATCTTTAGGGAGCCTGATCATTGCATTTATACGTACACGATGAACTATCTTTAGGGAGCCTGATCATTGCATTTATACGTACACGATGAACTATCTTTTGGGAGCCTGATCATTGCATTTATACGTACACGATGAACTATCTTTAGAGAGCCTGATCATTGCATTTATACGTACACGATGAACTATCTTTAGGGAGCCTGATCATTGCATTTATACGTACACGATGAACTATCTTTAGGGCGCCTGATCATTGCATTTATACGTACAGATGAACTATCTTCTGGGAGCCTGATCATTGCATTTATACGTACAGATGAACTATCTTTAGGGAGCCTGATCATTGCATTTATACGTACACGATGAACTATCTTTAGGGAGCCTGATCATTGCATTTATACGTACACGATGAACTATCTTTTGGGAGCCTGATCATTGCATTTATACGTACACGATGAACAATCTTTAGAGAGCCTGATCATTGCATTTATACGTACAGATGAACTATCTTTAGGGAGCCTAATCATTGCATTTATACGTACACGATGAACTATCTTTAGGGAGCCTGATCATTGCATTTATACGTACACGATGAACTATCTTTAGGGAGCCTGATCATTGCATTTATACATACACGATGAACTATCTTTTGGGAGCCTGATCATTGCATTTATACGTACACGATGAACTATCTTTAGAGAGCCTGATCATTGCATTTATACGTACACGATGAACTATCTTTAGGGAGCCTGATCATTGCATTTATACGTACACGATGAACTATCTTTAGGGCGCCTGATCATTGCATTTATACGTACAGATGAACTATCTTCTGGGAGCCTGATCATTGCATTTATACGTACAGATGAACTATCTTTAGGGAGCCTGATCATTGCATTTATACGTACACGATGAACTATCTTTAGGGAGCCTGATCATTGCATTTATACGTACACGATGAACTATCTTTTGGGAGCCTGATCATTGCATTTATACGTACACGATGAACAATCTTTAGAGAGCCTGATCATTGCATTTATACGTACAGATGAACTATCTTTAGGGAGCCTAATCATTGCATTTATACGTACACGATGAACTATCTTTAGGGAGCCTGATCATTGCATTTATACGTACACGATGAACTATCTTTAGGGAGCCTGATCATTGCATTTATACGTACACGATGAACTATCTTTAGGGCGCCTGATCATTGCATTTATACGTACAGATGAACTATCTTCTGGGAGCCTGATCATTGCATTTATACGTACAGATGAACTATCTTTAGGGAGCCTGATCATTGCATTTATACATACAGATGAACTATCTTTAGGGAGTCTGATCATTGCATTTATACGTACACGATGAACTATCTTTAGAGAGCCTAATCATTGCATTTATACGTACATGATGAACTATCTTTAGGGAGCCTGATCATTGCATTTATACGTACACGATGGACTATCTTTAGAGAACCTGATCATTGCATTTATACGTACACGATGAACTATCTTTAGGGAGCCTGATCATTGCACTTAAGATAATCAGATTACAGTTTTGCTGATTGTCTCTAGACAAATGTTTGTATCTAGTGTATGTACAACATTATTTCTAGGTTTCTATATGCACTGAATTTATACTTCATCTATATAATATTATATAGACAGGAGAGTTTAATTAGGTAACTACTTACGGAAAACCACAGGAATTCCACCTCTGATAGCTTTTCCGTTCTCAAAGAGCGACGTTGAGCTGCGAGACACATGAGAGTAAAAGAATGTACATGGAAGTAAGAGAAGGGGGAGGTAGCAGAGTAATTAGCTTGCTCACCCTTTAAAGGATGTTTTGTTCCTATTTGAGTTGAAATACCTACTGAATCATCATATGCACATAACCATGACCCCACATGACCCTATATCCTTTGTAAACAGTAATGGCTTTCTAGAATTCCCCATAGCTTTCCTATAATGTTTTGGGGAAATAGCCCCATAACGTTATAGGGCTATAGCCCTATAACGTTATGGGGCTATAGCAATGACAATCAAAATGAGCTTGTGATCAGACAGCACGATAATTCTAAGATGTCATGAAACATCTCTTGTTACACTCTCATCTCAGCAAATTTTACCATTTAGAAAAAATATACAAATTTTATAGCAAAGTAACGGTATTATAAGCTGAGAGCAAACATGAATGGTAAAATAGATACATTTGACTTTTAACCACACAGACTGCAGATACCAAAATACATTGAAATGGTGAATCGCCACAGCCATAAAAACCCGGCATTCATGGCCATATGAAAAGAATTACTTTGAGGATATGCATACACAGCAAAACTAACTTTTCGTTACTTTTCCGAAGGCTGTAGCAAACTGAAGGTGTAACTCTCAACAAGAAAAAAATATACCTGAGAAAAAGTCGCTCTTTTCCCCCACATATCCATGATATGACTGTTGCCCCAAACATGTGTATCACAACTCTGTTGTCATCATCTAAGTTAAGAGTTACCATGTCTACCTCATCAGCCATGGTACAGGCTTCCTACAGCCGATCAGAAAACACGGTCATTTATAAGCATTATACAGTGATTACATAAACAAAAGCATTATACCTCCTTGCGTGATCAAAAACTTGCTTAAAGGCATCAATGAACAACTAACAGATTGAGGCTGTAAGACTGGCAATGATACTGGCTGTCTTTACCTACATGTATATTGCAAAAATTATCATTGCAGAAATTTAAAGAACAGAAACCATCAGTACAACTTCAAGCGAACAGCAGGATCTGAACATTTCCAAACATGTATTATGCAATCAATTTAAAAAGACATTAGAAGTGCACAAGCAAAATTGAGTACAGATCTTTTGAAATTACTAATGACCTAGAACTTATAAACTGATTATACAAAGAAAACAATAAAACGAAAATAAAGAGCTTACTTAAAAGGCAAGAGTTGATCAGTAATTTTAATTACCATGATGACAATGGAATCGGTGATAAAATAAGTGTTGAACTTTAGTACAGGAAAAATCGATCAACATCTTCGTTTTGTTTTATACTTATCAGTAAGCTCTTGAATAAACTCTTGGTATAAATTTGCGTTATTATTCAATTCTTTGTCCTTCTCAGCATGAAATCCTTCTTCCACTTTGAGCCCATCATGAATGAGAAACATTCTGTCAAGAACATGAAAGGTAGCACCAGACATGTAAAGTTCACATATTAAACTCATACGATTGTAGCCAAACTGTTTGAACCGTTCATCATACTTGGGATGAGAGTCAGTTCTCAGAATAATGAAAGGCTCCCAACCAGGTACATATGGAACCTGATGTGCATCTACTGCCCGATCATTGTCTTTTTTTTGCCGCTCAAGCCAACTGGTATACTGTGTTGGACCTTGGCATTGAGGACATAACATAACATAAAACGGTCTTACTTGATTAGCTTGAATTTCTTTCTGCAAACGCTCCATTGTCCATTGATTTACACGAACATGATTGCTTTCAAACACTGGCACAACTAAAGCTGAATTTCTTGATTTCGCAATTTTCGGATGATTGTGTGCATAGTTCATAAAGATCTCATCCAAATTGAGAGAAGGCAATATGTCAATGTCTACCACAAATGAATGGGAGGTAGTCACTCGAGAAAGTGCGATATTCCGCAAATAGTTGTTAGGGTATGGCAAGTCAGAAAGAGCATAGTTCAATTCGGGTTGTTGAGCTCGGAGCTCATACAGTCTATTATGTATGCTTCGCTGACTGCAGGTTGTAGCAGTTGGATACAGTATTTGATCATAATTAATGTTGTTGATGTGAACTGTATGCAATACAGAGGTTGGTACTACGATGAATATTGAAATAGATTGGTGACCAGCACATGGACCCGTAAGAATATGCGCGAGTTCGACCAGAGGAGTGATGTCACCATGGGTCCAGATTGCTACCGAAATAGGAGATTGCCATACAATGAGAGTCATCTGTAAGTGGTAAAGATTCTTCAACGACGTATGCGTGACAAGAGAGATGCTGTGATCTGACTGAACTGTTCCATATTCTTGGGATACAAAGGGTCCGTAAATGACAATATTTCCACCAAGTGCAAAAACCTTCCGTAAGATGGGAATGTGTTTGTCTCTTACGCTTGAGCTCAACAGTTTGTAGAATATGAATACCACAATAGCACTAGCTATCAACACATAGATCCGTTTTCTAAGCATAGTTAATAGCTTCATGGTCATTGTAAGATGGTCTTTAGCAGTCTTGACAACACTAAGTAATCGTTCAACATGATGAGCTGCAAAATTATTAGACGTTTATGGGAAGTTTACAAAATGAGATATTAGAATATTTGGTATATGGGTTTGTACCATTAGACAGCAGATTTAGTTCTACAACAATAAAAAAACAGATTGTCAATATTGGGCTGACAGAGCTATTTGATATTCTTAACAGTATGTTACGTGATGATACTACAGCTACATTTTTTTCAATAGTTTTTGTCTTAATTAACATGTTAAAAAAGAACTTTCTGCCATTATTCAGTTTGTGAACCAGAAGACAACAAGGATAATTAAACCATACCTGGCGTTTAAAAACATCAAAAATAAGCTCCTTACTTCATACAAATATTTATTGAATACATAACATTTTAATAATATTTACTTTTTGTTTGTCTAGAGCGAGAGCATATTGCTGTAAAATACTTACAGCCGCCAGCAACAGCAAACGTAATAATAATAATACTAACAGCAAACGTAATAGTTCAACGTAATAGTAATAGTCGACGTAATAGTTGACAAAATAATAGGGTTACAGTTTATGTAACTGAAGCTGAAGAATGATGTTTACCAACATCCACATGATGCATTAGAGTCTACACTACAGAAGATCTTACAACGCATAAATTACCAGCTTTGTGTTATGAAATCAAGTATCGATACATTATGACAAATAATTAAAAATGAAAATCTAAAGTAGGATTGATAGCAATTCTTGCAATATCTTGCATTACCCGAATAAAGAGGCAATAACCCAGAATGCCACTAAACAAATTAAGGGACCATTTTATTACAATTAGCCAACACACAATTTTGATAGCATGCGACAAATAATTGAAGAAAGTGGTATTATTTCAAATACGAAATGTCACAATAAAAAGGTTTGGTAACACGGACGGCATTTGGAGATTCATTTATAAAAGACATGAAAGAATCAAAGATAAAGAGCATGACGAAGGCTGTAAAGAATTGGATCCTAAGGCATAATTATAGCCTATTCATAAGGCATAATTGACTAGTTATAATTATAGCTTATTCATAAGGCATAATTGACTAGTTATAATTATAGCCTATTCATAAGGCATAACTGACCAGTTATAATATTAGCCTATTCATAAGGCATAATTGACTTGTTATAATTATAGCCTATTCATAAGGCATAATTGACTAGTTATAATTATAGCCTATTCATGAGGCATAATTGACTAGTTATAATTATAGCCTATTCATAAAGCATAATTGACTAGTTATAATTATAGCCTATTCATAAGGCATAATTGACTAGTTATAATTATAGCTTATTCATAAGGCATAATTGACTAGTTATAATTATAGCCTATTCATAAGGCATAATTGACTAGTTATAATTATAGCCTATTCATAAGGCATAACTGACTAGTTATAATTATAGCCTATTCATGAGGCATAATTGACTAGTTATAGTTATACCCTATTCATAAGGCATAATTGACTAGTTATAATTATAGCCTATTCATAAGGCGCAATCGACTAGTTATAATTATAGCCTATTCATAAGACATAATTGACTAGTTATAATTATAGCTTATTCATGAGGCATAATTGACTAGTTATAATTATAGCCTATTCATAAGACATAATTGACTAGTTATAATTATAGCCTATTCATAAGGCATAATTGACTAGTTATAATTATAGCCTATTCATAAGGCATAATTGACTAGTTATAATTATAGCCTATTCATAAGGCATAATTGACTAGTTATAATTATAGCTTATTCATAAGGCATAATTGACTAGTTATAATTATAGCTTATTCATAAGGCATAATTGACTAGTTATAATTATAGCCTATTCATAAGGCATAATTGACTAGTTGTAATAATAGCCTATTCATAAGGCATAATTGACTAGTTATAATTATAGCCTATTCATGAGGCATAATTGACTAGTTATAATTATAGCCTATTCATAAGGTATAATTGACTAGTTATAATTATAGCCTATTCATAAGGCATAATTGACTAGTTATAATTATAGCCTATTCATAAGGCATAATTGACTAGTTATAATTATAGCCTATTCATAAGGCATAATTGACTAGTTATAATTTAAGCCTATTCATAAGGCATAATTGACTAGTTATAATTATAGCCTATTCTATTCATAAGGCATAATTGACTAGTTATAATTATAGCCTATTCATAAGGCATAATTGACTAGTTATAATTATAGCCTATTCATAAGGCATAATTGACTAGTTATAATTATAGCCTATTCATGAGGCATAATTGACTAGTTATAATTATAGCCTATTCATAAGGCATAATTGACTAGTTATAATTATAGCCTATTCATAAGGCATAATTGACTAGTTATAATTATAGCCTATTCATAAGGCATAATTGACTAGTTATAATTATAGCCTATTCATGAGGCATAATTGACTAGTTATAATTATAGCCTATTCATAAGGCATAATTGACTAGTTATAATTATAGCCTATTCATAAGGCATAATTGACTAGTTATAATTATAGCCTATTCATGAGGCATAATTGACTAGTTATAATTATAGCCTATTCGTAAGGCATAATTGACTAGTTGTAATTATAGCCTATTCATAAGGCATAATTGACTAGTTATAATTATAGCCTATTCATAAGGCATAATTGACTAGTTATAATTATAGCCTATTCATAAGGCATAATTGACTAGTTATAATTATAGCCTATTGGAAACTGGGTAAGCAACTGCTTTACAGACTAACTTTGGCAACTCATCAGTCACGGCTAGTTGTATGCAAGTGTCATGGCCTTTGCTTTATTAAACTTTTATGTAGATACAAGAACAGGCAATATTAAAAAACCGACCGAAATAAAATAATATGTACATGTAATGTATAATATTGATGTTTTTTTTAAAAACTATAATAGGTTGACTGTGTGACTGGTGACTGTGTTGACTACTTTAGCTCAGCTGCAAGCATCTCAGCTAAAGTAGTCAACACAGTCACCATTGGTGGGCTGAGCATTTTTAGTTGAAAAATTGAAATTGGTACAAAAGGAAGAGTATAAACCTCATTGTTCCAGCTTCTAAACATTTGCTCATGAGAGGTCCACAGCGGCTATTGAAAAAACAGCTATAGAAGATAAGTCAAGTTCAGTTGCAATGAAAAAATTCATTCCTGCGATAAGAACCACCAGCAAGATGTTTTTCCTCTTTGCAATATCTATGAACATTGAAGATAGGCAAAAGTGGTTTTACGTTTGCAAAAGGACTGTTATGCGGTTTACTTGAGGAATTACTAGAACAATTACTGTACAGTGCCCTAGCCAATGTATTAGCATTGCATCAGCCTTGTAGCAGCCTTGCATCAGCTAACACAGTCATTATAGAATTAAATCACATCACTCGTCGCACCATAACGCACACTTGATTGTGTAAAAATTTTCTTTAAAGAATGGTGTGCCGTTTAATATGGTGCATACTGTGTGTGCACTAAGTCACGCACAGGGTGACACCGAGTCACAAACAGCTTTTACTAACTTTTACCAACCGAGTCACCAAGGCTTTTATTTCAACTGCCGTTCAGGCCGTTCGTTATTTCAGGCCGTTCCATCTATGGACTGCCTGATTCTTGTTTGACTGTCGAGACTTACAGCAGTGCGGGACTGAGAAAAGAACAAGGCGATGAGAGTTTATTTTAACTTGAGTTATTTTAACTTTGTCATTAATATTGTTTTATGATTTTGTTAATTGTGTATTTTAATGGTTGACAAAGAATTTTTTAGTGAAAAATATCAGTATTGCTTGTAATAATGTAATGGCTTTGATAAGCCCGGCTTTTCTAATCGCTATGTGTTGCTGTATGGAAATATCATGAAAACAACATACCTACAGGGAATGCAGCCAGATCACAAGATAAGCAAACAATACATACAAGCAGAAAAATGCTCAGACATCAAAAGATCCAATAATTAGAAACGGCAGAAAAAATTAAATTAAAGCCTTCAAAATTGAAGGAGCACCAAGAAACTACCAAAGAAACATTAGAGGCGAATCAAATGATTACACCTATACATATCTGTCCTTCTCTGCCAGACATGACCTAGATACCAAAAGTAAGTCACGAGCTCCACCCTACACGTCTACATCATTTACACTAGCTGAAGATTTACGCAAACAAAATATCTTCGCACAACTGACAAAGCATTGAACCTGAACACTCAACCTACTGCACAGACTAGCCTTCCCGCATGCTAGATATCTATAAAAAAAAACAGCCCGATGACTCCGCCTCCTTCCAAGGGCCTGCTTAGGCGCTTTTCACTCTAGCTGCTGAAGAGCCTCTCTCCATCGCCTGCCTGTGGAATCTTTTTCCTCCACCACATGCCAAAACTGTTTAGCTATGTCACAACTCTCATTTGACTGTCGTGACTCCAAGCCATACACAGGCCTGCCAACTCTCACGCATTGCGTGTGAGACTCGCGCAATCACATCAGAGAAAAAATGAAAATGAGTGAGAAATGCGTGAGATTCTTGCCCCAATTTCCACAATTTTATATATACTATCATTGATACAGCAAATGCCCTAAAACCAAATCTCAAACATTGCCTTACTCTTGGGTTGGCAGGCCTGGCCATACAAGACTAAGCAAACAAACATGGACGACTGTTCGAACAAGGATGTAATTTTCCTTACCTATTCTAACCTTTTGTCATTAATATTGTTTAGAATTTTCTTAGTTGATTATTTTAATTGTTTGGCTTACAGAATAAAGAAGTAACTTTTACTGGTAAATACCAGTATTGCTTACAATAGCTTAACACCTTCACTAGTACCTGAACCAGTAATAATCAAATTAGTTTTCACAAGCAATACCAAAAATGCACAAACTGAACATACGATAGTCGAAATAAAATAACATGACAAACCAATTTTAACAATGGTGTAGAGTGTGGATTCGGATTCGTTATGCATAACATACTATATCCATATCTACCCATCCAGCTATCATCTAACTACCCATCACATTGTTCAGCTATCATCAAATCAGCCTAGTAATATGGAAGCCAACTTTCATGGAAAACCAATGCAATGAAGCAAGGATCGGCCAACTACGAAGTCAAGAACTACAATGGAGCGTGGAGACATTGGTTTTAACCTCAGCGCAACTTTATATATATAAATATTTAATATATAAATAGCTTAAACCCTTCATTAGTGCCCGAATCAGTTCTAATCAAATTAATTACGGACCATTACGTATAACATAATTTCTTCCCTAACCACCTAGGATAACTGGTGGGCTAGTACGGATGATATATCGACTGAATGAAGTTTGTATAGCCAAACCGACGCATAGCTCGACCACGGGCTAACCGAGTCACGCTCTCATGGATTTTCGCCACGCACATTCAAAACAAAACAACAGTTGTTTTTGTTTTGTATGTGCGTGGCGAAAATCCTTGAGTACGTGACCCGGCTAACCCGTGTGCTCGACGCAGTTTGCCAACGATAGTCTTATCCGGACGAGTATAACTGGAGTGGCTCAGAACCTAGTCACGTGACGGGGAAATTTTCTGTTTTTGTCTAATATTTAATCTCATGCCAAATCTTACTAATTTTTTCGCGATTTATATTTTTTTTTACATTTCTCTATTTTTCTATACATTTTCCAAATACCTCTCTGTGTACAATAATCTTATGCAAGATTCTGCAACTATTTATGCACATTTTTGCATAATAATAAAAACCATCGGTTGTCACTTCACAACCATAGCTGACATAAGAATAGTAGAGTATTGTGTCACCCGCGTTAAATTTTTTTAAAAAATGACCATACTAATAATTACTAACTTGGAATCTAAATACTCAATCAATTCAGCTTGCATATATATATACACTATATATATATATATACTCAGCTCAATCAACGATCTTATTATCCTCTTATAGAAATCATATTATTGTAGCCACTATCAATTTTATTCTCAATTATCATATTATACCACATTATATTAGCTTTAATTTTTAATTATGAGGTCAACAGAACAGTATTTTCTCATGAAAACCTCAATAAATAATATTCACAAACAAACAATATCTTATCTTATATTTCTTAACAGTGTTGTATGGAAATACTTCGAAAACAAGATACCAGCAGGGAATGTAAAGATACATTAAAAGATTAAACATCAATCTTGGAAACTGCTGCGTCAACACCACGTCAAGACCGCCAAAGGAATTTGGGATACAATTACATCTACCAACCATGACCAAGCACAACCAAAGATAACTGAGCTTACCCTGAGTCAGCACTTTTCCATTACATAACACAGCGCCAATCAATGTTATGCAATCCCAGTTTCAAGACACAGATATAGCGCTAATCAGATGACGGCTCAGAGACAGCGTTCCCTCCAATGGACTTACTCCTACAACACAAAGATATAATACGAACATTATACGTACCGTCCTCAGGCTATCCTGAATGCCTATAAAAGCTAACAATTTCTAGTAGCTCATCCTCTTTTGACAGTGACACTTGTAGACGTACAAGCCGAGCTTAAGAGCAGATACAGCTAGCTGTTGGCGTAAGAGATTATTTTATTTAGTTTTCACCGCTTGCTATCTATCTTATATTCTAGAATTTTGCTACTTGTGTATTAGGCTTTGGTTCATAATAATAAAAGATATTCTGATTGCTATACCAAACATCTGAGAGTTAGCATAGTTGAGGCTTGCACAAAGATCTGGGTCAGGTACCATACTCACGCTCTTTGCAACCATTGAATAAGCAAGGCTGCTTGCCTAGCCTAATTAACCACAACAAGCATAGTTTAGATTGAAGTAGAACTTGTGGTTATTAATCATTGATGTTAGTGTGGTATTCAGGTAAGGCAAATTACCTAAAAAACCATATAACAACAGTATTGGGTTATTAGTAGTGGGTTATTGCAATATTGCTGTGATAGAATATAGCATTGTGGCCAGTGTCTAATATTAATCATGATACATGATTAAATCCAACTGGGCATGTGCAAGACATGTGACAAAAACAGAAAATTCCCCGTCAAGTGACCAGGTTCTGAGCCACTCCAGTTATACTCGTCCGTCTTATCCATTTAACTAAAAATCCTTGGAAGGGCAAAGGTCATTCGCGAGTACAGAAATCCGGCCGACGCCATTTTCAGGTAGCGTATGAGTTAATTTCATTGTGTTCAATGTGAGAAAGAAATCTAATTTCAGATTTAACAGCTATGGAAGATCACGAATACACTGCTAAATCAAAGGAACAGACTACTGAGATTACTACTAATAATTTATGTAAGAGAGAGAAGGGTGTAGGCGCACAGTGCTATTGCTATTCCATGAACTGCAAAAACTGCAATAATGGACTTTTAAAGGAAAAAGCATGACATTTCACAAGTGAGTCACTTCTACTACTAGTTATATTACTATTGCTCAAGTCTACGACTACTACTAGTTGTGCTACTATTAGTTAGTACTGCCACTAGTTAGTTCTAATACACTAGTCACTGGGTGAGTGAGAGCCGATCAATGTCACTACTGAGTGTACGAGTTTGACTGTATTTTGTCGGTGATTAGATAAATTTATAAGCTAGTGAGTGAAATGTTCTTCTTTCAGAACGAAGGTTTTTTATTATTCAAATTTGGAATTTTTTTTATATTAATTATCTTGGAATTTCAAACCATTAGGTTATTTCTAAATACATGTATTTATATTTGAAGGAAATGTCTGTCGTGCCTATAATATTGTGATGTGTGGAGTTTAAAGAATTTACTCACTTGAACACCACACTAACATCAGTGATTAGTAATTACCCTGTCTCACTTTATCCAGACTATGCGTTTATGATTAATGTCTCAGAAGGCAAGCCGCCTTATTATGGATATCAAGAGTTGCAAGTTCAATTTATAAGACTTGACCCAGATTTTAGTGCAGGTCTAAATATGCTGATAATCAGATGTCAGTGTAGCAATAGAAGTACTCTTTATTCTCATAAACCAAAACCTTAATACACAAAAAGCACAATTCTAAAATAAAGCAAAGCAACAATAAGTAATAAAGCTAAGTAATAAAGTATATCTTAAGTCGACATCTAGTTGAATCTGCTCTTAAGCTCTGTCTTGTACGTCTACAAGAGGTCACAGTCAAAAGAGAAAGAGAAAAGGGATGAACTACTATAAGTGTTCCTATTTATAGGCATTTGATTAGCCTGAGAGTAGATGTATAAGGGTTAAGGGTTGTGTCTTTCGGTTACTGTGGTTGGTCATTGAGAGATCACTGTCTTCTAGTACGTCGATGGAAATTCAGCAGATTAATGAGATGGTATATTCAAATTATTTTGTCAATGTCCGGCGTTTAGCTGGAAGGAGAATGAATTTCAGCTTCACTTGGCGGTTGATTCTTCTAAGTTTAGAGTTCTTAATTAGCTGGTTGCTGCATTTGAATTATTGAACTTTGGATGCCTTCAGGAGTCTTGTTGTTGGTGTGGCTTGCTATCTGTACATCCCGTTGTGTGTATTGTGTGTACAACTTCTTGGCTTAATCCATTCTTTAGCAGTGTCTTCGTATTTCCAAGCAACAGCATAATGTATGTAAATCCAGTAATCTGTTCCATTCCGTGTCCGTATCCAGTTTTAGTGAAATGTCAATATATAACAATATCATTTATTGTTGTACCTGGATATAACTAGCAGTAAGGAGATAAGGGTAATAATACTATTGTTATTAACTAACTACTACAGTTTCTTTTTAATTTTTAGATTTCCAAAAAAGCAACTAAAAACTCTCGTTATTTACATTGGCATCGCAACCGCAGAAGAGTGAATAAGCCTGATCCTTGAGCACTTATCTGCAACGAACATTTCAATGATCCATGTTTTGACAGCAGGTTAAAACGTTCGACTGAAGTCATTTAAAGGTAATATTTTTTAATGTTGAATGATACTTTTCAATGATTGAATTTTAAACCATATTGTCAAGCACAGTGCTGCTAGGTTGCTCAACTTAAGTAGATATATCTAAAAAGAATTTAGAGACCTCAAACAGCACGCAAAACAGTTCTGGGACATCCTCGTTTTTGGGATTTAAAGATGTGGTTGCCTCAAATTTGAGTTGATCTTAAAAGAAAGCATTTTTTTCTCTATCAGTTGATATGTTGTTTGTTGTGTTAGGCAATCTCATTGCCAAGATATTTGAAGATTAAAATCGAAAAAATCTGTTCGTCGTAAAGACGCGCAGGCCAAAAAACATGCCCAGACTTGCCCAAAATGATGTCACGGGTGAATTTATCTGTCAATATATCTCGTATTCACATCGGCTATTTGCGATAAAAGTCTAGTCCTACACGGCTCTATTGGCATATATTTTATTTTGTATTTGCTCATGTTGGTTAGAATAAAATTTTAAATCCAGCTACAGATACATTATTGTGAATGTTTCAAAGGCCTCAAATAACGAAAATTGAAAATTTGTCTTACTCACTTTCTCTAAATGCTGTGTAAACATGTGAGTACCGACTACCAATTCTACCGGTCTACGGTAATTCTGTCAAGTTAACTGTAGAATAAGGTCTTTGTATCAGCACACTTCCGCGCTACCCACACTAACGATATACAGCCTCCCAAAAGCCCCGCCCACATTATGTCCGTCGCCTATCCTTGGGGCGGGGCTGTATATCATTGCCAACACTGAAAACTAGTTTCTTACTACCTTTGAAAATAATATACATAGGGATAGTGTTTTAAGGATGAGAAGTCTGCTGCAAACTGGATTTGAACTCACATTCTCCAGTTCTGCGGACATCCATATACCATATCCAATTCACTACAATATTTTGCAAATCAAGTTTTGCATTATCTTCAACAATATTATTTTATTATATAACTTTTACAAGCAAAAACATTTTCATCTCAGCATAAAGCTTTTATTAAAAATATTCATCAAGTCGTGGCCACTCACATAGTTTTAGCTGATACAATAAGATAAATTCATCTACTGCAACAAACTCAAACAAAACATCATGGTTTATGCAGCACACATTCAAGTCTCTCTTTCCCCTTTATGGCAGTTTCCACACTGACAAAGCTGCTTCGGCTGGTGGGACGACATAAACATTCTGTAATCAGTAAAACAAATGCAATAAATATATGTCATTCATAGATATGTCATTCTAAAGCGTATCTACTGAAAGCTTTCAAATTGAGAGTTTCATAGATTGCGAGTGTAATTTTAAAAACGATTAAACGTTTAACAAAGGCACAAGTACGCCAAGCCAACGACTCGGAGCTTTGGTTCTGGAAATTAAAGATTTGCATTGATCAATCGATTTTCTTCACTTTCTACAAGTGAAAAGTGAACATCTAAAGTCAAATCATAAATCTAATTTACTAGATAAAACTGCCACAGAAAATTTGAAGCAAATGTAGCTAGGAGAACCGATAAAAACCCATAAAACGATGATTAGTGATAGCAAAAAGTTATAATTTTATTAATTATTACATGTATTAATGAGTACTAAAATATTACCTTTAGTATATTCATCAATCTAAGCCATTGTATTGCTAGATGCTAAAGATTAAAAAGAAGCCATCAAGAACTCACTGTACATACGTATCTCGCACGCGCAGGAAATTACATTTTAGCCTCAAACAGGAAAATATAATCTGAATGTAAACTCAACAGGAAACTCTATAGGAAAGTCAAAGTAAAAAATAAATTTACCTCCATTCTCCGATCTTCCTCCGATCATTGGTAGAACTTTTGCTACCTGATGCCAAGAAAACTCGGAGTCACCTTCGCAGCAATTTTTACAATTATATTGTTCGCCAATAAAACGTGTCGATCGAGTAATTCATTAAAGTAACGATGTTAATTAATTTAGTAAATATCGATGTCCATGCGATTTAATAATAGAGTAAAATTCCTAAATTTGAGATCACAGCCAAAGCGTCTTACGAGTGATAACATTTATTACGGCCCATATGAAAATTTCGCGCTGATGATTGGCTAAAGAAGTGACCTCATATTTATCGCTCGTGGTTTCTTTTCAGATACATTGCTTGTGACGTCACGAAAGAAGCACCCGCTGGAACGTGAGCTTTTTAAAAGAGGGCCCCATTCAAACGCATATATCTCTGGACAGGATTGGTCTACAAAGGCAAAAATGGCATCAAATTGTACCTGATGTTTAAGCCTTTTATGGGTCTTAATTTCATTAAATCGAATTTTTTTACGCAACCACATCTTTAATGTCAAACGCATAAATTATGCTGTCCTTTTTATCGTGTGTTAACTGTGTAAATGTTTTTTTCATTTCCTAATTGTTGTAATAAAACTACATAATACCCCTGCAAATCATAAATTCCAAATTGATAGCAATAACTTGCAATTTAGAACACAAAACATCTTTTTGAAACAAAAAAAATCAAAAACATCGATTTAAATTAAAAAAATTCAAATAAATCAATATAAATCGATTTTTTTGATTTAAAAAAAATCATCGATTTTTAACAACCCTGCCTACAACACAACAGAGTAAGACATGGTGAATCTTTTTATATCAAATAACGGTAGTGTGAATCTTGTTGCAAGTCAACCTTTAAGTCTTATGCCTAAGATGGGTTATGAATGACTTCCAGTGAAAATTGCCACATTTTCATTTTACATAGCGATATGGTAGCATTTTGAGCTGTTTTATTTTCGCTTATTTTATTAGTTGTATTGTTGTATATTGAGGGTACTATTGTTTATGTGAATAAGACATTCATTTTTGTTGATTTTATGTAATTGTTATTATTGATGCTTTTGTTTAGATGGTTGGAATAATAATCCTACTGTTGCTCAGTTTAAGGCTACCTTTCGCAAACTTATCAGCAAATGTGGTGCAGAATCAAATGCTAGTAAGACAGGTAATGTTACTGCTCAACACGAGATTCTCATCATACAGGCTACTCCAGAAGTTGATCAGTTTGTGGAGCTCAATGATTTCAGATGTCAAATTTCTGTTATAGGTAACAGTAATGTCTATATATGTAGCCGGCTACATTGTGCAAAAGCTAACTTAAGTGCTGTCATGACATTGGCCGTCAGTTGCTGGTTACCACTAAGTCAAGTATCCAGTACCGACATCTCTATACTCTACTCAAGCTACAAAACAATGGAGGATTGGTGCGTCCATCAGATGGTGTCATCAGGATCCTGGTAGTTGCAGATCAATACTTTCGTATTAATACAAAGCCAGATTCACTCCATTGTTTGGTGTATTTTATCAGTAGTGTAGGATCTAGTGATGTGTTATGCTTTGGGAAACACCTTACGGATACGGCAGATGGCATATCCAACCACTGCGTCATTGATGAAAAACCTTATTCAGTCGTTTTATGATCTCCGACAGCATCATTATGCTAAAATCCTACACTCAAACTGCAAGGTGCATCTTTGTGGCATACAATACTAAAGTAGTACTTTTTAAAGGCCGGTAACAATGTAATCACTGTAATATTCGTCTGCAGCTGTTGTTGTGTTGTTATTCCTAATCTGATTTAGTTCTAAGAAACTCTGATGCACCTTGGCTCAATATCCAGTGCTATACAAATCTCATTTTACCCAGTTTTTGTATGTATAAGATTAATCATCTGATTACACTAATTCCTGCATTTCCTTGTTTGCATTATTTTGATTATCCTCAAATACAACTGTTTTAAATTTCCGTTTAGTTGTTGCAGTAGTTCATTCCATATTTTACAGATACTGTATTATACATATCATACATTCATAAGCTATTATCACTTAAATCTTGAAAACAGTTTCTGTTTTGGCAGCATACCTACCTATGTATTGTTTTTATCGAAATACTTCATGTGCTAAGTTTTTCCTTATGCATTTATGCATATGTAATATAAATTTTAATATAATGGAACAACTGTTATTTGCCTGAATATATCATTTGCTGGGTTTATGCATTTGTAATACAACAGTTTGTATGAATAACATGGTCCACGAAAATCTATTTTACATCTACTTATCATTTGATATATCCCACTCCATATGTTATAAATAGGTTTTCTTCTATAAGGGCACTCTAAACGTTGTGTAGGAGGAGTTTTCATTAACACCCAGCTGGAAAATAACTATTCAACATGTAAATTTCTGTCACTTTTCACCATTTGTTTGCAAACGAAACTAGTATTCGATTAGCTCTCCAATATGGCGCATACGTTACGTATTATTATTAACGTAAAAGTCACGTGATTGCCATTCCAGAGGTTTTAAGTTCAATGGCCTTATCAAACGTAATTTTCCTTTTTAAGTCCGAACGCATTGCGTTGAAAAAAAGATTACACGGTAGTTGCTAAAAATTTAAGTTGAAAGCATAGCGATGAAGATCTATGAAAGGGATATAGTAGCTTGATAAATAAAGATACTGAAGCAGTCCTGCCAACCCAAGAGTGGGCAATGCGTGAGATTTGGTTTTGGGGCAATCGATGTATCAATGATGGTAAAAGCTAATTCCCATCAGAAAAGTCGTGCGCCCTAGGCATGCGGTATATACGGTAGAAATATCCCATCAGAAAAATCTTGCTGTTGTATATGCAAGCGTCTCTCGGGTACCTGACTATGTTACAGGAACTTAGGTTAACGACGGTGGCTACTCCATTACAATGTATGCTGTATATTCGTTCGGCAATTTAGGCGATCTCTAAGAGTACATAGAAGAATATGAGCTGAGACAGACGGTGAAATATGTGGTCAAGCAGCAAGACAAGAGCTTTACTGTTCTACTCAATGCCGGTACGCTTTAAAACTGTGGTTACTTACAAGTTTAAACATGTATACAAACATATATATACACATGTATATATATATACACATGTGTATATATATATGTACGACGCAAATACTAAAAGTTTACTTTTTCCGCAATAATTTTTCAAATATATATGTATATATATTGATAATGGTCATCAGGCCTATTCGGGATGTCAGTGAAGCTTTAGTGACGATTTTCTTGCATGTATAGCAAGCGCGATTGATCAGCTTTTTGTTTTTATTTAGTGATACTACACTAGGTTTTTCAGTCTAGGTTCTAATAGCGTAGGAATCATTGGACCCTTGAAGGATGACGCAAAGTAATGTATATATATAAATAGTTATATATATATCAAGGTTTATATAATGGCTTATATATAAACAAACTTTGCTTGTTTGCGGTGCTCTAATTTTCTGTTTAATCAATCTTTTCAGCGCAGAAAGTTTTGCGAAGAGGTCAAGGCCTTTCATTGGCAATATCCTAGGTACGATTGTTGGTTTGAAGATAATGTTATGCAAACATGGCCAAGATATCGACATAAGGAAGAAATAGCCATACAAAGTTCAAGCGAGTGACAGCAGATCTACGTGTACCAGGGTATGGCGTACTGCACTCAAGATAGATGTCAATAGCAATGCTAATTTTCTACATGTATCAGACTAGTCTGTTATTCTCGCCAAAATTTTATGTACTGCGTTAATATAGGAAATCAATTCCTACTTTTTGTTGTATCGGCGTAATCTTGATATCTGCTTTACTCAGTAAAGCAATATTTAAAGCAAGGAATATTTATTTAACTGTGTTGCAGATGGGATTTGTGGCTCATGTGCAGAACAACAGGTTGAGTGAGCACCAGGAACCTATGATATCGTTATCAACAACTACATCTTCTTACTGGACAATATCTACAAATGTGTTTTTTTGCATATACATATACAAAATCAATTACTTTGAAAAGAATATGCAGGTTAGGCCAGCATAACTGACACAAGATCTGTTTTATATTCACGTTGTCTTAGATATCAAGAGGAAGAGCTCATTTATTACCTCACTCATACAAAAGCTTAAAATAAATTAAATTGTCAATAAATCTATAAACAAGTATTGGTATATCTCTCAACATGTGTAACACTAGAAAAACATGAAAAATATTAAACATATCACCCTGATGGCTTCTGGTGCTAATCGGCCATGATAAAAACATAAAAAAGCACCTTCGTTATCACACAAATACAAAATATATACAGAAACAATACGTGTTGACACAAGCAGATTGAAAACTTCATCGTGATCATATATAACAAGTTTTTACATATGCCATATAAATTTTGCATCATGTATGTAAATAAAAAAACCTAACCTAAAGGATCACACCTTCTACGTTGCCATTCGTGATCCACAGCGCCAGTGAAAGGGTCCAAATCTGTGCGTTTCATAATGCACCGACGGTGAAACCACTCATTGCAATTGCTACACAGAACCATCTCTCCACCGGGTGAGTCCAAATCGATGTTGTCATGAGGCCTTCGACATGTGCAGAATAGCTAAAATGAACAGTTTGGCTTTCTAACAGAACGCATTAAAATGAAAAAAATTACTTTATTCTAAATTATATTATTCACTATAAATCATAAACTACTACCTACGAGGTTTTAACAATTGCAATTGTTTTACCAATTTTTAACAATTTTAACAAACCTCGCTATTCTCTCATAAAACTCAAAACTGATAGCGGCACCTCCAGACCAGCTATTGACTTTTCCACAAACCAATACATTGTGTATATAAAGTTTTTATTTGTAGTCCAATTGAAACACCCCTTCCACCAAGAACATGCAGTAAACAGCTGAGTGGAAGTTTTTAAGGATAATTGAAACACCCAGGTGTTTTGTCAAGTTTGCCATTTATACCAAGGAGTTTGTTGGAGTTGGCGAAAATTAGATGTGATTGTTCGCATGGCTGTATCAATGATTTCTTACCTTGTCACGGATGGTGTGGGTCCTGGTACATCTGACCTTTGGTGGCAGTTGTAATCGAGGGAACCGGGTCCAATCATTCTGCTGGAGGCAGGTCACAACATGTGCCCTGAGTTTCTGCTGATCGAAAGCAGTTATGCGGAGGTTAGTTCCAAATAAGGTTTCAACCAAGTACATAACTGCAAATAGGCCACAATCGGTGGAGCCGTTTTCTGCTTGACCTGATTCAACCATCACTGCCAACTCCTCGCCAGGATGTTTCCTAAGCTTTCAAAGAGACAATCGTTAAGCAGTTAGACATTTTCCTCCACAAACTGTAGTGGTAGACTTGGTTGTTATCCAACAGAAACAATGGTTTTCATACGACATTTCATTTATTGCAAGTAAAAATTTCAATGGGTAAAAATTATAATGAAAGAAAAACATAATGAGACCCATTACCTAGACCAAGAAATTATTTTGGACAGTACCCAGAAATTATTTAAAGCATAATAAAAATGGCAAATATTTATTAGCTGACGGTGCTATTTTGTTTATTAAGGCAGCATTCCTCTATTTTACTTACTGGCTATGGCGCATTTGCGCCATAGCCAGTAAGCAAGATCTTTTATAGCCCCAAAGATTGTCAGAATTTTCTGATATTTTAATGAATAGCACTAGCATATTATCCGTGGTTAGTTAGCTTTACACCAAGCTGAAAGCAAACTTCCATTTATCTGTCAGCTTGATATTAAAGGAATTATTTCAATCTTTGCATTAACACCTTTCCACTTTAATAGCCTAATGGCTTTATCTTGTTGTATATTCACTCACCACAACTTTACTCACCCATAGCATGAAAAAAAATCCTCTCATTTACACCCTTCTCCATCTTTATTTAGCTTTTCCTTAGCTTTATCAATGAGCTGAGAAAGCTACATAATCCTGCAAGCTTGTGGAATCTGGCTTTCTTAGCCCAAGTTCCTGTAACATAGTCAGACGCACAAGAGACATCTGCATATACAACAGATCTAAACACAAACTGTATGCTGATGCTCAATAATTTCTTGATGATTTTATACAGATAGTTCAGTCAATGCAGATAGGAGCCAAGTATGCATGGAAGCCAGTCCAAGCTTGTATTCACCTATCTACACGATCCGTACTCAACATTTGTGATGACGTGCTTGACAACATGTAGTTCTTACTCACTTCCAGGTTGACACAAGTCTGTTTCGTGAACCTTTTCAGCTCGGTAAGATGTGAAATTCCTGTGCCAACAGCTAGAGAATTTAAATATGCTCTAAAACTGATCACTGTGGCACAGTATCTCAAACCGACCAAAACATTTAACTATGTAGAAGATAAACAAAAGTACTTCGGAGATTTATTGCCACCTACCATAGAAGTACCAACTGCCGATCCTCAGCTCATAGATATACCTCAGCCTTCACGTGAGGAATTCAGCGCCGCAGAAAAAGAGTCGTTATTATATGTAGCTGGCTATTGTCTACAGAGTTTGCTAAAGTTGAAGCAAGTATGTGAAGATTGTTGCGCCCGCCGATGTAACACATATGGTGCTCTACACAAAGGGTGGGCAAAGTTTTTTCTCAAAGAGCCAAATTTCAAAGTTGCAAGATTTTTGGGAGCTGCATAATATGGTATCAGTATAACAATTCATACTGATAATACAAGTTTGGTAGTGGTTGTAATAAAACTTATTTATTAGAATACTTTTACAATAGCATTGAATAATGTTGAAGTGAGCCTAAAGAGCTTTGTATAACTTAAAGTTTAGTGAGATACATGGAATTGTTTATGGCTGCTCATTATCTCTTGGTAGTCTGACTCTCTACTGCAGCATGCTATTCTTAGGAGCTGACACAAGTGATCTTGGGTCAAAGTGGATCTCATCTTGCTTTTGAAATTATGTATGAAAATGCTGATTCACATATATATGTGGCAGCAAACACAGTGTACAACCATCTTCCTAGTTGAGCAAGCTGTGGATATTCAGCCTTTGTTGAAGCTTTCAAGTAGAACCCCTCCTCAATTTCACCTATATCTGTACCCTTGAGGTTACACAACTCCAGTTGCAGTGATGAGACATTACCACTTTTCAATGGCAACTGAGTAACCCACTCTTCATTAGGCTTTGGCTTCTGAGGTGCTTTTATGAGTTGTATGATATGTTTCAAAGATTGAAACTGACTAAATCGATTGCTAAACTATTGTTGCAGCTTTTCTATAAAGTGAGTGTACTCAGCTGTACAAGACGCCATTTCTTCATTGTCATCTAAAAATGCTTTTAGAGTAGGAAAGTGAAGCGTATCACCTTGCACATCCACCAAAAACAACTCCAACTTATGGGAGAAGGCTTGAACAGCTGGTAGTATATTAATGATAGTCTTGTTCTTCCCTTGAAGCTTGAGGTTCAAATCATTCAAATGGCGACAGATGTCAACAGATGTCAACAAGGAAGACAAAGTCACTCATATCTTTAGAAGAGCTCATCATCTCTTGAAACTGTCATGCATTCAGGCTTGTGCATGAGTATTCGGCAGGAGGTTAGCTCCTGCCGAATACTCCACAATCTCGACAGAGCATTTCCCTTACTTAGCCATCTAATGTTATTGTATGTTAGTAAATCTTCACAAGTGACATCACTTTCTTTGAGAAACTTCTTCAAGTTTCTGCGTCTGAGAGCTGGTTGACTTGTGAGGAAGTTGATCATGTTCATAGCTTTACACATTAGTTGTTGAAAGTGATCATTTAGTTCTCGGCATAAAACAGTTTGGTGAATGATGCAATGGAAGGCTAGCATTGATGGCATATCCTTCTTCAATCTAGCTATGAGCCCTTGATCTCTTCCAACCATGGCTGGTGCGCCATCTGTTGTTACAGATATGCATTTGTGGAGAGGTATCTTCATCTTGTCAAGTCTTTTAACGAGGGCATCATAGGTAGCCTGACCGGTGGTTTCTCCTTCTAATCCAACCAAACTAAGAAGCTCCTCCTTCATTTCTTCACCATCAAAGAATCTGCAACACAGGGTATATGACTAAAGCACAATCCTATGCTTTATAAAGAAACATACTGATGCTTCATAAAGAAGCATGTAATATAAATGTGTGGGTAGGTCACTTTGAAACAATTAGTATAAAACTAGAAATTCCACTGTCATACAGCCCACGACCAAAGAGATATTGGAAAAAAAAGGGTACTGATGGTTAAGAAATGCAATATTAGCAGTCAAATGGCGCTGCAGTGCAGTAGGATAACTGCAATGGTAGCTGTAATGTACTGGGCGTGGGTGATATTGTATACAACAAACAGCAATAACGAAAGGAAAAGATTATATATGTTTATATTTTTCCACCTGCAATAGGAGAAATGCGATATTGACCACTATTAGAAGTAAAATGCACTGATATTATTAGAATGCGCGTTATTTTTTCGTAAAATGCGCACGACTTAATGGTTCTATTCTCTGTCGCTCGGCGTTTCGTTTGCCGGTCTTAATTTTGATAAAAGTGAGGCTTGGCCAGTTTTAATAACGATTTTCGGCCAAATTAATCTGTTTATTTGTGAATAATCCAATCAGATGGGTAAGTTTTAAGATACTGTCGACAATTTACAAAGACTTGATAACATATTTAAATAGGCTTATATGTGTTTTGTATCGTTATTATACTTAAACGACTCTACAAAACGATGGTTAAATTTGTTGATGAGATTTCAAACAAGGGTTTGCGACGTTATTGATGAATAATTTTCGTAAGTTGAGTGCACATGCATTTATCATAAAAACTCTCAAACGTTCGTTTCGCTCGTTTGGTCGTGGGATAAGAGAACATTTTCTACTTGGAGTTGTGTTCTCTCCTTCTTGTCTTTAAAACGCACTTGTATGGCTTCAGCTTGCAAATGCATGGTAAAAATGATTACCAGTTGTTAGTGTACACACAGTAGCCTACATACCTTACGAAAACTGGTAATTGAGCTACATCCATTATATCAGTAGATTCATTATTGGCAATTGAAAATTAATCCGCCTGGTCCATATGGGTTAGCAAAGTCATTCTGAGATGATCATTAATGCTTTCAATTCTACCAGTGGCAGTTTTCCTAGAAAGTAGTATTGCCTTGACTTTATCAATCACATCATGCTTATCTGGAAAAAGTGTTTCCATAGCCTCAACCATGTTTTCTTTTACAATCTCAGCATGAGAATAGGGAAGCATTGCTTTTGCTAGAATCTTTGAGACTCGTAGAGAAGCTTCTGTAGCGCGTTTATCAGTAGCTGTGAAAGAAACTAGCATATTTTATGAAGAAATTAGTGATTTTTGAAGTTTATTTAGCTTTTGATGTCTAGCTAAAGATCCCAGTGGAAATGTTGCAGTAAACTCTCTGTGCTTCGTCGCATGATGTCTTATCATATTCGTCTTTTTGTTAGCGGAGGTCGTTTCCTGGCACAATAGACATTGCGGTTTGCCATGCCTAAAAATGAATGCATTTTCTAGGGTCCACTCATCTTGGAATTCTCTTGTAGATTCGTTTCTATTTCGTTTACTTTGTGAGGCTTCCATTGTAACTCTGGAAATGGTTCGTTTCGTTGAAGATGCCATTGCTACCCCCACTGCATTAATTGGTTCTATTGCAAATGACATGTTCAACTAAGGCACAGCATCTTATATAAGCCAGCATTATGAAATCATGATGAAATGTTTTCCTGATAAATTCTGTAGCATTCTATTTTTGTCCTCATTAGGTCACAATGGACGTTATTACATCAGAAAAGCTACATGTACATGATGTCATTATGACTCACAATGCATGTGTAGGCTATATATATAACGCAGTAATAGTCCACTTTGAGATAAGCCTAATATGTCACAATGCATGTAATTTTGACATATTTGGAAGTGATAGTTTCAACTCACGCTGTGCTGTAGATTGAGCATGAAAATGCCTGATACAAATTTGTTACATTTCTGTATGAATAATAACCCAAGATGTGGTTTATTCACTCTCATAGTAGGTATTGCACTGTTGCCTTCCAGACCTAGTTTATATAGGCATTACCTATGGCTATTTAATAAATAGCTAAACAAAAGCATAACTTGTATTAAAATATTTAGCTATAGTAGAATAGATGGTGCAAAGTTAGCTTGATTTAAGCTTTATGATGGCAATCTAACAAAACAATGGTTTTGTAAAACCATTATTGTAAATGTTTCTGATTTGCAGGCATTTGCACTGGCATGGTACAATAAAATTAGGTAACAAGCTGTGTGCATTACGCAAATGTTGACTGCAGATCTGTCTGTGGTCTGCCTGATCGCATTAGCACTTCTCTGGTTATTGTCAGATCATGGGTGTGTGTTTGGATAGGGTTGGGCTCTTAAGGCCAGTTTTCTTGACCAATGGGACGTGACTTTATGGTGTACTGACACATTTTAAACTCTTACCGCCTTGAACCATCCACTCAGCCTGCTCAGTCAGTTTGGACTATTCAGTTAGGCAACAAGCATTTTGCTGTCTGTTGAAAATGTGTTTGACTAAATATTTTTGCTTATAGTGCGATTCATTTTATGGTCATTTTGAGAGTCAAGATTTAATAGTAAAGGAGGCAAAGGTGAGTAGTGCATATGTCTCTTTACATTTTATATTTCAACTGCATACACTCATCTACATTTTTGCTTGTATTGAATGTTGTTTTAAAAGTTTTGCATGTGTGATTTTGCATAAGTGTGATTTTTGCAATGTAATTTTAGACTTCACGGTGACGTTGGTGTGGTGTTAGTGTCAGTAACATTGTGAAGTAAAGTACCCCACACTCCTCAGTAGAGATCCAAGCCTTCTTAGTTGCAAACAGTTTAACAGTTAGTCAAAGTCTAGCGAATACCAATTCGGTATATCAATGAAAGAGTCTTAGTTACCATTTGGAAGTTTGAACAGCGTTCTAAGATAAGCATATGCTTTTGGAGAATAGTAATACACGGTAATAGCAAATTCTTTGATTTTTTTACTGTAGACGACTTGGATTTTTGTTTTTGGCTTTCATTTTCTTCTAGCTCTTGCAAGCAACCATCTATTAAGTCAAGCTTAGCGCTTTCGACTTTATTTGGTTTTTCAGTAATGCAAACAATTTCTTCTGAATTCGTGTGGTGTTTTGAAGCCTTTGAAGCTTATGGCAAGCTGCTGGTAAGCTACTTAAAATTATGGCCTGGACTAGCAATGAACAAAGCATTAACATTGCGTCGCAAAGAATGTGACTATTTGAGTAGGACACAAAACTGACCTGTGATGCATTAGATTGCCCAGTGTAGTATATTTCATAGGTCTATGGTATGAGCTCGGAGTATGAGCTAAGATTGCGTTCCAAACACTGGGTAGCTTTTTGTGGTACTGATTTGTTATCAGACAAATCCTTACCTTTTCTTTATTATCAACACTCATGGCCACACTTCTAACACAGATCTTGTAAGGAAATCAACTAACGATTACAAGTGTGTGTTGATAAGTGCTTTTGAAAGAGACACAATGTGATAAAGCCATATCATCTAATGAACATGGGAAAAGCCATGTCTGCTACTGATTAGAAAGCTTGCCAGCAAAGAGCTTCTACATATCTTGGTAAGGGTAATTTGGTCGTGGATATGTAGAAATGCTGCAGCAACAAAAGAAGGTCACTCCTAAAAGGGGAAAACTCAAAAAGAAAAAGTCTGTGTCAGCATTACAGGCATGCCAAGTCAGATAAATTGCTGGTAAGCTTTACCAACAGCGTGAAAAAGGACCAAACTTGTTTTAAAGTAACAAGGCCAAAAAGCTCATCAAAAAATAGGGGTTAAAGCTAAAAAAAGAAGGTTCATAAAATTGACAGCTGAAGAAAATTTTGATTACACTGTGTGGATTTGAAGTGTGGGGGTACAAAAGTTACATAAAGGATTGATGGAGGCAAATGTGACTTACACGTGTGTTCTAATCAGGTGTATCTAGTTAAATGAGCTATTGTTTTTATCTTCCTCTGTGCATATGTGTTGCTTGTGTGTGCGTGTGTGCATGCACGCATGTGTATGCGTCTGTGTGTGTATGCGTACGTGTTTGAATGCGTGTGTGTACATGCATTCATGTGATCTTGTGTACGCGCTTGTGTATGTGTGTGCGCATGTGGATGTATGTACGCGTGTGTGTGCACTGTGGGTTTATGCTAATGTATGTGTATATGCTTGCGTGTGTGGGTAACTGTGTTTTAGAGCCTCTGCAAAGAGACGATCGACTAAGAAAGTTGCAAGTCGAGTTAATAATGGACAACTATACACTATTATCATATTGCGGTGGATGTCAGCAGAACACTAGCATCAAGTGTTTTGGCTAAGAGGTCAACAGTAAGTTGCATACACGATCAAAGGATATCCAGTAAATCAAAGGAAGCTATTCTAGTCATATGGATATCCAGTAAGTCAAAGGAAGCTATTCTAGCCGTATGGATATTCAGTAAGTCAAAGGAAGCTATTCAAGTCATTGATATCCAGTAAGACAAAGGAAGCTATTCTAGTCATATGGATATCCAGAAAGTCAAAGGAAGCTATTCTAGTCGTATGGATATTCAGTAAGTCAAAGAAAGCTATTCTAGTCATATTGATAACCAGTAAGTCAAAGGAAGCTATTCTAGTCATATTGATATCCAGGATGTCAAAAAAGCTATTTTAGTCATATGGATGTCCAGTAAGTCAAAGGAAGCGATTCTAGTCGTATTGATATCCAGTAAGTCAAATGAAGCTATTCCAGTCGTAAGGATATCCAGTAAGTCAAAGGAAGCTGTTGTAGTCGTATGGATATCCAGTAAGTCAAAGGAAGCTACTCTAGTCATATTGATATCCAGTAAGTCAAAAAAAGCTATTCTAGTCGTAGTGATATCCAGTAAGTCAAATGAAGCTATTCTAATCGTATTGATATCCAGTAAGTCAAAGGAAGCTATTCTAGTCATATGGATATTCAGTAAGTCAAAGGAAGCTATTCTACTTGTATGGATATCGAGTAAGTCAAATGAAGCTATTCTAGTCGTATTGATATCCAGTAAGTCAAAGGAAGCTATTCTAGTCATATTGATATCCGATAAGTCCAAGGGAGTTATTGTAGTCGTATGGATATCCGGTAAATCAAAGGAAGCTGTTCTACTTGTGTGAATATCCACTAAGTGAAATGAAGCTATTTTAGTCGTATTGTTATCCAGCAAGTCAAAAGAAGCTATTCTACTTGTATGAATATCCAGTAAGTCAAAGGAAGCTGTTCTACTTGTATGGATATCCAGCAATACAAAGGAAGCTATTCTAGTCGTATTGATATCCAGTAAGTCAAATGAAGCTATTCTAATCGTATTGATATCCAGTAAGTCAAAGGAAGCTATTCAAGTTGTTTTGATATCAAGAAATTGAAAGGAAATTTTTATATTATAATATCCAGTAAGTCAATGTACGTTATTGCAAACATACAAATATCCAGTAAATCAGAAAAACCCTTGCAGTTGCAAGGATGTTTTGTGAGTCAATTGACGCTATTGCAGTTTTGTGGTTATCCAATTCGTCAAAGAAAGCTAATCCAGTTGGAAGGATATCCAATAAGTTGAAATAAACTATTGCATTGCCATTCCTGTACCGATTGTTATTTAGGTAGGCCAATAGAAGCAGGGGTCTCAACTACTCGGATTTAATCCGAATTGGTCGGATTTGAAGTTCAAAAGCAGTCACTCGGACGGATTTTGTCCAATAAAGGTTTATGCTCGGATTCCTTATAATCTGCTAGGATTTTTCAACCACTTACTCGGATTTTCTTGTTTACATTTCTTATCAGCTTAATCCCTGTGTTAAAAGAGATAGAAATTCATCAAAAATTTTATTTAAAGAAGTTTAATTAATTAGCAAGACGTCTTTGTCTTTGACAAATAAAGAGAAATGATTATTTGAATCGCTAAATTTTATAACCTAACTTCTGTAACTGATAAAGGGTGAATCAGGAAGGTTTAATCTTAATATACCCGTATGATACGAATGTGGGTAACTCGTTGTTGAATCGATAGTTATATATAGTAATAATCACACAGTTCAAATGAAATCTTACGTCTTTGGCATACGCTAAATGCTCATTTTTTACGATCGCAAGCTAAAGCTAGTCTGAGAAATACATGCAGCAGAATTAATGCTCAACGTAAGATGAAATCTATCATGCGTAACATGCATGTTATCTACAAAGCAACTTAGTGTGCAGAAAAATGGCTGCTGCTTCTCCCTTAGCGGTCAGCAGCGATAGTGAAGAAGGGGTTGTTGTTGAGGCTGCCCCACCATCTAAAAAACCTAAGAAGCTTGCTGGCAGCAAAGCATCTGCCAATTTACTTGCTGAGCTCAATGAAAGTTGTCCTAACACGTTTAAAAAGCACTCTGAATATGAACTGTGTTGTTTGGAATGCCGATCAGTTATTAACATTCGAAGAGGGGGAGCCAAAGATGCTAGGAAACATACCAATACCACCAAACATATCAAGGCAGTAGAACGAAATAAAAAGCAGAATTCTTTGGATATGTATGGCTTGAAAAACAAAGAAGATAACAATGTAATAGAATCCGAGGTCATGCTAATTCAGATGCTTACCATGAAGAATGTCAGCTTTGTTGCTTGTGCTGAGGTTGCTAGGTAGGTACAACATAGTTTATCTGAGAGTAGTTAGTAAGCACTCTTACATGACAGTGATTCTTTCCTCACGAGTTGTATATAGTCTAGGTAGCTTATTATTTTTCATAATATATTTTCTTTTTCACTTGTAGTATTGATGGAATATTATTCTAACAATAATAGACTACATACTGTACATTGTTATACATTTTACAGGGGATTAAAATCTGTATGCTCTGACAGCAAGATAGCCAAGTCAATGATGTGTGGAGCTACTAAAGTGGCACAAATCACAAAGTGCATTGGAAATGATTATAATACTCAGGTCATTGCAGAGCTGAAGCTTAAGCCTTTTACTCTTATGATCGACGAAAGCAACGATTCTGGTGAAAAGGTATTAGCAATTCTGGCATCTTTATATGATGAACCTACCAAGACAAATTCCACAAGGTTTGTTCAGCTGGTCAAATGCTCAGATGCCTCTGCTAATGGCATATTCAAGCTCGTGGACTCATTCTTTAAAACTCATGGTGTGATAAAATGGACTAATGTTGTTGCCTTCCAGAGCGACAATTGCAATGTGATGAAAGGCAAACACAAAGGTGTGATAAGACTCATTAGAGACCAAAATCCAAATGTGGTAGACATGGGTTGTATTTGTCATCTCTGCAATCTCTGTGTTAAAAAGGCCAGTCAAGCTCTACCATTTTCCGTAGACGACCTTTTGGTAGATATTCATTACCACTTTGACAACAGCATGCCCAGAACAGAAGAACTGAAAAGCTATTTTGCAGCATACCCAGATCTTGAATATAAGAGGATGCTAAAGCATTGTTCTACTCGCTGGTTGTCAATAAGGCCCTGTCTAGAACGGCTGCTGGTATTCTATGAACCCATAATGAAGTACTTCATAGATTGTAAGGAGGCCGAGAAGCGAGGAAAGGCAAAGAATATAAAAGAGATCCTCACTGACCCGGTGACAAAGCCACTGCTGTTCTTTTTGAGTGATACGCTGAAAACTGTTGACAAGTACAATGTACTCTTCCAGAATGAGCAGTTTATACTTGATAGAGGTTATGAGGCAACCCTGTCTCTGATCAAGGACTTACTGGGTCGCATTCTCCCTCCAGAAAAGATTCGACCATATCTGCGACATGATCTCTCCCAGATTGATTTGAGTAGTTTCCTAGAACCATCAGAGTTTGCCATCAGTACTGATTGTAGGATAGAATTGGAACGTATCTATGATGAAGACACCGAGACCGAACACAAGGTACTAAATTACTGCAAGGATTGGATACTTGCATTTTTTACCAAGCTCCGAACCACCTTTCCAGTTGACCTACTAAAAGCCTTCAGTGTCCTCAACCCACAAACCATTTCTGAGAATCGCAATGTCATTAAACTATTTATTGATCTGTGTAAGCTGATAGGAGCACCAGTGCCAGAAGACCTTAAAACACAGCTGAGGATGATGCTTTGTGATGAGTTTGACACAGCCAAGGATTGTATACCGTTCTGGATTCACATGGCAGAGAAGTATCCAGCTGTGCAGTTAGCCATGAGCTATATTCTAGCTTTTCCCAATAGCAACGCAGGTACTGAAAGGCTATTTAGTCTATTAAAGGCTGTACACACACCAGTACGCAATAGTCTTGCTATAGAGACAATAAATGCGATCCTACAAATGAAGGTCAACAAACGATCTCCAGCCACGGAAATTGACAATAAAGATGAATTGTTGAAACGTTGCAAAAAAGCTACAATGGACTATAACAGATTGCACAGTTCCTAAATTTCTTTGCCTGTATAGCGATTGTTCTTATTGTTCATACGTCATTAAGTGCTACATCCCACTCACTTTCTGTTCTTCATCAAGTTGAAAGCCTTCATACCAATAAAGCTTTTGAACTCAGGTAAGAAGTTCCTTACCAAAAAAATGTGAAGTATTTGCTTGGATTTTTTTTCTGGACAGGTTGAGACCCCTGATAGAAGCGATGTCGAGCACATGGATAGATACAGACCGCACTCACGCGAAGCTTTTGGCTCCCCTTTCGTCACGCACGTAAGCTCACAACTTCAGATAGAATTCTGGGAGGAGTACACCACCTGGTTTTTTCAATCAATCTGCTCTCTTCATCAAACCGCTTTTGACATATACTAACACCATTCTACACATGTCTTTTCGCTCTGTCGATGGAGGTAAAAAATTTTACAAGAACATCGGTACAAGGTCATCTAGTAGTACTATTAATTTCTATAGTTCCATTAGTTGGTAGCTCAGTTTGTTTCTAATTCTTACCACATTTTTTAACTTAATACATATTTCGATTGTTAACAAATTTTGAACTTAGTATATGATTTGATTGCTAACAATTTTCTTACCTACCTACGCATGCCAATGGTCACGGCTTTGTAAATTGAATACAACTAAAAGCATTTAATTTCTACCATTTTAGATAGATTAATAAATTATTTATTGCCAAACAAACTTGACATCGTTTGGTAACAATATAACAGAACGATTCTGATGATTGATTTGATTGAGTATTGGCTTGATTATTATTGCTGGTTTTGTATTGCTATACTAAAGAAAATAACCAATTATTTAATAAAAATATGAATGAACATAGAATGCATTAACGTAACGGCATAAGGATAAATAAAACATCACATTCATTTCACTCAGGAAAAGAGAGTAGCCTTCGTTTATCTTCAGCCTGTTTGTTATGTTTGTAGAAATAAAACGGGTTCCGTGCCTGAAAAAAAGCCAACTGTGGTCAACATTCATACAATCAACAATAAGTATGACAATAATCATCATATTAAATTAATGTTTGAGTAGGATCAATAATTTATATAGCAAGCGGCTCCGGTCTTTAAATTTGATCAACAGTTGAAAATAATGGCAGACATTTGGAGTTGGACATTTTTTGGCAAAGAAAATTCTGAAGAAGCTGTTATAACCACATTAGTAGGCATAGTGTACTTTCATGCGTGTTTAATATGAGTGAGCTCTCAGTAATTTACATATCTTAGCATATCATGTGACAAACCTTGGCCTTATGAAGAGTTGGCTCCTGCTTCCAAGTTAGATTTCTTTTGCTACAAACCGATAGCACATTGCAGAATAACGACTTGGATATGAAAGCTACAATCACCAGCCAATATAAACGCTATAGAGTATGACGCACATGCAGAAATAAACGAAATCTTATAGATTACAACACAAAATTTTGGCAATGTCAACAAGAATATTTACAATCAATTTTTGACGTTGTAGTTTTATGTATACTTCCAAGTGAGGTTGCTGTAAATAATTACTACGTAATTATGATGTACTACGCTAGCTTTGACCAAATGGTTTGAGTTTCCGTACAGGTCACTGGCAGTCGTAGTAAGGGCTTACAATCTTAAACTGTTTTCTTTAGAAAATGAATACTGCAGATTAATTGGCTTCGACTACTGAAACACGTATCTGCCAAAAGATAACGAAAAGACCATTACGCTTATTTAGTATAAAAGACAAAATGTCTACCTCATTAAACTCATTACGACCTGTTACATGATCTGTTACATGTAGCCCCAAGGATCGAGTTACTTCACCCTATGGCGCCTTACAGTGCCTCGCGTTGCGCGTTCACAACTCGAGTTGTACAACTCGAGTTGCCGTGTTGTCCAACTCGAGTTGCCGAATTGTACAACTCGGCCTGGGTTTATGACCTGGAGTTGTGTTACCTATACGCAAAACTAACACGGGTTCGTAAAGAAAGCAAAGCGAGTAATTAGGGTGTCTCATTTACAGAAATTTAATAATAATTTAAATATGTATACATATTTAAATTATATATATTGGCGAGATTTGCGCATATTCATTTCTATAAATATAAAGAGACAAAAACAATTGTAGAACGTAAAAAGCAAACTAAGAACAATCTATATGAGAACCGAGCAGCGAAATTTTTTTCCCAAACAGGTTTACAAACGGCAGTAAAATTTTGGCTCATGATTGGCTTTAGTAATTGAGTTTTAGTAATCAAAACTTACATCATTACATGGAAAGTCAATAATTATAATTAGAGAAATACACAAAATTTCAAAATTTTATTCAAAATGGCTTAAATTAATGAGTTTTAAGTGAGCGCCTCTTACGTTTAAACAGCACTTTTTGAATGATAACATCAGTTTTGCTACGTTATTTAGAATTTTGTGTTTCTTTCTAATTATAACTATTGATTTCTATTGTAATGATGTAAGTTTTGGTTACTAAAACTCAATTACTAAAGCCAATCATGAGCCAGAATTTTACTGCCGTATGTAAACCTGTTTGGGAAAAAGAAATTCGCAGCCAGCCGGGCAACTTCTTTTTCAAATGAAAAAGAGTCATCTCTCTAGAATCTGACAAGAAACTGAATGAACACCGAAAATGAACATAGAAATTATTTCAACGGCGTTTAATGATGCACAAAAAAAATTCCATATAGCTAGAGAAAATAAAATGATGAGATGTTCTCAAGCCGAGTTGTTGAACTCGAGTTACTGTTGAAAGAACTCGGCTTGGGTTTTGGTGAACTCGAGTTGTGCAACTCGAGTTGTACAACTCGAGTTATATTTACAAACTCGAGTTGTACAACTCGAGTTGCACAACTCGAGTTGTGCAACTCGAGTTGCAAACTCGGCACAGTATAATTCTAATAATTCGCTATTAGCTCTAGTTTTACAGTACATACAGATCAATTTCTATTAGCTAACGGGTGCCTATTGATATACCATTGTTAATATAACCAGATCTACGGTTATTCTACCGTAATACCACTATATTGCACCTTACTTTTGAAAAGTCGTGTTGCGCGTTCACAACTCGAGTTGTGCAACTCGAGTTGATCAACTCGAGTTGCGAACACGCAACGCGAGGCACTGTAAGGCGCCATATTCACCCTAATACTAGTCATTCACTTGTACTGCACTACACTAGTCATGTACTCATAATGCACTACACTAGTCATACACTCGAAATGCACTACACTAGTCATACAGTCGTAATGCACTGAACTAGTCCTACACTCGTAATGCACTGCACTAGTCATACACTCGTAATGCACTACACTAGTCATACACTCGTAATGCACTACACTAGTCATACACTCGTACTGCACTAGTCATACACTGGTACTGCATTACACTAATCATACACTCGTAATGCACTACACTAGTCATATACTTGTACTGCACTACACTAGTCATATACTCGTAATGCACTACACTAGTCATACACTCGTACTGCACTAGTCATACACTGGTACTGCATTACACTAATCATACACTCGTAATGCACTACACTAGTCATATACTTGTACTGCACTACACTAGTCATATACTCGTAATGCACTACACTAGTCATACACTCGTACTGCACTGCACTAGTCCTACACTCGTAATGCACTACACTAGTCATATACTCGTAATGCACTACACTAGTCATACACTCGTACTGCACTGCACTAGTCCTACACTCGTAATGCACTACACTAGTCATATACTCGTAATGCACTACATTAGTCCTACACTTGTAATGCATTGCCTCCAGGCTCCTTGTTTTCTTAATTCTATTTTCAATGCCTCTCCTATCGCTAATGTTACATGTTACAAACTTTTGTGGTACTTTTCATCTCTATAGCATTGAAATAAATGGTTTCAATTGTAGCATGTTCAATTTTTCAAAGCAACTCAAACTTCCGATTCAAGGGAGGTATTTTGGAAAAATCGTATCAACAGCGGAGTACTGCGTAGGATGTAAACATCAATATTGGTATTATTGCGTTAATCTTTGCAATTGGAGGTTGGATTTTCTTCGTCTTTATTTGTGACATCCTTACAGCAGTCCTACGCAGCTCTGGTTTCAGCGAGCGTGTTTTAAAAATATTTTAAAACACATTTATTTTAAAATGGCAAAGCATATAAATACTTTATAAGTTTTAAAACACAATATTTTAAAATGTCATAAGGTGTGGGAAATTTTTCTTTCAAACTCGGAGTTATTTTCTAAAATGATGAACGCTCTGTTCGCAGACGAGTTAGTTATCACAATGCTCAACCTAGTAATAATGGTCAAATTTTTTAAACATTTTTTAAAGATAGATGACCAAAGAGAAAAGAACACGGCTGCGTACAACCATGGCAGAGGCCGCAAATAATCATTGTGAATTTGAAGGGACCGACATCAACTTCGAATTTGAAAGAACAATTTCCCACACCAATTGACATTTGACCTTGGACGCATTTAAATAGTCTCAGCTGCGATACAAAATATGCGTCCTGCTGTAGAAAAAAGCCCAACAGGCTGGTATCGAAAACGCGGAGTTGTGCGACAACAGCTTCGTAGCATGTAAACTCGTCAGCTACGAGCAATTGGGAGTTGTTTGACCACTCCTGCGTATGATGTAATTACGTCCTCCTTATTCCTATGATCACAACCACAACGTCGAAGCTCAGAAATTCGTAGCATGTAACACTAGTGTATGACTTGGAGAAAGCTCCAGCAAATGAAGATTTTCGTCAATGAAAGGACCAAATGAGCATAATTTTGCAGTCATTCGCTATAATATGACAAGATTTTTTTTATTGCCAGGTGTTGAGAAATCGTTCACCGATGAAAGTTACAAAGTCATTCATTTAAAAAACATTTTAGATTTACTAAACCTTTCGAAATCTTGCAAATGTGGCATGAAGCTGCATGGCCAAAGCTGCATGACCAAAGCTGCATGGCCAAAGCTGCATGGCCAAAGCTGCATGGCCAAAGCTGCATGGCCAAAACTGCATGGCCAAAACTGCATGGCCAAAACTGCATGAGTAATTACAAATGAATGTGCAATGCGTCTCACCTAAAATCTTCAGTATACCCTCATTAACAAGCACACGAATGTTAGCTAGAAGCTGTAAAATAATAATCTGGAGAAGGGGAATTGAGGCAAACCTGTCAAGAACAAAAGCTATAATAACCCCAATCATCAGTAGAAAAACTGCGAGAGCGCTGGCGATGGCAGCTATGACTGATCCAGGAAGCCTATGATGATGTGATAAATCTACAAGAGAAAAAGCTTACAAATAAAAATGACTAAAATTAGTTTTGCAAGAAAATTGTTTCTCTGTGAACCGCTCCGCACAAAACACTAAAAAGCTTATGTAAGTACACAAATATGTTAATATACAATGGGAATTACCCTCTCCTGTACATATAAATATTTACTCGACAATATTATCGTCACAGCGACTACATACTATATAAGGACAATCATCCTGGTTGGATAACAACATTTATATTAACCAATTATACTCAACGGATATTAACCAATCAGAAATATTATACCTAACTACATCCCTTTTTCACACACACACGCGCACTGAGGAATGGCGCCACGATAATCTACTACGTACATTTATTATATCCTGGATTATATGGTTTAATCACACTACTTCACATCATCATGACTGAAGGTGAGCAAACATCAACAAAAATACATATATATATATATATATATATATATGTGTAAACTGTGAAGCTTAAAGTTCCTGTTGGACCGTTTGAGGTCAGAAACAATTTGGTAACACCATGTTGTTAAGCAGAATCTTTCATGCTGAAACAGAATGTTTTAGATTTTTTAAAACCTCAATTTTCTTTCAACTGATAAAAATGTAAATGAATATTTGGCCACAGCTAGAAAAAGCTATGATCTGGACCAGCCATTTCATGACAGATAAATGTGTGTAATTGTTTAAGGCAGCTGATTGAAATAATGGTGTTCGATACTTACTTTTAGAATACTAATGCAAAAACTTATAGCGAAATCTCTCAGTAAGCCTACTTAATAAGGTTGAATCATTGTTGAGGCAGATGAAGGACCCCTTCACTAAAGTTTCCTTTTATCATTTCTAATAATCACTTGCTCAATGAACTTATACACTTTTGAAAATATAAAATATTTTTGCAGTGTGCAGACGAACATTAGCATTTAAGGTCAAACCATGAACTAGTTCTACTACATCATTTTCTGCTCTCGTGCGTGATTGTTGATTAAAAAGTACTTCACAGCAAAAAAAATTATAAAGAAGTCTATTGCAAAAGTTCTTAACATTTGTACAGCTGGACAAATCCTGAAACGTATTCAGCTCATCACTTTACATAGAGGAAGTTTGTAAACGCTGCTATTATTGTCTTTACATTAAGGGCCATACCGAATTTGTATTCCATCTATAAGCTTTCTGAAGAATGCCGTTTTACTAGTTTAATTTGTGTAGGTATAGAACTGGAACAGACCAATGGTAAGTACTAATACCTGCTATCTACCTGCTATCTAACTGCTATCTACCTGCTATCTACCTGCTATCTACCAGCTATCTAACTGCTATCTACCTACTATCTAACTGCTATCTACCTGCTATCTACCTGCTATCTACCTGCTATCTACCTGCTATCTAACTGCTATCTACCTGCTATCTAACTGCTATCTAAATGCTATCTACCTGCTATCTACCTGCTATCTACCTGCTATCTAACTGCTATCTACCTGCTATCTAACTGCTATCTACCTGCTATCTACCTGCTATCTAACTGCTATCTACCTGCTATCTAACTGCTATCTACCTGCTATCTACCTGCTATCTACCTGCTATCTAACTGCTATCTAAATGCTATCTACCTGCTATCTACCTGCTATCTAACTGCTATCTACCTGCTATCTAACTGCTATCTACCTGCTATCTAACTGCTATCTAAATGCTATCTACCTGCTATCTAACTGCTATCTACCTGCTATCTACCTGCTATCTAAATGCTATCTAACTGCTATCTACAACTACTGTAAATGAATATCTGCTGGTATAATTTCAACCTACTAGCATAAGTTTACTCAACTTTATTATAGTATGTTATTCTTAACGCGAACACAGTTGTTATGTTTGTGTAGAGCACTATGGTGAATTTAATACTTTTAATTTATTCTGCTCGAATTTATTGCTAGTGGTTATGATAGTTACTGATAATTTGAGACATCTACTCACACATATATGATTTATAGTTTTAGACATCTACTCCACATGTATATAATTTATAGTTTAAGACATCTACTCCACACGTATATAATTTATAGTTTAAGATATCTACTCCACACATATATAATTTATAGTTTAAGACATCTACTCCACACATATATAATTTATAGTTTAAGACATCTACTCCACACATATATAATTTATAGTTTAAGACAACTACTCTCACAGCGTTTTCTCCTAAACAGATTATTATTGCGAGTTGGTTATGTAAGAGCTGATTACCTTAGGACACTTAAGTATTCGCGGCATCTAACTTTCGCGTTTTCGCGGAGTCATCATCACGCGAAAAATTCATGCGCGAAACTAAACTATCATAACGAACTAGCGAAAATTCGAAATTAAATAGCTATGTTCTACACAGGCCTGTATTCACTGGTTTCAAGTTGGGGGGCTAATGTTAGATGACTAGTTATGAACATCTGGGGTGTGGAGAAGGAAGGGGGGGGGGGTGCTGTAAGCTCCCAACAGGTTTCTCTTATGTAAGGCCTCAGCCGGGCCTCTCACATGAAGTTTTAAAAAATTTTATTGGCAAGTATCAACATTTTTCTATTTTTTGAGATTTGCTTTGTTTTAGCTGATGTGACTGACAAAACGTTTTAAAATTAAAACAGGCAAAACTTGTATGCAGTTAAAAAGCTCAGAAAGAAGACATCTTTTTCTTTTAAGCGTTTTAACAAAGATCATTTTTGCCGATTTTATTTCAAGTTCATTAAGTAGGATATGGGCAAGCAGATGTTTGCTAAAACTTGATATTTTGCAAACCTTTATAAAAGTCGTTAACAAGAATATTTTGCCGCTGATGAAGATAATAATGACGCCTAAGAACTACTAAAAGTTGATGTTTGTATCTATGGCTTCGAATAAAGTGATATTCTACAGCGATAAAAACCTTTCTATAGCCGTTGGACTATGAAATTCCTAAAAAGTTGGGGCGTCTTAGCCGGCCAGCTGTCCAAGGGAATACGGCCCTGTAGTTCATTGATATCCACAACAAAATCGTGATATTAGAAATGCAGATAATTTTGTGTGTGATTGAGCTCATTGGGAAATTTCTAGTAAATTCGTTAATACACCGAATGAGCAGCATGGCAAAGCAAATTAAGATAACAATTTTTTTTGGAAAAGCCAAGACAAACGAAGAAGATGATGATATCAGTTTAGTCACCGAATTTGTAACTGATGAGGATGAAAGTCTGGTAGGTGAAGTCATACAATTAAATAATACTTATTGTAGTGATGAATTTTACTGCCAACCAAAAACGATAACAACCCTCACCAGGTCCAACCATGTTATACAGTTCTGGTTGTGATGTTGGTTGTTATCTATTTTCTTTTTTATGAGACATGTACTGTATTTGATTTTTTTTTAAATTTGAAATATTGTGAACTCAAAACGTGCCATGGCCATCGCTTGCTATAAATACTTGAGATCTAATATTGGTACTATATCGGTCACGACGGAAAGGACCGAGACGTCATTGATAGTCCAAGAAACAAATGGCAGCAAGCGATCACGTTGAATTATCGATTTCTGCCATACATTTATACCTGCGGGTTACAAATACAAACTAGTCGCAAATATAAAAACTTTTTTTACTAGAGGACCGGACCTGAGGAATCTAATTTGTTTGTTCCACTGTATTTATTTTCACATCACTATATTTTCGCACTCATCAGAGCTGCGAAAATAAGTTGCAGCGAAATTTTACTCTGTGTGCTACTCACGAAACTAAATACTAGCGAAATATAAGTGTCCTAGGGTATGTAGACATTTTGTTATCCATATCAGATTTAGGTTCAAAAGTTTAAACAATCAAAAGCTCTTTATCAGGCTCCGATCTAAATAGTTGAATACATGCTGCTGCATCTGTAGAAAGCTACTGCAAGGTGAAAGGTCAGAAAAAGCTGGACGATGATAAAGACATCTGTAACAGCAGGTACTATGTAAATACTCGGCATTGCAATGGTAATAAAAGTTTTTGCACAAAAAATCATTTTATTTGGCATACAACATTTTCCAATCTAACTTTTATATGAAGGTGTTTATTTATTTATATCTTTGATTATTTGTATATTTGGCCAGTGTGTTTGAGCTGGCTAACACCTACTTTTGTCTTTTCCACACCATCAGTACATAGAAAAATGGCGCATTACCCATTTTTTAGGGTCACAGGTTTCCAGTAGACATATCAAACAGAAATTTTAAACAATTTGCAATATATAAAGAATTTGGTTGCTGTACACAGCACTTATTATATGAAAATGAAAATAGAAATTCTCTAAAACTTCATACCATAAAAAATGTTTTGCGTAGTAAAAACTAACTTGGAGATAAAATAAGACAACAGTAAATGTGTTTAGATGTGAAATAGAAAGTAATGGCTAGATAAAGTCGGTTCTACTACGATTATTATAATATATAATAATCTTTTGTAATAATTTTTGTAATATATATATATTACAAAAAGCACACCATCTCATTCAATGTTAGAAATGCTTGAAGCAGTACGATGCCTTCCAAAAAGCCTATTGCCCAAACGATAAAACAGATTGATTCCCATAGAGAGAGATCAAATTTGCGAAGCAGCAGCAAGACGAGCAGAAACTGCAGAGCAAACGCAGCTACACCCACAACGAAACGAAACTGCTGCTGCAGCTGCTAGAAAAGCAGAAACCGCCAAACAAACATGGGTACATCGAGAACAGAATAGATGCTGCAGCCGCTAGAAGTGCAGAGACTACTAGACCGACCCCAGCAGTAACTCAAACGGCTCAGAGCAGCCGCTACATCGGCCAGACGTGGAGAAACCTCCGAGCGGATGCAGCGGCGACAAGAACATGATGCACTAGCTACAACAGCTGCTCACCGAGCTGAATTTTCGGAGCGGATGAAACGGAGACAACAGCGAGATGCACTAACTACAGCAGCTGCTACCAGGCGCCGTGTATGGACAGAAAACTTTGCGCTTGACTACAGTCATGCAACACAGTATAGGGTTGAATTTTTTTTATGGGACGAATGTCCAAAAATGCTCCGGATGTAACGCCTTACGTTGAAAAGGCGAGAGGCCATATATGTAGTTTATATAGTAGATTTTATTGATAATAAATTTTATCAACACAACCACATTACTGCTGCACAGTTTGTATATACCATGTCAAAACACAGGCTATAGACGAAGAACTGGTGAGTCATGATTAGTGTTTCAAGCATACAGAAGTCTCAATTCAATAAAAGCTGGCGATAGCTAAGCGGTGCAACAGCAAAATATTTTCTAGAATTTCTTAAAATATGTAAAACTTTTCCATACTGCCAGTTTGAACGGCGTCAGTTACGACTGATGCATTGTAGACTAGCTGTAAAACACATTGCATATCTCCAATGGGCTCTCCAACATTATTGACATGTACAACTGCATATGTGTATGCAGTCAGATCAGCACAAAAATTTCAGAAGATTGCATATTTGGAGTTGTTTTACGGTATGAAAGACAACTCTCAATAAAACTATTGCTTTACGTAAATCTGTTCCCGAACACGGGTAATACAGCTAGTCGTGGTCTATAAATACAATGAGATTAATCATAAAAAAGAAAGGTTGTGGATGCAAACCAATAATAATGAAGTTATGTTTAAGCCCACAAATAAAAAATTAATTCAAGTTTTTCCTTTTTGCATGGCCAAAAGGGGTGAGTTTGGATAAATTTTTGAGCAGACTAGGCAATTTACATGTATTTTACTGTTCTTATAACATAAATTCCCTATAATGTAAACCTTCCTGGAATGGATTATTTACGTTGGAGCGCCTGTATTTTAGACTCACTATGATGTAATGGTAATGAATAACGAGTTTATTTTAAACTCTTTGACAAATAAAGCTTAGCGCTGCGTTTAACTTGGCAACATATTTCAGCAGCGGGCTGCCGAATTTTGGAAATTCAAATCTTACCGCACGCGTATGCAAAGAAAGAGTTGTCGTTCCCAGATTAAAATACAGAGTTAATTTTCAATGGTGCAAATGGCAATGAAAGCGATGTGTTGCGAAAGGAACTCGTATTGAGGCCGATCACGGATGTGGCTCACTGCACAAAGAACTACATAACACTGAGGCAGTCCGATCCGTAATACTTTAAAATAAATGTAACTGTATTGTGCGATGACTATCTAGCTGTGCTCATAGGCAGCATATGTGTATACGAATGTAGAAGTAATTATTTGAAGAATTATATAACGGAAACAATTTGAATGAACATATACAAAGCTTTCTAAGTAGTGTGACTTTTAACTAAACTAAATGTACATAAATACTGGGCAGTCTTGTAGCCTCAAACATAGCGTTCATTGATACTTGCATTAAAAAATAACTCTATTTGAGTACTGACATTGCTCAGCATGTTTACCCGCAGGAAAGTTTATTGGAATTATGACAGAGATCGGGCATCATGATACGGTGTTGCAGAGTTAACCTTAATAAATAGTCATTCGCATAGAAAAAAACTCATAGAAGTGTCTTCAATATTCAGTAAAAACGACACGTGTGTGGATGGAAAAATGCGAATACAATGTTGTAAAACTGCCTACCTGGACTTGTGTCTAAACTCTCACAGTTCGGACCAGATGCATACTCAGGACATCTACACTCATAATGCGCGACCTTGTCAATACAGGCTCCACCGTTATAACAAGGCTGATTTGCGCAATCATCAACATCTACTTCACATAAGAGTCCTTTGTAGCCTTGCTCGCATATGCAATGAAAGTCTTCACCTTCATCTACGCATCTAAATATCAGAAAACCAGGTATGGCAATCAGATTTTATATTTTCTCAAAGATGCTATCTTGTTCGTAACCTACATCATGTACATCTAGAACGGTCTGTTCACATGTATAACAACAAAGTCTAGTATATAAGGTCAAAGAACTTGAAGTTTGGGTAAAATTTGGAAATTTCGTTGAACTGTAGAACAGCATTAATTCTTGCAGAACTTTTGGAAACACATGTGCATATTTATTTGATGAATGGCTGATATGGAATTTCCCTTTAAATTACATAATTCATAAATGATGTTGTGTTTAACTATAAAATATGGAGTAAGGTTAGTCATGTCTATAAAATGGTACTTATATGTAAGCGTTTGAATAAAAATGTTTCACCCTAACAAGTGTGAAAGTATTTTTTTCCTATGTTAACTGCATGAACTTTATTTAATAAAGGTCATGTTTGAGGTTAATAAAATATTAACAGCATATCAAGCAGGAGTACTTTACAAACACTATTCCATGTATTTGCGAGATTCCACCTCCAATTTCAGAAAGACCAACATTTTAAAAGAAAACTAAAAGGATTATAAAAAACAAATACACAACAACAGGACTAAATAAATCCAAAAAAGGTTACTGAATTTACTAATTTACCGAATTCTGTGGGTATATATTTGTACCCGCTCTCCTTGAATTTACTGAATCTTACGGTTATATATTTGTACCCGCTGTCCTTGGGAGTTACTGAATCTTATGGTTATATATTTGTACCCGCTGTCCTTAGACTTACTGAATCTTATGATTACATATTTGTACCCGCTGTCCTTGGATTTACTGAATCTGAAGATTATATATTTGTACCCACCCTCCTTGGATTTACTGAATCTTATGGTTATATATTTGTAACAACTGTCCTAAGATTAACTGAATCTTATGGTTATATATTTGTACCCACTGTCCTTGGATTTACTGAATCTTATGATTGTATATTTGTACCCACCCTCCTTGGATTTACTGAAACTTATGGTTATATATTTGTACCCACTGTCCTTAGATTTACTGAATCTTATGGTTATATATTTGTATTATATATACAAATATATAACCATAAGATTCAGTAAATCCAAAGACAGCGGGTACAAATATATAATATAATATATAACCATAAATATATAATGTAATACATAACCATAAGATTCAGTAAATCAATGGACAGAAGGTACAAATATATAACTATAAGATTCAGTAAATCTACGGAGAGTGGGTACAAATATATAACCATACTATTCAGTAAATCCAAGTACAGTGTGTACAAATCTATAACCATAAGATTCAGTAAATCCAAGGACAGTAGGTACAAATATATAACCATAAGATTCAGTAAATCCAAAGTCAGCGGGTACAAATATATAATCATAAGATTCAGTAAGTGCAAGGACAGCGGGTGCAAAAACGTGCAAAAGTTTGAAAGCTATAGTCTAACTTAGTCAACACTGGACCCGTATCACAGCCACTAGCACTGCTCATATTATAGACAAGAAAAAACATGCCAATTTGATTAAAGTGCGGGCTCAAGCACATGTTTGCCAGTTGTCCGCGTACGCACTAATAGACTAGCACTCACTTTCCATGCATGCAAGGCGCACTTTTACAAGACCTTATGTGCTTCTGGCAGAATACTCCAAAGTATCTCTCAGAGCACTCGCATGTAAACTTGTTGACACGGTTAATACAAATGCCAAGATTCTGACAAGGGTGGCTGCTACATTCATCAACATCATCCTCACATAAGTCTCCTTGGTAACCTGGTGAGTATTGAATGATATTTATAGAGAAATAGATTAAGAAATTCCAAAGTCAATAGCCTTTTTTATTATCATCATCGCCATCTTCATCAATACTAACAAAGCAGTTATGATAACACTGATGATAACACTTATGGTAACGCTTATGATAACGCTTATGATAACGCTTATGATAACGCTTATGATAACGCTTATGATAACGCTTATGATAACGCTTATGATAACACTTATGATAACACTTATGATCACACTTATGGTAACGCTCATGATAACACTTATGATGGAACTTATGATAACCCTTATGATAACACTTATGATAACACTTATAAAAACACTTATGATAACACTCATGATAACGCTTATGATAACGCTTATTATAACACTTATGATTACACTTACGATAACACTTATGACAACGCCTATGATAACGCTTACGATAACACTTATGATGGAACTTATGATAACCCTTATGATAACACTCATGATAACTTTTATGAAAACACTTATGATAACGCTTATGCTAACACTTATGATGGAAGTTATGATAACACTTATGATAACACTCATGATAACTCTTATGATAAAACTTATGAAAACACTTATGGAAACACTTATGATAACACTCATGATAACACTAACACTTATGGCACACACAGAGATAAGCTTTGTAAAATAAAACAAAGCGTTCAATGCATGTGAGACATAAGGTTGTCGATAAATAAAATGCAACTTTTCATTTATGAATATATAAATATTGATATATATAAATATGTATATAGTATCGGAGTTCAAAGCTACAAATGTACCTTCTGTGCATATGCACTCAAAACTCCCTAGATCCACATCTATGCACTCAGCATTATTTTTGCATGGTGCACTTTTGCATGAATGCACTTCATGCTCGCAATGATGGCCAATGAAATGCCTCGGACAATGACACTGGTACGAGTCTTTCGAGAGTTTGCATATACCTGTGCATATATAAAAAGAAGAATGAAAAAAGATTCAGTCACCATAACCCAGAATAAAAAATTTATGGATAGCCAATGTGACCATAAAAAGCTAATATGACCGCAGACAGCTAATGTGACCACAAAAAACCAATGTGACCACAGACAGCTAATGTGACCACAAAAAACCAATGTGACCACAGACATCTAATGTGACCATAGAAAGCTAATGCGATAATAGATAGCAAATGCGACCATGAAAGCCTACAAAGCATTATTATAACTTAGTTTTGGGCCTCAATAGTCGGCTAACAATAAATAATAATTCTTGGCTTATTTGCTAAACTTGACAGGCTTTTGCTCCTTGCCTTGTGTCAGGTTGTCTTGTGTCAGGTTGTCTTGTGTCAGGTTGTCTTGTGTCAGATTGTCTTGTGTCAGGTTGTCTTGTGTCAGGTTGTCTTGTGTCAGGTTGTCTTGCGTCAGGTTGTCTTGCGTCAGGTTGCCAACAGTATATTGTTTCAAGACTCATTATGGTTTCAAAGAACAACTGCCTTTCAAACACCCACCTTTGAGCATCTGCACCTTCGAGCATCTGATTTCATCCCCCCAGCAGTTTATGTCTCTGTTTTACAGGAAGCGCTAACATTAAAGATTTAACATTAAAATGCCAGCGGCTGACAACCAACAAATTGCCAATATATATATAATATATATATATAATATATATATAATATATATATATATACTAATATATCTAGTGGAAATTTTCTGACCAAAGAAGTCTCAATGCCGAGAAGGCAGTGCATATAGAATTTAAAAGAAGATAAGAATTTTGACTATTATATTTACACTACTAATAGTTTTGTGTTGAAAAACATTCATCAGGTGACATTCATTTATGCGCAGAAGCTTATATATACGTAGGAACATACAAGCTAGGTAGTGATCTTATAATGAGGCATGCAAGCACTGTAAATTCACAAATTGACTGCAGTAGTAAAAGTGCGAAGGCTTGTATTAAAATTCTAAACAATAAAAATGGGGTGAGAAAAGCTGATCTAATGGACACTCGGTAGGTTGTCTGCAATCACAGCAATTACTGCAATTATTAGTTGTAAGTTGCTCAAACCATACCAAGAAGCAATAAACAAAAGTGGATATAGCCACCGACTGATATATAGAAAGAATAACAACAACAATAAGCAAAAGACAAGAAAACGAAACATCACTTGGTATAATCCTCCGTTTAATAAAGAAGTCAGAACCAACATAGGGAGACAATTTCTTAAACTAATAGCAACATGCTTTCCTCCAACGAGCAACTTACACAAGATCTTTAACAAAAACACTGTGAAGATTAGTTATAGTTGCATGGAAAGCGGTAAAGGTATCATTAACAACTGCAATAGCAAGACAATACCATCAACCAAGACTGGGAACAATATAAACCCAGGCTGTGATTGCAGACAACCTACCGAGTGTCCATTAAATGGTCAATGCTTTACTGAGCAAACTATATATCAAACTACAGTCAGCACAAATAACAATAAAGAGACTTACATCGGATTAACTGAAAATACGTTTAAGAAGAGGTATGCGAACCACAAGTCTTCCTTCATCAATACCAACATAAGATCAGCAACCAGGTTAAGCGAACATGTATGGTCCCTCAAAGAGAAAAACACATCATGCATACCATCAAATGAAATATTATCCACAGATCAGCAGCTTACAATAATGCTGCAAAGAAGTGCGAACTGTGCCTGTAGGAAAAACTCTACACTATATACAAGCCACATATGGCAACACTGAACAAGAAATCTGAAATGGTATCTGGGTGTAGAAACTCAAGTACATTTTTACTAATAAACAGTTAATAGATTAGCTTTTCTCACCCCATTTTTATTGTTTAGAATTTTAATACAAGCCTTCGCACTTTTACTACTGCAGTCAATTTGTGAATTTACAGTGCTTGCATGCCTCATTATAAGATCACTACCTAGCTTGTATGTTCCTACGTATATATAAGCTTCTGCGCATAAATGAATGTCACCTGATGAATGTTTTTCAACACGAAACTATTAGTAGTGTAAATATAATAGTCAAAATTCTTATCTTCTTTTAAATTATGCTATATATATTATATATTTATTTCATATATATATATATCATATATATATTAATGAAACTAATAAATATATATATAAATACATACATTATGTATCTATATATATATTTCTCAAAGTCCGTCTGAAAATCGTCTGTTGGAAATCCGGCTATAGCTATTATTAAAAAACCTGAGCTGGACAACAATGCAGACTCAAAGTCATGGCTTACCGTCATTAGAAGCCTAACCTTATTAACTAGCTTAGTGGAGTTTTCCATTGGCAATATGACAGGCTACTAGCTTGAAAGGTACAGTTGTTTGACAAAGTTTTAAAAACTTTACAGTTGTTTTTATTTTTCTCATGATATCTAGTTTGAAAGTTAGAATGGCAAATGTTATAACCAATACAAATCAATTTTATAAATACAAATTAATTTTCAGTCCAAATATTCTTCTATTACACGGCAACGCCGAGTGGTACAGCTAGTATGATTATACAATTGAAATATAGATCTATATTTTTCAATGTATGTGGATATGTGGATATGTGTGCATGTGTATCCCTCCAGCTGGCACCTCCAAAAAAGTACACCTAATCGAGATTCAGTCAAATATAGGAATCTCTAAGAAACAAACAGCAGAAGTCAACTGGCTTACCTCCATTTTGGCAAAGATCTTCAACACACATTATGTTATTTTGGCAGTGGTGACCATCCCAGCCAGCAATACATTCACACCTGTAAGCGTTGACCAGATCTACACACTTGGAGCCATGTAAGCATGGATCACTTTCACATTCGTCTATGTTCATGTGGCAATGATGCCCAACAAACCCTGAAAAACACCGTAAATATCAACTGGTGCAACATGGAAAGGTTGCAGTATTAAGCCTTAAATTTTATGGTACACATGCATTTGATATGAGATCTATTAAATATCATAACATCAAGAATGTGCCAAGAAAAAAAGGAAAACAACCAGAAGATGATAGACGATTACCAATTTACAAAAATGTTTAAAGACTGGATCATCAAGACTTACCATGAACAGTGAAAGTTGAACCTTAAAATGATGAAGGCCAAATGACTTACGCAGTTGCCTGTTTTTAAAGGTTTACTTCCAACAAAATTTGCATTACAGTTATTTAGTATCAAAAGATTCACCATGTGTGTTGTGGCCACTTGTGGGTGCAAAATATGTGGAAATGTGATTACAAACTCTTAAGAGCTCAAAAATGAACAGTTATTTGCCGCGATCACGAAACTGCTGTAGATTGGAATAAATTTATTTCTCTGATGTAGTCAATTCATTTGGTTATTGTTTTGTCACGTGATGCTCTCACGTGAATTGAAAGGCCAATAAGAAACTCAATATAAAACTTCTCGTAGCACTCTTTTATGACAAACACTTTGGGTTTTACCAAAAAGCCCGTATCAAATTTAGATGCTTGCTACTTTAGTCTTGTTTCGGCTTGGTCTAATTGTTTAGTTGTAATCTGATCATGTGACCCATACTTCCTGCCAAACAGCACAAACAATTTTTGCAGCATTTTTTGACTATCACAGGTGGGGGTCCTCCCATGTTTTGTGACGATTCTGACGACCCGACGACAGGGATATTTGAAAAGTGACAGACGAGACGACCATTTACCAATGTAGGTGACGAGGATTGCGTAAATAGGATTACTAAAGGTACGGCTGCACGTAGCGAATTTTTCGTTGGTTCGGAGTTCTGGCCGAAATCACGAAAAACGCAGAATTAATCGATCAAAATTCACAGAATTATTTGAGCTGTGCATGCCCACCGAGTTCGTCGACGAAACGCTTTTAACAGATTAAACAAATTATTAGCGAGCACGATTCTAGCAGCTTTAGCAATTAGTATAGTCCAAGACATGTACCGTGACACACAATAAAAATACGGAAGCATCTCAACATAGAACACACGATGTAACTGTTTAAGTCGCGCTATTATTAGTTAGCAAACACGACTTAAGCAAATTTTAAGATATACGTAGTCCGTAAACATAATGCGACACACAAAAAAATTATTACAGAAAGTTATCATAGTAAATACGATGCAACTGACTTGTTTGCGCTAGAGATGTCGACATTTTCTACCATAAAACTTTTGCTGCTAAAAAGGAAATATAATTAAAAAATAAACAAATTGTAGCTATAGCGTTCAAACAATAAATACATTCAATAACGCAATTTAAGCAATGGCATCGTGTGTACTATGTTGAATTGCACTTATACTTTTACTATTGTGTGTCATTATACGTCTCTTTGACTATACTAATTGCAAAAGCTGCTGAGATCGTGCTCGTTAGCACGATTCTAGCAGCGCAGAATAATTCTGTGTGTTTCAATCATTTCGTGATTTTGGTTAGAACCAACGGAAATTTTGTTACGTGTTGCCGTACCGTTACTAACTTATTATTTGTTCATAAATCACCACGGTCAACCGAAACTTCACTAGTTTTGGTTTGAAGCGTCTGGCCCAGCATTTATAGACTGCCAAATAATTAAAGCAATGAAATGCCACGACATTGACAGCAAATCCGTTTCCAAGTCTGTGACTGACAGTGATTATTAAAGGCAATCTCGGTCTATTTTCCGTACAAGAAATATAGCTCTAAAAACCTAAGACGGCTGTCACTCTTCGCGGAGTAATCAGCAACGCTCCCAAACATCACTAATATGTTTGTGAAGGTCGCTGGTTGAGCCATGCTTTTGGTTAGCAGAAGTTCAAACCTAGCGAGTTTCAGATTTTTAACGCAACCCAGTGCCACCAGTATAGATATTTGTATTAAAATAACGAATGTGAAGAAAGAGGTTGTTTTGGTTACCAATTTGAAAAAGGTGACAGTGATTTTAAAAGTGACGACAGTGATTTTAAAAGTGACGACAGTGATTTTAAAAGTGACTATTCTGACGACAGCTTTGTGTGGTAGGACCCCCACAGGTGACCAACAGGCTTGTCATGTTTATTAGAGGATGATATGCACTCCTTCAAGCAAAGGTTAAACGAATTACACAAATTTTTACGGTAGGTTTTGAGATATCAGCGCTCGAGTAAGAGCATTACAATGATGATGAAATAGACGTGTAAGAACAATAGACATGGTTTATTGAATGCGTGAAGTATATTTGTAAAAATATTTCGACGAATAAGGTTGCATAAAAGTGTGAACAGAAGCCATCTTTTTGTGCTACGTCCTATTTGAGTCGTTTTAGAAAGGGATTCTAATCTATGGCAGTTTTGTGATGGCGGCGATTAACTGTTCGTTTTTGAGCTTTTAAGAGCATTTAATCACATTTCCGCATACTTTGCACCCACAAGTGACCACAAAACACATGGTGAATCTTTTGATACTACAACACAGCAGAGTAAGACATGGTGAATTTTTTGATACCAAATAACTGTAATGTGAATTTTGTTGCTATTCAACCTTTAAATAAACAAGAAAGCGCAATTGTATAAAGTCATTAGCTAGAAAAACTATTTCCATGAAGGAGATTTCAACAATCGTAACATTCCTTGTAGGCTAGGTGGATTTCACAAGCTTCATCTAGCAAATGCAGTTTTGGTGCTGCAGTAGGTGCTCTCAGAATATAAACCTCCTATAATGTAAATTCCCCAAAACGTAAATAATTTATGTAAAGCTTTTGTTTCGTATTATGTAGGAAATTCCATGTAACATAAAGTATGAAGTCAGTGCAAGTGCTGAAATTTGGTTTAAATATCAATAATCTCGTAATTAGCCTCAAAATATCACTTTCTCTCTATTATATATACTAGTATCTTGGCAGCCTAAACCATCGTGAGAGATCGGTAGGTGTCGGCAGGCGTGCTGATAAAGCATGACAAATAATTAGCTGCACAATTATACATAAATACGTAAAGGCAATCGATTGGTGCGGGTGTTAGAGTGTCGGTATACTAATCCAAATGTCACGAGTTTTGCGTATAGAAAATGATAGTGAACTGACATAAAAGGTGTGCGCTCTCCTTAACTTATTGGCATAAAAGGTGTGCGCTCTCCTTAACTTATTGACATAAAAGGTGTGCGCTCTCCTTAACTTATTGACATAAAAGGTGTCTGCTCTCCTTAACTTATTGACATAAAAGGTGTGTGCTCTCCTTAACTTATTGACATAAAAGGTGTGTGCTCTCCTTAACTTATTGACATAAAAGGTGTGTGCTCTCCTTAACTTATTGACATAAAAGGTGTCTGCTCTCCTTAACTTATTGACATAAAAGGTGTGTGCTCTCCTTAACTTATTGACATAAAAGGTGTGTGCTCTCCTTAACTTATTGACATAAAAGGTGTCTGCTCTCCTTAACTTATTGACATAAAAGGTGTCTGCTCTCCTTAACTTATTGACATAAAAGGTGTCTGCTCTCCTTAACTTATTGACATAAAAGGTGTGCGCTCTCCTTAACTTATTGACATAAAAGGTGTGTGCTCTCCTTAACTTATTGACATAAAAGGTGTGTGCTCTCCTTAACTTATTGACATAAAAGGTGTGCGCTCTCCTTAACTTATTGACATAAAAGGTGTGTGCTCTCCTTAACTTATTGACATAAAAGGTGTCTGCTCTCCTTAACTTATTGACATAAAAGGTGTCTGCTCTCCTTAACTTATTGACATAAAAGGTGTCTGCTCTCCTTAACTTATTGTAAAATTACCTGAACCATAAAGTGAGTGATAATAAAAAGAAAAAGGAGAAAAGCTGTTGATACAAACCAATAATACTACAGTTACCATACAGTCATTAAATTAAAATGTAAAATTAGTTTTTTTCATTTCAAAGGGGTGAGTTTGGAACGGATTAGGCTATTTCCATGTATTTTAATGTTCATATTACGTAAAATACCTATAAAACCCTATAACGTAAACGTTCTTAGATTAGATTGTTTACATTTAGGAGCGTCTACTGTAGCTATGTTTATGTTGGCTTATATTACCTTTGAGTCCCCTACCATCATCTTTCTTATCAAGATACAATCTACTAGTATCAGATTTTTAGTAGAGTGCTCCATGCATGGTCAGTAGTTTATGAGTTGCTATATCTGTTTCCTTTATTATGCCTGCTGAGTATCTTATTACTGGCAGTGTGTAGGTATTTATTGCCATGACTTGATTCCTGGCATTGAGCGGCTTCGTAGGACCTGCCAAACGCGTTTCTTGTATTCGGTAATGGCTTTGTGACTTACCTCGGCTTCATGATTGATGTTACTTTGCATAATCCTTAAATACTTGCACCTCTCACAGAGTGCTCAGTCAAACCGAAGTAAGGAAGTAATAAGTATTACTACTTACCCTACAGGACGCGGAGTTAAGTTTCGTGCAAATCGCCTTTTTTATGTACATTCGCGGGTTAATTTATTCGCAGATTAACGCAATCACTTTCTATTAAGAATTAACTCTTTTGCAGCTAGCAATAGAATTAACCCTTCGCAGGCGTACATCACGTGTTTAGGTTTCTATTTAGCTTGCAACTGTGAGTCGATCATGCTAAGCTATAAACTTCTTGCTGCGTCCAGAAGTTTTCATGAATACTCATCGGTTTGGAGGCCTTCGATGAACCAACAACTTGTGGTAAGTAATGAGTTTTTGCAAAACCATTTACTAAATTAATAATTGGACTTTACTTTGGTAAAACGCTATATTAACTTTTTCCATTCCTACCATTTCGTTATTCATTTTAGCGTGAGAGAGGAGCCCAATAATCTGCACAACCCATTTGCAGTAAAGCTAATAAACGCAGACTGCGCAATGGTTGGTCATCTGCCCTGTGAAATAAGTAGAGTAAGCAGCTTTTTCATCCTACACAGAGGCACAATGACTGCATGGGTGGTGGATGTCATTCCTAGAAGATAACCAATCATTCAGGGAGGTCTTGAATATGAGGTAGAAGTGACCGCAGATGCTAACAAGGAGAATATATCTGCTTTAAAAAAGGAACATGAACGTCTTTGCGATCAAAAATTTTTAGTCAACTGGCAGAGCGTTGCAATAGTAAGTCACAAGAAGAGTTCTGATGAGCTAGTATTTACTTATCAAGAGTATCAGTTTAATTTCATCGCCAGACAACCGCTATATGGGATAAACTGTTTTTATTTACTCCATTGATTGTTTGTAAAATTTTATTTGTATTTGAAATATTGTATTTGTACACTCAAGTTTGTAATTAATTATAATATAACTATACATAACTAGAAGTTCCCCTGTCATACAGCCCACAACCAAAGTGATAATGGATAAAGAAAGGGTACTGCTGGTTGAGAAATGCAATATTAGCAGTCAAATGGCACTGCAGCGCAATAGAACTGCAATGGTAGCTGCAATGGCAGCTGTAATGTATATGGTCTTATTATGTACAACAAACAGCAATAATGAAAGGAAAAATAATGCAATAGTGCAATAATGCAATAGGAGAAATGCAATATTAGAAGTAAAATGGCAAGCTGCTGTGTAATATACACAGGTGGGGGAAGGGACTGTATATCAATGGTCATAGCAACCAATATTAAGAAGTTGTGATATTTATCTAGATTTCTGTGTTTACATGTATATCTAAAAGAAAGTATGCAGAATTTAAAAATCTAACAGATTTTAGCTGGTTGTCATGGAAACAGATGTATACCTATAAGAAAATGTAGGCCTATTACTTATTTTTGCAGATATTAAAAACGGCTTGGCCGTACCGCGATATTGGGCACAGCGGCAGTATCATCAACAACATATTTAGAAAAATAATAACAGTAACATATTGCACACCACCGGTCACTATATACTTCGATCTTGTAAATTCGAATGCTTATTCTTATAACTAAATCTTATAATAATCTTATTAAATCGAATAATTATTCTTACAAATAAATATTGTAATAATCTTATAAGAAACGTTAGAAAAATATCATCGTCATTTCCTTTACTTTCACTGCTGTGAACATCAGTTGGAATACCAGAGTACTCATTATAAGTGTCCAAAAAGTCAGAGTTCGGTAGACTCGGCAAAAAAGAAACAATTACTTGTCAGTACTTCTACGTTTATTACAGAAACCTTCGGCAATTGGACAATGCAATAGACTGGTAAAATGTGCACGTTTTTCTCGTGAAATGTGCTAGTAAAGTTCTAGTATCTGTGTCGCACAGCTTTATTGGCGTTTTGCTTACCGGTCTTGATTTTGATTAAAAAAGGCTTGTCAGGTTTTAATGGCGATTTCAGGCCAAATTAATCTGTCTAGTTATGTATTATCCACTCAGATGGGTAAGTTTTAGGATATTGTCTCAACTTTTGCAAGACTTGGTAACATATTTAAATTGGTTTATATGTGTTTTGTGTCATTATTATACTTAAACAACTCTACACAGAAGTGGTTAAATTTTTTGATGGGATTTCGGTACAAGGGTTTGGTTACGGCCATTGATGGATAATTTTTCGGGAGTTGTGCGCGCATATGCATTTATCATAAAGCTACCAAACAATCGCTTCACTCATGTTTTGTCTTGGGAAAATATCTCTATATAAATATCTCTAAAAATCCTTAAGGATGCTAAGCTATAAAATTTTGGCTTCATCTAGAGATTTTTATGAATGTTCATCGATTTGGAGGCTTTTGGTGAATCAACAACTTGTGGTAAGTCGTGAGTTTTTTCAACGTAAAGAACTACAGGAGATTTCTTTCGATGGTGATTCCGTGCACAATTCCGTATAAATTGTGACAACCTTGAATAATTTAGTGAAGAATGGTGCATTGGCAATGGGGTTAACTCAAAGCCCCGGCGATGATTTTAAAAAAGTTGGAACTCGGCTACGTTTACTACTTCTGCTTGGCGACTAATTTTTAATTTGAGGCAGTAGTTATGCTCCCTTGTGTTTAAAAATAGAACTAATTATTCACGAAACTTAATAATTTGCGGAATCGTCTGCTCGCGAAATCGCGAATTATTAAATCCATTGAAAATTTTCATCCTGTAGGTTATTTCTTCCTTGAGTTAGTTTGGTTGAGCACTCTGTGAGAGGTGCGACAATATTAGCTGTACTGCAGAGCTCATCACATTTGTGATTTGACAACTTTGGTATCAGCACATTGACTTTAGGTGCAGGTCAAGTCTGTGAGGCAACTTAGTGGTTTCATGGCAGAAAGTCAACTCTCATTGACAATGGGACTTGTCTCCCTTGCCGGCTCTGAGTTTCACTGAAGAGGCTTCAAGAGCCAAAACAGCACTGTCTGTAGCATGAGTATTTATATCTATACTAGCTGTGCTACCCGGCGTTGCACGGGTAATAAAAAGTCTTTGGACAGAAATTGATTTGTATTTAACAGATAACAACATTTGCCATTTTAATTTTCAAGCTACATATCATGAGAGAAGTGGAGCTGAAACGAATTGAGAGCGAAAATAAAAACCACTGTTAAGGTTTTCAAACTTTGTCAAACAATTGCAACTTTCAAACTTCGTATCATGAGAAAAAGGTTTTGTACAGGACAACTGAATTAAAGATAAATAAAACAACTGGAAAGGTTTTCAAACAACTATAGGTTTAAAATTTCATAACGCATAACAAAAAAGAAGTGTTTTGTTGAAATAAGTTACAAGGAAAAATAAAAATGTAAAAGCGTTTAAATGTAAAATCATTAGGAAGTAACGGCTAAAAACAGGTATATAGTTTCGCTCTGACTACAATAAAAAATTATTCGGTATACAATAATGATTACAGATCGTTTCAGTGTTGGCATGCGAAAATATTGCAAGCTATAGACGTACATAGAGTGGTATAGAAACCCATAGTTCATTGAACGTTACGAAAAACCGAAAACAGAAAAGTTATTGTAACAGTTGCCATAAGCCTTTGCTATAAGCCTTTGCTATAAGCCTTTGCTATAAGCCTTTGCTATAAGCCTTTGCTATAAGCCTTTGCTATAAGCCTTTGCTATAAGCCTTTGCTATAAGCCTTTGCTATAAGCCTTTGCTATAAGCCTTTGCTATAAGCCTTTGCTATAAGCCTTTGCTATAAGCCTTTGCTATAAGCCTTTGCTATAAGCCTTTGCTATAAGCCTTTTTATAAGCCTTTGCTATAAGCCTTTGCTATAAGCCTTTGCTATAAGCCTTTGCTATAAGCCTTTGCTATAAGCCTTTGTTATAAGCCTTTGTTATAAGGTTATGAGACTGTTAATAAGACAATAATATTATCTGCTGACCTGGAGGACACCTACAGATGTAGCCATTGATTTTATCATGACAAACGCCACCGTGTTCACAAGGTCCACTGTAGCACTCGTTTATGTTGACCTCGCAGTAAACTCCCTCAAAACCCGCCAAACATTGGCAGTTGTGTGAGTTTACCTGAAAAGAGTGGATCCCAAATTATCCCTCTTAGCTATGAGTTTTGTTAGTGCAAAATGAACAGCTACATCAAATTATTTTATTACATGTTCATTTGACTCATTTTACATTGTATACAGATGCTCCCCAACTTACGAATGAGATACGTTCCAGACGGTCGTTTATATTTATACATAAGTTGTCTCAGACTATCTCAGACTGTCTCAGACTACAGCTTGCGCAGTGCTCATGGGTAAAAAGTTATCATTATTTTCACAAAAATCTTGTTTTTCAAATAGGTAAGCGTAAAAGTTTTGCAAAAATTGTTGGGATGCTAATATCAACCAGTTCAACAGTGCAGAAAAAGAGTTGAGGTCAGCAAACACTTTGGAAGGTATTGGACAGCCAAAAAAAATGACATCGTTAAATACGAAAGCAACAATCAGAATGCAACCTGCCTAGCAAATGATGCAAACATAGGTATTGGTTTCAAAAATTTTAACTTTTTTTCTGCATGTATCATAATTATGGGTTGTTTATGTAACTTACATGCATGTTTGAATATATATATTTGTAGCATTTGATAGATTGTTGTGATTATATCTATACTAGCTGTACCACCCGGCGTTGCCGGTGTAATAGAAGAGTATTTGGACAGAAAATTGATTTGTATTTAATATATAACAACATTTGCCATTCTAACTTTCAAACTACATATCACGAGAAAAATAAAAACAACTGTAAAGGTTTTAAAACTTTGTCAAACAACTGTACCTTTCAAGCTAGTAGCCTGGCATACTGCCAATGGAAAATTCTACTAAGCTAGTTAATAAGGTTAGGCTTCTAATGACAGTAAGCCGTGACTTCGAGTCTGCATTGTTGTCTACCTCAGGTGTTCTAATAATAACTATAACCGGAAAACCTACTGACGGATCCACAGACGGACTTTGAAAAATATAGATATAAGATATATATTTCACAAATTATGTTTTGTGTATGTATGTCGTATGTCTGACTGCATTCCGGCTATAGCTATTATTAGAACACCTGAGCTGGACAACAATGCAGACTCAAAGTCATGGCTTACTGTCATTGGAAGCCTAACCTTATTAACTAGCTTAGTGGAATTTTCCATTGACAATGTGCCAGGCCACTTGGCAATGGCCAGCCACTTGCTGGAGAGTTGCCTGCCAGCAAGTAATAAGCAAATCTCATCACTTCTCATTGTTTATAAGCTGATTTTTAATACCTGGGCAACACCGGGAGGCACAACTATTAACTTATAAACTTGCAGCTTTATGGCATATTACTTGATAGCATTCTTTCGGTTATGGTATATAGACTCTGCTTACAAATAATCGACGCTCATAACTCCTTTTCTATTGGACATAAAAAGGAAGTTTAACTGCAAGTTATAGCAAACATCAAAAAGGGTGATGAGCTTTAATGCGACATTGTTAAATATATAAATAAATAAAAAGCCAGTTATAGGGTAGCGTCTGTACGCACAACTCAATTCGTATCCACCGTTGTTCCTAACACAAATTTTCGTAAGTAGAGTAGCATCTGCATACTAAGTGAATACTTTAAAAGCCACAGCTAGCATTAAACACAGTGAACACAATTGCCATCAGCAGATGCTAGAACCTGTTTACAGATTACCGAAGAATAAAATTTGGCTTGAAAAAAGAGCAAAAAAGAGTTCCTGTAATACAGATTTTCTGAACATCACTATATACTTCTAAAATTAAATAAAATATTGTAAACAGCAAGTAGAAATCTTTTTTGCCTGTTCACAGCAGTGGCAAAACACCGATAGTATGGTCATGCGCATGACATCTGTAATAAACGATAGCACCGTCAAGCCCATGACATCCGTAATAACCAATAGTACCGTCGTGCGCATGACATCCGTAATAACCAATAGTACCGTCATGCTCATGACATTCGTAATAACCAATAGTACCGTCATGCTCATGACATCCGTAATAACCGATAGTACCGTCATGCTCATGACATCGGTAATAACCAATAGTACCGTCATGCCCATGACATCGGTAATAACCAATAGTACCGTCTTGGGCATGACATCCGTAATAACCAATAGTACCGTCGTGGGCATGACATCCGTAATAACCAATAGTACCGTCATGCTCATGACATCCGTAATAACCAATAGTACCGTCATGCCCATGACATCCGTAATAACCAATAGTACCGTCGTGGGCATGACATCTGTAATAACCAATAGTACCGTCATGCCCATGACATCCGTAATAACCGATAGTACCGTCATGCCCATGACATCGGTAATAACCAATAGTACCGTCATGCCCATGACATCGGTAATAACCAATAGTACCGTCTTGGGCATGACATCCGTAATAACCAATAGTACCGTCTTGGACATGACATCCGTAATAGCCAAATGTACCATCATGCGCATGACGTCCGTAATAACCAATCTGATGCATTTACGTGAGCAGCAACGAAATATTAAAGTCTAGCAAGCTAAATTAATGGTACCAAACACTTGCCTTCCTATATCGACAAAAAAAACTTCAAATGGCTAAATCAAGCTTACCTTATCCAAGCAATCAGCTCCATTGAGGCAAGGTTGGCTCTCGCACTCATTGATATCTATCTCACAATTTAGACCCGTGTAGCCATCCAAACATAGGCACATGTACTCATTTATGTCATCGATGCATGTACCCTACTCAAATGAGAAAAAGTAAAGTATTGAGTATAACACTGAATGAATATTAAGAGTTTTTTATTCATTTGCCAAGGACTGCAATGAGGAAGTTTTTCAATTTAACTAATTTTTTATTAGCCAGTAAGATTGTTTATCAGTACAAAGTTCAACTCAAACTATATTCCTGAAAAAAATTTGACAAACTGTCAGAGAGAGTTTCACAAATTAACATTAAACCACCCAATCTATTTACTAGTCAGCTACGTATGAATGACACATAGTATCTCTACTAACCAGCTATGAATGACACAGAGTATCTCTACTAACCAGCTATGAATGACACATAGTATCTCTACTAACCAGCTATGAATGACACATAGTATCTCTACTAACCAGTTATGAATGACACATAGTATCTCTACTAACCAGCTATGAATGACACAGAGTATCTCTACTAACCAGTTATGAATGACACATAGTATCTCTACTAACCAGCTATGAATGACACATAGTATCTCTACTAACCAGCTATGAATGACACATAGTATCTCCACTAACCAGCTATGAATGACACATAGTATCTCTACTAACCAGCTATGAATGACACAGAGTATCTCTACTAACCAGCTATGAATTACACACATTAAAATAAATAAGAATGTTGATGAACCAAATATCTCTTGGTTGAAGAATTTGGAGTGTACATAAATAACACGTAGGGTTTATTGAGTTTTACCTTGTTAACACAGGGTTTAATCTGACACTCATCACTGTTAGTGTGACAGCTGCTACCTTCGAATCCAGGCGCGCATTCACAGGTGAAACCATCTATTAAATCTGTGCATATTCCATGGTTTTCACAGGGTAAGGAATAGCACTCATTGATGTTAATCTCACATAACAGCCCATCAAACCCTGGATTGCAGTGACATTCAAAGCTGTTTACCTAAACAAGTAATAATTGGTGTAGGTATAATCATCTAAAATTGTTGAGTACATATGGTATGCTAATACTAAACATTCAGGAGAGAGTTAGCACTAGACCAAAATTACTAGAGTTACAAACCCTAGTTTTTCTAGTTAAGAAACAAGGTCATTTTTCTGGATCTCCACAATTTCAGCCTGTTAGTGGCAGTTGGTGAGTTTACAAACCAATTGCCACTAATAGTGATTGCCAATGACAAGCCATGCTCACTACTCTGATGACTACTCTTGTGTTCGAGAACATAAAACACGAAAGTAAATGCTGTGCAGAAATTTCCAAATCGGCATGAAAATGGGCCATTGCTGAATAAACAGTCAGGCTTCTGGGCAAAAATTGAAACATCTGTTGTTGTCCAGAAGCCTGCCCTTGCCTGTCCTTGCCTGCCCTGGTAAACATACTCTCAATTACTCTAGCCTACTACAATCCTTTATCATAATTTTATCAGCTACACTGAAATGCCACATTTGTACAACTGGACTGACTGATAGATAGACTATTATAGAACTAAGCCCATAGTAACAAAATAACACTAAAATTTGACACAAAAGGTCTGTCCGGGCACATAATGAAACATTGTACGTAGTAGCCAGTAATGGTTACATATATTTTTACAGCAAACTTAAGATATGATTGCTTCTCCCTTGAACCTCTCTAGATTGTTCTACCGTACCCTGATAGTTGTCAGCTAATGTTACCGCATCTTTATTTCATTGTTGAGACAAGTCACAGAAATCAAAGGCTGGAGTTTATTTTCAGGTTATTTACATGTATAGTCAACTATTGTTTTCTACTGAGCCTCCAGTAGTTGACAAAAAGATATCATTTTTAATAGCGCAAATATCACTCTAGAATACTTGTATTCCAAGGAAAATATCAAATACAGGCATACCACATTTTGCTTGTTTTATGGAGTCCAGACTACACTCTAAATCACAAATATACATGTACATGTACTAGCTGTGCTGCCCGGCAGTGCCCGGGTAATAAAAAAGTCTTTGGTCAGAAAATTGATTTGTATTTAATATATAACAATATTTGCCATTCTAAATTTCAAACTGCATATAATGAGAAGTGTTTGGTGTAATTAAAATAAATTAATAGAGAAAATAAAACCAACTGTCAAACCAGTTGTCAAACAACTGTAACTTTCAAACTTCATACCATGAAGAAAATGTTTTGTGCAGGTCAAATAAATTAAAAAAAATTAAACAACTATAAAAAGGTTTAGATGTAAATGTGAAATAATTAGCAAGTAATAGCTAAATTAAGTCTGTTTTGCTACGATTACAATAAAATATGATTTGGTAATGATGCAATTAATATGAACTGAGAGAACAAAATAAAAATCCTGAATATGTTGAATTAATAATAATAATTCTTGCATGGAAGTGCGTGTATATAAAAGGTTACTGTTGCACTAGAAGCTATCAATTAAAACTTTGAATGCGACGATACTAGCAATAAAAAGTCTGCACAGAAAATTGATTTGTATTTAACATATAACAGCATTTGCCATTCTAACTGTCAAACTACATATCATGAGAAAAGTGTTTTGAGTATTTGAAAGAAATTAAAAGAGAAAATAAAACAACTGTGAAGGTTTTCAAACTTTGTCAAACAACTGTAACTTTTATACTTCATATCGCGAGGAAAATGTTTCGTGCTGGTCAATAAAATAAAATGGTCATAAAAGGGTTTAGATGTAAAAGTGAAATAACTAGTAACATGTAATAGCTAAATTAAATCTGTTTTGCTATGATTACAATAAGAGATGATTTGGTAATGATACAGCTAATAAAAAATGAGAAATAAAAATAAAAATTATGAATATTTTGAATTAATAATAAAAATTCTTGCATAGAAGTGTGTGTATAAATAAGTTACTGTTCCACCGGCAGTTATTCATCAAAACTATGAATACGACGATACTGGTACGAGGATATGTAAAGATGAGACGTTGTGTCTTTGTCTGACCAAACAGTGAGTGAATCACTGATTCACTTTCTACTCTACTGATCACCTTTGTACTCGAGATAATACAAGTGTCCTTTGAAAAGTATTAGCCTTTGCCGCAGATTTAACAATTGAAGTCGAAAATAGAAGTTCACAAGAACGCAAAAAAAGCATCGTGTTTCATAGAGTTAATAGATTTTAATCGCCAAATTTTAATTTCACGAAATTCTATAGTTGATATTTTTTGCCAAAAACAAATTAGCCCTAATACGGAGAGCACAGAAAAGCATCCCATTTCATAGAGCGTAGAAGAGTTCATAGAGTTGTAATTAACACATCATTTTTGGTGTGAAAACGGAAAACGATATATACATTATGTACAAAGAGAGAACAATTGCATGAGCTTCCGTGGTCTTGTGGTTAAAGTGTCCAATTGTAAATCCGCGATCGCGACTTCGAGAGTTGAAGTTCAGCGTAGGGTGGAATTTTAAATCAAGGGTTTAATAGCTATAACTGGACATGTCGAAAACCAATAGACATACTTTAGAAATCTATTATAAAAATGGCAAAAAGTGTGTGTGCTAGTCCACCTTATACAGTGTCTTTACCTTTTCTCGATTCGGTCGTACGAAGCAAAGTGAATTATTTTAAGTGGTAAATAAATTATAGAGCGATTTTTCCTTTTTTTGATTCCGTCATACATGTACAAAGCGAACTAAATTAATATGAGTAGTAAATAAATCAATAAAATTGAAACTTTTTTACTACTCATTAAATAAACTAATGAGTATTAAATTACATGTAATTAATATTTACTGCCAACGCATACGAGAAAGGTCACGTGAACGTTTGTTTTTCCGGCCACATTGACAAGTTGTTTTTGCGTCAAAAATTACCTACTAAATTTCTACTTCAAAAAGGTAGAAATTCTCATTCAATGGTGAATCTACTATATAAATGGCAATCGTTATGTGTGTGTGCGTGTGATTGTGTGTCCGCCTCATAGAGTACCGTACTTTTCGGACTATTAGCCGCTACTAGGTATCTAGGGCGCATTAATGGGAATCTCCGGTTAGTAAACGCCTTTATACATAACCTATTCATCGTTTTACACAAAACACGTCATCTCTGGTTAGGGCGCGCCTCTTTACGGTGCCCAACGACACTGGTGCGTTTGAAACAGCAAAGTTGCTGCCGTGTTAAAAAGCACCGTCTTGAGTTCTGCGGCCTATACAAAGGTGCCTATACAGCTATACAAATGCACTAATCATTAAATAAAATAAATTAATGAATAGTAATTTACATGCGATTAATATTTAGTGCCAATGTGTACCGAGAAGGTCATGCGAATGTTGGTTTCTGGCGGTCACTGGAAAAAACACAGTTCTCATCTAATAAATTTCTACATAAAAAAGGTAAGTGCTTCTTATTCAATGTTATATTATCTATGAGTTGCCACACTTTCATTACCCTAGGACATTTATGTATTCGCGGCATCTAACTTTCGCGTTTTCGCGGCGACATATTCTCGCAAAAATTTCATGGGCGAAACTAAACTATCATAACGAACAAGCGAAAACGCGAAAATAAATGGCTTTCTTCATTGATATTCACAATAAAATCGTCATATTAGAAATACAGGCAATTTTCGTGTGTGGTTGGCTCAATGGGCAATTTTTGCTAAACTCATTATAGCTAATACACCGACTGAGCAGCATGGCAAAACAAATTAAGATAATAAGTTTTTTTGGAAAAGCCTAAACAAATGAGGAAGATGATGGTATTAGTTTAGTCATTGAATTTTTAACTGATGAGGATGACAGTCTGGTAGGGAAAATCATAAAATTGAATAATAATTATTGTAGTGATGAATTTTATTACCAACCAAAAGCAATAACAACCCGGGGCCATGGCCACCGCGGCACCGCGTGCTATAAATACTTGAATTCTAATATTGGTACCACATCAGTCACTGCGACAGGGACCTTGACGTCATTGATAGTCCAGGAGACAAACTGCAGCAAGCGATCAAATTGTATTATTGATCTCGCCTACACGTTTCTACCTGCGGTTCACAAATACAAACTACCGTACTTTTCGGACTATTTGAGCCATGCAGCTTATAGGTAAGCCTACAAGGGTGCGGTTAATCACTGTGGCTTATTCTGTGGCTTTTTCTTTCACCGCTAGGGCGCACTAACAGGAATCTCCAATTAGTGCGCTTCTAGCGGTGAAAGAAAATACGAAACAATGCCTCACGGTACTGTCCCGTTAGGCACTAAGTTAAAAAGCGTCGGATAATACGAAACTGTGCCAGTGTGCACTGTTCCGTTTTAAATGCACAGTACTTAGTTCTGCGGCCTATAGTAAGGTGGGGCTTATGTATTGTTTTATTATCGTTTTTTTGGAAAATAAAGCAGATGCAGCTTATATAGAGGTGCGATTTATAGTCCGAACAGTACGGTAGTCCCAAATTGAAAAATATTTCGTACCAGTGAACTGGACCTGAGGAATCTAATGATGTTTGTTCCACTGTATTTATTTTCACATCACTATATTTTCGCACTCATCAGAGCTGCGAAATTAAGTTGCAGTGAAATTTTACTCTGTATGCTACTCACGAAACTAAATACTAGCGAAATGTAAGTGTCCTAGGGTACATAATAACCTTTTCACTTGCGTCCATGTACAAATTTAGCTATCGGCCTACTGCCAGCCATTTTGCCAATATTGCTTAATATGTATACAATATTTTTTCAATTTCAAACTCCATCCAGAACGTTTGTTTTGGTTATGAATTTCATTTTGCTAACATGTTAACAAGCACTGCTATGCAAAAGATTTGTTGCATCTATACTTTGTGCATTGATAAAGCGATGTGAAGCTACAAAGCAAAACGATCCTCTACAATGTTCCTTATTCTTACAAAACCATTACATTCATCGCCATCGGAGTCAGTGCTGCTATTGCTATTTTAATTAGCTGTGTAATCACAAAAATCTGAATCGGCTATAATGTCATCAACATAAGTAGTTATTTGTTTTCTAACTCGGACGCCTTTGATGAACTTACACAAAGATGTTCATTTTTAAGTTGGAAATCGCCAAACAAAGATTAAAATATTAATCTTTAGGCTAATTTTATAGAGAAATCTTAGGACAACACTGTCACTACCATAAAATTCCTATAGATCGTTGGTTATGCTATCAACGAATAATAAAATTCAGTTACTAGCAATTGCTGAGAAAGTCGCAAAAATGTGTCTACGGCGGTCAACCATAGAAAATGCATAAATGAGTCTACTTCGGTGAAAGGGTTGAAAACATTGGATTTGCCACTGTTTGTGATAGTAAACATGTTCATTTCCTTTTGAGTTACTTTTGTTTTTTTTTCCAGCTTCGAGTACTACAGAACTACAGCTACTACAAGACTTGCATGGGTACTGCTACTGCGTTTTATCTACTAAATTTTTACATCGAAAAGGTTAGTACGTTTTATTCAATGTTGTATTGCCTATGAATTGCTACACCTGAACTACTTAATAACGTTGGATTTGCCACTGTTTGTGATAGTTCGACAAGTTCATTTCCTTCAGCAGCTGAGTTACTAATTTTTTTCCAACTACGAGTAGGCCTACTGTAACTTACTACTACAGAACTTGCCTGAGTACTCCGAGGGTTGCGATAGGCAATGGTGAAAAGAAAGAGAGCAGCCGGTATCGACTTACTGTCACCCTACTTTAGCCATGACCAGCTGTACGTCGCCTGCTAAAAAGTAGGCACAAGCCGAAAACTGTTTGTTCATACACCCGACAGAAAAACAAAAGATGTCTATCCGCAAGTGTTGCGTTGAACTAACAGTGTGTTATTGTTATGTCATGCTATGTTCTTAATGTTCTGTTATATCACATGCAGCATTTTCTAACATATTTTTCAGTATATATATATTTTCATGCAGTCGCTCTTCTTATTGTATCTCATACAAAGGCTATCATGTTGACGTTATGTTTTATTATTGTAAGATGCTAATGCTGTATCTGTCTTGACATTATACTGTCTGTGCTGTTATACCCATAAATTTTATCAACACAACTACATTACTGTTGCACTGTTTGTATATGCCATATTAAAACACAGGCTATAGACAAAGAACTGGTGAGCCATGATTAGTGTTTTAAGCATGTAAAAGTCTCCATTCAATTAATGCTGGCGATAGCAAAATATTTTGTAGAATTTTTTAAAAGATGCAAATTTTTTAATACTGCAAGTTTGAAGAACTTCAGTTTGCCTAGCAATGTCAATTTCATTATCAGTTCTCTGTACAAAAATAGGACAACACCAATTTGAGTGGTTTGAGGCTGATGCATTGTAGATTAGCTGTAAAACACATTGCAGATTTCTATTGTTCTCCCAAACATTATTGACATGTATGACTGCATATGTGATTTAGTTGTTATTATCTGTATCAGGGGGATTTACTAAGGTTAAACAGTTGTTATCTGTAACAGGAAAAATGACTAAGGTTGAGCTGTCCGGTTGTGGTACTTGAATCAAATCTTTACAGTTGCATCTAATTGTGCTACCACACTTATTCCTAACTTTATATGATTTTGGTACATTGTCAATTGGGGTGATAGCTTCAGCATCTGTCTTTGTGTCTCTTACCAAAACTTTCTGAGCTACTGATAGAAGTAGAAACTCGCATACACGATGGCACTGATCAAAGTCGGCTTTACTACCTATTCTAATTTGGGCTTCTTTTGTCATAAGCACTGCTGGATTGGGGAATTTGGTCCTTAGAACCGATGGAAGTTTAGGCACAGTTGCATAAAGTTTACGACCCATCAGAAGTTTTGCAGGTGAGGACCTATTTTCTCATGGTGATGATCTATCGGCAAGCAAAACTAGATAAGGATTCCTCTCCTAACAGCATAGCTTTTACAGTTTGGATGGCATGTTCAGCAGCGCCATTGGCTGAGGCATGTTTTGGGAAGCTGATGACAAGAGTAAATGTGTACTTTACTACATGTACAAAACACGTCATCTCTGGTTAGCGCGCGCCTCTTTACGGTGCCCAACGACACTGGTGCGTTTGAAACAGCAAAGTTGCTGCCGTGTTAAAAAACACCGTCTTGAGTTCTGCGGCCTATACAAAGGTGCCTATACAGCTATACAAATGCACTAATCATTAAATAAAATAAATTAATGAATAGTAATTTACATGCGATTAATATCTACTGCCAACGTGTACCGAAAAGGTCATGCGAATGTTGGTTTCTGGCGGTCACTGGAAAAAACACAGTTCTCATCTAATAAATTTCTACATAAAAAAGGTAAGTGCTTCTTATTCAATGTTATATTATCTATGAGTTGCCACACTTTCACTACATAATAACCCTTTCACTTATGAGTAAAGTTGTACTTTACTCATGTCATCAGCTTCCCATCATGGTAGTTTACGAATACCTGTTCGACTTTTGTGAACTAAGAGTTCATCAACCAGAGATAAGTTTGATCTGTTCTCAAAATATGGGCGTAAAAGTTTTTTCTTGGCTTAAATATGTTGGCCACAATGTTTTCATATAAGACATTACCTGTGACAACACCTCATCCGCAATTTGCTGTTTTCTCAGCTCACCTAAGTTGCCAGATAAAGCATACTTTCTCAAGGCCTCTACAGTATGCATTTCAACATCAGCGTCAAACACAGCATCACAGGCAACGAGCGAGGAACTCGAGCGAGACAGAGTGTCTGCAACATGATTGGACTTTCCACTTATATGTTCAACTTGTATGAAAATCTCCAAAGTCGTATCTTAAATCGCTGAATGCGTGCAGGCATTTTGTCAAGTTCAATATCATTTAATAGTGGTACTAAAGGTTTATGATCCGTTTATACTGTTACTGCTATTTCGATCATATAATCTCGAAGCTTTTCGCATGCCCACACAATACGAAGAGCCCCTTGCTCAATGGTTGCATAGCAATTTTTTGGTATCTGAGAGTGATCGAGATGCTGCGGAGACTAAACACATTTCGCCTGTAGGTTGGAGTTGTAGCAACACAGCTCCTAAGCCATTTTGACTGGTATCAGTTTGGAGCACTGTAGGGTATGTAGGATTATAGATGGCAAGCTCTACTGATTTGCTAAGTTCAGCTTTTATAGACCTTTCTTGAGCCTCGTCCTAGTAATATGAGGTGTTTTTACACATTAAGTCACATATTGGTTGTCTCAATTCCCCTAGTAGTGTCATAAACTTGATAACCTGATTTGCCACATCCAAGAAACTACATACATCACTGACATTTCTGAGGTTTTTGAAGTCACGAGCTCTCTGCACCGAGACTGGGTTTCCTCTTATTCTGTTAGCAAATATGATATACCCTAAAACTTAATACTTCTACAAGAAAATTCCCGTTTTGTTTCACTTAGTGTCCAGCATTACACATTCGTCTCAATACGCTGCGAACACGGCGATCATGTTCAGCCATGCATACAGCATCCATATGTACAATGACTCCACTCAGGCCTTTATACACTTTAGTTACTACTTTGCAATAAATTTCATGGCTTGAAAAAAGACTGAATGGCTACCTGTTGAAGGTGAAACAGCCAAATGACGTGAGAAACAAGGTTAGCAATTTAGTGTTTTCTTCTGGTAGATAAAAGCACAGTTTTCTGCCAATGAAATTTGGTAAAACCACGAGTTCGCATCTAGTTTTGTAAGCGCTGCGCCTCGACCCAACTTTATTAGGCTTGCTTTTACATAAGACATAGGGTAAACCTCATGACGTATGACCTTATTCATCGGCGTGTAATCCAGACATACATGCACGGTACCATTGGGCTTAAGGATCACTACCGTAGGTGATACCCAATCTGTCGGCTTGTCAACACGAAAGATCATCCCTTTATGTACCATTTCATGCAGTTCAGTTTCAACTTTATCTATTAGCAAGTAAGGTACTGAACATGGCACGTGTATCGCATATGGTGAATTACAATTGCACTGAAGCTCAATCTCAACCTCCTGAGTAATTTTTCCAAGGCCTTCAAATAATACTTAAGACCACATTTTAATTTATTAGTATCTGACAAAATTTTATCTAACTCACACGTACGTTGCAGCAAGCCTAGGTTGACACATGCGCCTCTAATAAATTAGGCTTTAGGCTGATCTACCACATAAAAAAATTTCCTTACCCTTAACTGATAAATAAGTATCAAAGCAACCTACTACACTTATGCTAGAATTCCCTAACTAAAAATTCATCTGATGGTTCTAACACATTGTTATGGCACAGGGCCTTAGGAATTATTGAAACGTCTGCACCTGAATCCTGTTTGGACTTGACTTTGTGTATCTTACTTATTCTGATGGGTTTCATACATGTCTTGTTGTTTTGACTGTCACCCACTTCTCCTAGAAAAACTTTATCTATGTCGCCCACTACAGAAGCATCCATATCAACTGCATACACAAATTTTGGCTTACTCAAGCAACACTGAGCAAAACTTCCTATTTTGTTGTACTTCTTACAGCTGGCATGCAGAGCAAGGCATTCGCCTCTTGCGTGTAGACGGTAACCACGTTTACATAAACTGTCATTGTGACTGCTACGCTGAACCGACTTTTTCACCTCATCTGTGGAAGAAAGTCTTCTGCTCGCTAAGCTCCTTAATGTTTTGTCAACTTGTTCAGCTTGAGGAGCCATGTGAATAGCAGCTTTCTCTGTTAACACATCAATGTCCATTTTTTTGAATTTCTTGGCTCACAGATTTATCTAGGATTCCAACAACAATACGATCCCTCATTTGTTCTGATTGGTTTGATCTGAACTCACATTTACTGGCAATCTCATTTAGGACAGGTACATACTGTTCAACTGATTGTTCATAAATAATACACCGATGGGGTGAAAAGTATTTGTCGAGAGCTTCCTTTACTGACGCATAACTGTCTTTCTGCTGTTCACCGAGGCTTAAACTGTTAAATATCCTTTCACTATGTATGATTCCCCATGCAATAAAGCAAACTGTTAACCTGGTAACATCCAGACTCATCTCTGAGCTTACTGATTACTCCCATAACTTCTCTTAATGCTTTATCCACTCCGACCAATTTTCTGGTACAAAGTTAAACTCTGCAGGTGAGTTAAACTTGGCCATACTGATACAAAAACCAGCCGCTGTCTTGCGTGAAGTATATCTAATTTGTACTGAACACCGTGTTGTAAGATTTTGATAGTGATATACAGACAAGTATGAGCAACGTTTATCTCTTAACAAGTTTACAACATAAACAGATAAAGGCAAAGGAAACTAGTGCAACAGCATTCTCCTAACGAATAACGATAACTTCAAAGATAATTTGGAGGCAATAGATACAGTAACTTGACTCCCTACTGCCATAACCTCTTGAGAGAATGATAGCAATGACCAGCATAATTGACACTGACCTGATCTATGCATTTGGAGTTGTGTTCACAAGGCAGACTAGCGCACTCGTCTAGATCCACCTCACAATTGATACCAGTATACCCAGCTCGACACTCACACGTATAGGAATCTATGCCATCAATGCAGTGGGAGTCATGCTTACATGGCTGATCTAAGCAGTCATCAATATTGTCTTCACAGACCTCTCCCTACATAATTCTCAAACATTAATATAATCTCTGCAGAGTAAACCCTCTAATGTGGTAGACGCAAATATCATCAGGCATTTAGTGCTTGGCCCGTCTGGCTGGCATAGCTATTAAGAGAATTGAGTTTTCGATTATAACTCAAACAAAATTAGGTTGCACTACTTATTGTGACACTGCATTGGAATCTGCATCATTTTTGTACATTACAGGATTCTTTAAATTTCTTTCGATTTGTTTGGGTAATTGCTTGAAAATATAAAAAACCTTGTTGTTGTTGAGTGTTGATGTTTTAGCTGACAAGATCGATTTATCTTTCTTGATTTGCCAACAACAACATATTTGCTCAAAAACAATGATTTCATTGATGTTTACATGCAGTCGAATTAAAAAGTTTTGATTGAACTACAACAAACATTGGCAGAGTGGCAAGATGCCTTCATTTTTATTTATCTAAACGCTTACGAACGCCTAAACAAATTGCTTCCTCTATCATGCCTGTAGGGGCAGATGAAAAGTCTTTATAATGCCACTGTCTATAGGGCCAAATGAAAAGTCTTTATTATTCCACTGTTCATAGGACCATATAATAAATCTTTATAATGCCACTGTCCATAGGGCCAAATGAAAAGTCTTTATAATGCCACTGTCCATAGGGCCATATAATAAGTCTTTATAATGCCACTGTTTATAGGACCATATAATAAGTCGTTATAATGCCATTGTTCATAGGGCCATGTAATATATGTTTATAATGCCACTGTCCATAGGTCCATGTAATAAATCACTAGGTACATTTGTGTGTGTGTGTGTGTGTGTGTGCGTGCGTGTCAGTTTGTCCAGCTTTAGCTATTGAAATTAATAAATAAAACATCCATTTCATGCTGGATTCGACCTCAGAACCTTTCGTTCGCCAAGCAGATATTTACCAATTAAAGACGTGGTTGTGTAAAATTTGAGTTGATTTAAAAAAAAGCGTTTTTCTTTTTCTATCAGTTGATACATTGTTTGTTGCATTAGGCGATCTCTTTGTCGAAATATTTGAAAATTGAAACCGAAAAAATTTGATCGCTGTTAATACGCTCAGGCCAAAAAAACATGCCCAGACTTGCCCAAAATGATGTAACGGGTGATACAACCTGTCTCTATCTCTCGTATTCACATTGGCTATTGCGATAAAAGTCTAGTCCTACGCGGCTCTATTAGCATATATTTTATCTTGTATTTGCTCATGTTGGCTAGAATAAAACTTTACATCCAGCTACAGATACATTTTTATTAATGTCTCAAGTGCTTCAAATAAGGGAAATTAAAACGTGTCATATTAGCTTCTTCTAAATGCCGTGTAAACATGTTAGTACCGACTACCAATCCTACCAGTCTACAGTAATTATGTCAAGCAAACTATGTAGAATATGGTCTTTGTATCGGCACAGTTCCATCGCTATCCACACTAATGATATACAGCCCCCAAAAGCCCTGCCTACATTATGTCCATTACCTATCCGGGGGAGTAGGACTGTATATCATTGCCCACACTAAACACTAGTTTCTTACTAAGCAAGCTGCGTCTTTGAAAAGAATATCTGGTGAAACCAACTACATCCCTAACAGTCATGTACATTGTATAGTCGACTGTCAACATTGTCGAGTCATTATTGGTATCAATTTATAGAAAAAAATTCACTGGTCACATTTGATTAGTTGATTCAAGTACTAAACAAATGGTTGATTTATGAAAAATTGCTTGTTCATGCACCTCTGATTACACTTCATAAATCCATCAATCAGACAAGATTTCAGCACAGGTTGCAACGGGGCTATGATATATTCAATGTTCTGAAAATCATGTTTTGCATTATCTTCAACAATATTATTTTATTATATAATTTTTACAAGTAAAAATTTTTTCATCTCATCTAAAGTTTTTATTAAAAATATCCATCCAAGTCGTGCCCATTCACATAGTTTCAGGTCATATAATAGGACAAAATCATCTACTGCAGCCAAATCAAACAAAACATGGTTTATGCAGCAAACATTCAAGTCTCTCTTTCCCATTTATGGCAGTTTCCACACTGACAAAGCTGCTTCGGCTCGTGGGACCACATAAACATCCTGTAATCAATAAAACAAATGCATTAAATATATGTCATTCATATATATGTCATTCTAACGTGTATCTACTAAAAGCTTTCAAATTGGGAGTTGGATAGATTGCGAGTGTAATTTTAAAAATGAATAAATGTTTAACACAATGTTTAAGCATAAGCATGCCAAGCCAACGATTCGAAGCTTTGGTTCTGGAAGTTAAAGATGTGTATTGATCAATCGATTTTCTTCACTTTTTAAAAGTGAGAAATGAACATCTAAGGTCATAAGGTCATAAGGTCTAAGGTCAAATCATAGATCTAATTTACTAGCTAAAACTGCCAAAGAAATGTTGAAGCAAATATAGCTAGGTGAAATGATAAAAAACTATAAAATGATGATTGGTGATAGCAAAAAGTTATAATTCTATTAATTAGTAAATGTTTCCATGTGTACTAAAATTACTACATGCAGTATATTCATCAATCTAAGCCATTGTATTGCTAGATGCTATGGAATGAAAAGAAGCCGTCAAGAACTCACTGTACATACGTATCTCGCATGCACAGGAAATTGCATTATAACCTCAAACAAGGAAATATATTATGAATGTAAACACAACAGTATATCTATAGGAGACTCAAAGTAAAAGATAAATTTACCTCTATTCTCCTATCTTCCTCTGTAGCACTTTAACCACCTGATGCTCAGAAAACTCGGAGTCACCTTCACAGTAACTTTACAGTAATTTTTAAAATTCTGTTGTTCGTCAATAAAACATGTCGATCGAGTAATTCATAAAAGTGCTGATGATAATTAATTTAGTAAATATCGATGTCCACGCGATTTAATAATAGAGTAAAATTCCTAAATTTGATATCACAAACAACGCGTTTGACAAATGATAATAATTATTACGACCTATACAAATGTTTCGTGCTGATGATTGGCTAATGAAGTGATCTTATATTTATTGCTCGTGGACTCTTTTCAGATGTATCACTAGTTACGTCACAAATAAAGCACCCGCTGGAATTTGAGCTTTTTAAAAGATGGCCTCATTCAAATGCATACATTTCTGGACAGGCTTAGTCTACAAAAACAAAGATATCATCAAATTGTAGCTGATGTTTTAGCCTTTTATTGGTCTCAATTTCATTAAATCGACTTTTTTGACGCAGCCACATCATTAAGCTACGCAATGGGCATTGGGCGATGTATGTCACTATGTGGGTAAAAATATGCATACTGTGCTGCATTACACAAGTCATTAAAGCTTGCTCTCACAGCTTTTATTAGTAAGTTCACTAATAAGTTTACTAACCAGTTTACTCAAGTTAGCCATCGGCAATGTGCCAGGCTAATGGCAAGTGGCAGGCAACTACTTCACCCATAACTGTTTCTAAGCTGATTTTTGATACCTGTGCAATGCCAGGCATTCCGCTAATAGAAATATGAAGCTAGTGAAACTTGGATTAGATTTCTTCAACTCATTTTGGTTGATATAACTTATTTAAATATTTGTATTTATATTGTGAGCCAAAAAACAAAATCTATATTTAAAATTTTATTGTTAATTAGCACAACTGGCCTTACCACAACACAACCATCCTTACCATTTTTATTCTTCCTCCTCTTTGTATTGTCTTTACAATCTTCATCTGATAACTATTGGATAGCATATATTTATTATCTGTTGTCTTAATTCGATTAAAACAATGCATTTTTCTTTTCTTCCCTCGCAATACTACCTCTATATCTTGTTTTTAACAAATCTAGATACAGTAAAACCTCTAATTGAATGCTATGGCGCTTTATTTTTCAACCCTTCTTCTGGCGGCGGTCTATTTTTAAATGGCTCATAAGAATTTTCCGAAGATAAATTTAATCCTATTATGGGCAAAGTGAATGTCTATATTCTGCTCCCTTTTTTTGGTGGAGCGATATTAAACCTTTTAGATGCAATAAATCTGCTAACTTACCTCTAACTTGTCAAATATCTTTTAATAAATGTGCATCGAGAAACCGACAAATACTTCTACCAGTTGATATCTATTGCTTGCAATTGACCTGCGATGATATTATAGCCTGTGTCCTTCTTTGCAATTTGTTGAAAATGTCAATTTTTATTTCAATCTAAATTTAGAGGCACAATTTTGTTTTACATTGTTGGATAAAAGCTCATTGCACTCTTTGATATGTTTGCTACAGTTTGCAGCCAAAACTAGCTTTTAATGTGCAATAGAAGTCGAGTTATGAACATCGATCTATTGTAAGCCGTGTTAAGATAGCTGCATTAAGGATGCAATTAAATAACATGCCATCAATCTGCATTTTTATAAGTTATACAATAATAATTTATCAAATGATACAAATATATATTCATGAGCAAGTGACATAGACGAACCAAACTTGTATTATATGCAGAAACAAAAAATATCGTTTTAACAAAACTTTAAACAAAACTAACAAAAATATTGCTATCAATTGCTCGGATAGCTGCGTTCTGATTGTTGCTTTTGATGGAACAAACATCTTCTAGTTGTCCAATACCTTCTACAATATCTTCTGGCTTTAACTCTTTGTCTGCACCGCTGAACTAGTCGAAATTAGCATCTAAACAATTTTTCGGCAGACGAAACTTTCACGTGCTGTATTTAGCACCAATGCAACGCGTAAAAGTTTGCTCGCCAAACCATAACCTTTGGTCCAAAAAATTTTAACCTGTTTTTTATGCATTGCCTTCAAAATATTAGGACCGCGTTAAACAACGAACTACTATTAGCCCAAGACAGTTAGTAATTATTTTTATGGCGTTGTTTTGAAAGTTTCAATGAAAAAAACCAAAGCTTTAGAATTGGACAACAAGAGAATTAATTGTTATCGATATAAACAATTTATTATCAATACAATTCTGTGAACACTTTTTTACTGATCAGTTAATACTATGGGCTCGTAAAGATCAAATAATGTCGAAGTGGTGGTTAAATGGAGGTGGCGTTCAATTGGAGAGTGGCGGTCTATTTTTCAACCCTTTTCTCAGGGTGGCGGTCAATTGGAGGAGGCATTCAAATAGAGGTGGCGTTCAAATAGAGGTTGCGTTCAATTAGAGGTTGCGTTCAATTAGAGGTTTTTCGGTAAACAGTTTTTACCTTTATCTTTAGTCTTTATCAAATCCAAACAAACGATTGTTACCTGCATCTCTAGTTTCTATGAAATCCAGATATACGATTGCTACCTATTCCAGTTAGCCGACTAAGGTCATGAATAACTCCCTTCATGTTACGAAGGTACTTGTTTAAGTAGGTGCCACTGTCATGACACCAAATAATGATTACCAAGAATATAAGATAAGCTTTCCATGTTAGACATCGGCACACAAACAGCCTAGTGAGCCCAGCCTGCAATTGACAACCCGGCATGACCCACAACATTGGAATTATCTCTTTCTGACCAGCCTGGATGTTTGTAAGTTATCACAAAGTTTGTGCGTCTTGACAACACACCACACCATGTGGTAGAATACCTCACACGCTTATGGCTTATTTGGCAGCCATTCTAATGAAATTGCTGCCAAATACGCAGTAATTTCATTAGCATTATTTGTTCAGCTTATGAGTTTATAAAGTTTATAAAGCTCATTTTCTTTCACACCACATTTTTATCTGTACTTCATAAGATTCCATTCTAATTTTTATGTTTTAGATTAAACCTAATGGTTTGTACTAATGTTCTTACTCTAATTGTAATGCCAAGTTCTCAAGTTAATTTATGACTAGAACATTGTTGATAATATTATCGGTTATTCACAGGAAAAAAACAATAAATATGAAATTAAATCCATAAAAGAGCAATAAGACGTAGACTTACAGTGAATCCAGCAGAGCATTCACATTGGAAATGGTTTATTCCATCAAAGCAGAGGCCTCTGTTGAGACAGGGGTTGCTGGCGCACTCATCCGTATTTACATCGCACTGCACACCTGTTTATTAACATACAAAAAATTATGGTATGGTGGGTACATGTATGTTGTGGATGCCTAATGAATTTGACTAGTCATTATGGTAAAAGCAACAATTGGCTATAAAAAGTACTGAGTCACTGAGTACTGCATGACTATGGCCATGCATGAATGAGACTGAATAACTACAGTGCATGAACACAAAGAATGCATGAGTGAGACTGAATAACTACAGTGTATGAACACAAATAATGCATGAGTGAGACTGAATAACTACAGTGTATGAACACAAAGAATGCATGAGTGAGACTGAATAACTACAGTGTATGAACACAAACAATGCATGAGTGAGACTGAATAACTACAGTGTATGAACACAAAGAATGCCTGAGTGAGACTGAATAACTACAGTGTATAAACACAAAGAAAGCAGGAGTGAGACTGAATAACTACAGTGTATGAACACAAAGAATGCCTGAGTGAGACTGAATAACTACAGTGTATGAACACAAACAATGCATGAGTGAGACTGAATAACTACAGTGTATAAACACAAACAATGCATGAGTGAGACTGAATAACTACAGTGTATGAACACAAAGAAAGCATGAGTGAGACTGAATAACTACAGTGTATGAACACAAAGAACGCATGAGTAAGACTGAATAACTACAGTATATGAACACAAAGAACGCATGAGTGAGACTGAATAACTACAGTGTATAAACACAAACAATGCATGAGTGAGACTGAATAACTACAGTGTATGAACACAAAGAAAGCATGAGTGAGACTGAATAACTACAGTGTATGAACACAAAGAACGCATGAGTAAGACTGAATAACTACAGTATATGAACACAAAGAACGCATGAGTGAGACTGAATAACTACAGTGTATGAACACATAGAAAGCATGAATGAGATTGAGTAGCTATAATGTATGAACACAAATAATGAGGGAGAGTGAGAGAGAGTCGAATATGCAATATTACCTAATCATTTGCCGTGAATACGCAGGCAAGTAGCCCATCAATAGCTGATCATTAGTTTCGGTCATTTTGGTCTTCGTATTTTTTGACATAGTATTTAAATGCGTTTTGAAATGTTTGGCTGTAGTTGATGCCAATTATATAAACTGAAAATCATTTTTAACAGTTTTCTTTTCATAATTCCTTAGCAAAAACTCTTATCAGCCTTTTTCTGAGTAGCAGTGGAATCATTTTTGGCCAGCATAGAATTGCATAAATTTTACCACACTATTTTACAACCCAGAAAATTGCATGAATGACAGGTTAGAGTACCTGAGTCTTAAGGAACAAGTCTTAAGGAACAAGTCTTAAGGAACAAGTCTTAAGGAACAAGTCTTAAGGAACAAGTCTTAAGGAACAAGTCTTAAGGAACAAGTCTTAAGGAACAAGTCTTAAGGAACAAGTCTTAAGGAACAAGTCTTAAGGAACAAGTCTTAAGGAACAAGTCTTAAGGAACAAGTCTTAAGGAACAAGTCTTAAGGAACAAGTCTTAAGGAACAAGTCTTAAGGAACAAGTCTTAAGGAACAAGTCTTAAGGAACAAGTCTTAAGGAACAAGTCTTAAGGAACAAGTCTTAAGGAACAAGGCTCACTCAAGTTAGGAAATGTGCAAAAAACTATTGGAACAAGTTCAATAAGGTCACATTAAATTGCTCAAATTGCAACAGGTTTAATAATTGTCCTGCAAAGCGATACAATAGGCAGTGCAATAATTAGAAACTAACATTAAACAAATACCTACAAATCCAGGTGAACATTTGCAGTTATACCCATTGATCTCATCAATACAGACAGCCAGGTTATCACAGGGCATGCTGCCACACTCATCCATATCTATCTCACAGTTGTAACCCTCAAAGCCTGGCAAGCACTGGCAGGCATATGAATCAATGCCGTCTATACACTCTGCCTTGTTCTCACATGGCCATGAGAAACACTCATCTATGTTGACTTCACAGTCATTTCCTAAATACAAACATGAAAATAAGCATTTTTGGCCATTAAATTATGCTGAAACATTATAGGTTGGGTGAAATGATAAATGAGAATCAAAGTAGTATACCAAGTACAATTTAAATGATGAAGCGGAACATTAAAAAATAGTACTCCTGTTAGGTTGTTGGATGTCGAGCGGTGGGCGACTGACGCTTATCATCTAGCTTAAATGTTATATGCTGTGACTGGTGCTTTACATAGGTTTAACGGTAACACGTTGTAATTTATTGCTTGCCCTTTATCTAGTAAACCAAACGTCTGCTACTCAAAATAGTTCTCTTACTGCAGTTCCTGTAGTAGTAAGGCTGCGCCGTACATGGTTGCACACAGAATGTATACTTCTATACTTTTTTTTAACATGATATGAAATAATATATACTAGAAATTCCACTGTCATACAGCCCACGACCAAAGTGATATTGGAAAAAAGAAAGGTTACTGATGGTGGAGAAATGCAATATTAGCAGTCAAATGGCACTGCAGTGCAATAGGATAACTGCAATGGTAGCTGTAATGTTATGGCGCCTTAAAGTGCCTCGCGTTGCGTGTTCACAACTTGAGTTGTACGACTCGAGTTGCACAACTCGAGTTGTGAACACGCAACGCGACTTTGTGAAAGTAAGGTGCAATATATTGGTATTACGGTAGCATAACCGTAGATCTGGTTATGTTAACAATGGTACATCAATAGGCACCCATTAGCTAATAGAAATTAAACTATGTATGTATGTACTGTAAAACTAGAGCTAATGGCGAATTATAGTGTGCTGAGTTTGCCACTCGAGTTATAAAACTCGAGTGGCAAACTCAGTTTGCCACTCGAGTTATAAAACTCGAGTTATATTTACACAACTCGAGTTTGTAAATGTAACTCGAGTTACACAACTCGAGTTCATCAAATATCCAGGCCGAGTTCTTTCAACAGCAACTCGAGTTCAACAACTCAGCTTGAGAACATGGAACAAGAAGCGCTGTAAGGGGCCATACTAAACAACTCATCATTTCATTTTCTCTAGCTACCTATTTTTCTATTTGGAATTTTTTTTGGTGCATCATTAAACGCCGTTGAAATAATTTCTATGTTCATTTTCGGTGTTCATTTAGTTTCTTGTCAGGCTCTAGAGAGATAACTCTTTTTTTATTTGAAAAAGAAGCTGCCCGGCTCCAACATAGATTGTTTTTTAGTTTGCTTTTTACATTCTACAATTGTTGTTGTCTCGTTATATTTATAGAAATAAATATGCACAAATATCGCCAATATATATAATTTAAATGTGTCTATATACTTAAATTATTATTATTAACTTTCTGTAAATGTTCTGTAAATGAGACCCCCCAATTACTCACATTGCTTTTTTTTACAAACCCGTGTTAGTTTTGCGTATAACACAACTCGAGTTCATCAAAAACCCAGGCCGAGTTGTACAACTCGGCAACTCGAGTTGTACAACTCGAGTTGCGAACACACAACGTGAGGCACTGTAAGGCGCCATAGTAATGTACTGGGTGTGGGTGTTATTATATACAACAAACAGCAATAATGAAAAGAAAAGATTATGTTTATATCTCTCCCCCTGCAATAGGAGAAATGCAATATTGGCCAATATTAGAAGTAAAATGCACTGATATTATTAGAATAACCAATATTATTAATATAGTAATAATAGAAAACCAATGCACAATTTTCTTTACATTTCAAAACGTCATAGCTAACAATATCAAGAAGTTGTGATATTTATATAGATTTTTAGAAAATCTATTTAAAAAAGTGTTTGGTCATGACAAACAGCAATAATGAAACGAAAAGATTATATGTTTATATCTCTCTCCCTGCAATAGGAGAAATGCAATATTATAAGTAAAATGCACTGATATTATTAGAATGGGCAAGGCCAAGCATGGTGTCACACACAAAGGCAATTTTTTTTTTGCCTTTTGCAACTTAGCGAGTAAACATGTTCAGACATGTGGAAACACAAAAGTTTTCATAATGAAATCTTCTCTCATGAAGATATTGGGCATGCAAGTAGGATTTTACTGTATGATGTGTGACGCGCGGGACAATTGATCATATCCTCTCAAACTTTGCAATTCATTCTGAAATAAATTTTGGTTTCATTTTATAATCAATACAAGAGTGGATTTTCTAGCCCAGGTGTTTTTTCCGAGCAAATGCAAATTTCTCCTTATAATTCAGGCGAGCAAAAATTAGTTTGTCCCGCGCGTCACAATTTTAGTGCATTTAGTTGCAGCCTGTTCTCCCTAAGCTATCTGAGATGAAAAATTCTTATCAATAATTCGATTTTAGGCTGCTATAGCTTAGCCAAAGTCACCAATTTGCTGAAAATACTGCAAGTTTCTGTTTTATAGGTACAAGGAAGTATTTGTGACGCGCGGGACATTTTTAATAACATGGTGATGTCTGGCTTTGTTTGGGAGTTCTCTTTGATACCCTGGCATGTGAAAGTAATGCTAGATACTCCAAGTTTAAAAGCCAGTTTCTTTGAGAAAAATAATGAATTAGAATTATTTTATGATCTTTTGTAACTCAGAATCTGGAGCGTGTCAATATTAGCCTACACTTCTGATACACACACCTAGTGTGCAAATCACGAGGTAATCTTTGAACCGAATGTTTATTTTTAAAGCACCGTCACAAAAATTCTCTTTCACTCACGCATTGAATTTTCAGTCAGAGAAAGTAGGTTTCTCTTCTAGATATGGTAAGACTTTTGTCTGAACTGGCATGTATTCTAATGACGGCCAAACTTCTGTTAACATCAAACCACACTTCCTGTCCACAAGCAACGAAAGCTTCGGAAACACCTGCTGAACTACATGTTGAGTGACGTCTTTGAGATTTTCAGTAAGGAATATCTAGATGTCAAGGTGAGCCCTAGTAAATTTTAAAAGTTGGGCCCAGTAAATTGCAAGCCAGTTTCTAGACATGATCAAATTGTCTGTGCTTACAAATACTGCGAAAATGCGGAATCAGCTCTACTGGGACTACGGCAGACCAGTGTCTGTTCTTTGGAAATGCCTACTACTGTTCACAAGCTACTGAAAAGAACTGTGTGTAACATGGAAAATGAATCATGTGTAAAGAGGGAATGTGACTCTTGTGGCGCCAATCCAATCAATAGTTTGGTTGTTAGCGCTAAAGAACATTTGAATTTCTATCAGTGGAGAGATGGTGAAAACGGCTTCCTAAGCAAGCTCGAAGATCTGATGCCATCGTCTGACTTGCTTATGCTGCTGAAATACCAACAGACATCACTTTCCCTTCATATGTACACTTCCAACCGTCAACACTAATCAATCAGTTACCTCAAACAGAAATTGAAGAATGGGGCAGTGATTATTCACAAAAATATCAGTGAGAACTTCAACTGTAAGCAAGCAACCAAAATCTAAAGCACCTACTAAACTACAATAGGGGTGACAGTATTTACTGTCATGATTTATTATAAGCTAATAGAGTCCTAGCCCAAAAATGCTGTGCAATAGCTAGTAATAGCCTAGAACACACTAAGGATGCTGTTTACACGTTCAATAGAGAACTTGTGAAATTTCTGAAAGCAGAAAATATTAATTGGCAACATATTCATTATGTAAGTGATGGACCCGCTTCGCAAATCAAAAATCGGCTCACAGTTCAAAACTTGATTGGCCATAAGGAAGAAATGGGTATGCCAGCTGACTGGAGTTTTTTTGAGACATCGCATGGCAAAGATACAGTAGATGGTGTTGGGGAAAGCATCAAACCACAGGTTCTAATGACAGTATATCGAGGAAGGTTTGTCGTAAACTCGGCAAAGTCATTTGCAGAAGCTGCAACAATAATAACTTCAAATCAGTGAAACCAATGATGATTTTATACATCTCAGAAAATATGATCACTAAAACAGCAAAAATCTGCAAAAAACGCTGGTCCACTGCAACTCCAATTCATGGCATTCGATCTTGCCATCACACAGCAATTAAAGAAGATGGTGATTTTACTCTGATTGAATGGTGTTCTTCCACTTGGCAGCCAGTTCCATTCACACCGAGCAGCAAACCTAATCAAAAGGTGACCACAGGAGATACTTCACAAACATTGACTCAGTTCTTACCACAGACCCTGGTCGCAGTGGCCTATGCCTCTGAAGTCAGCATTGGAGAAATTCTCACAGGGGAAGCTAATGAAGGTAGCTACACTATAAAGTACATACACCGTGCATGCAAGCCGTTCACATGGCCAAACCTCGACGACATAAGAACCACCCACAGGAATTTTCTTCTTAAAGTATTTCCAGTTATTGTGCCAGCAGCAACTACCAGGTCACTGAAACACTTTGTACTAGAAAATAAGGCAATCATAATAGCAGAATATTTTTTCAAGAAAAAATAGTTTACTGCATGAAAGTCTGACAATCTTCAAGTTATATGTGTTTTATGTTTAGATAAAATAAATACCATATGTAGCAATTTTAAACTATTGGTTGGTTTAGCACGAGTATATTCAATGTTACAACTGCAACTCATAACAATTTGTGGTACAACAACTACAAAACATAGAAGAACGCTTAATTTTTCATAGTTGTTACTTTTGTCCCGCGCGTCACAGTCCCGCGTGTCACAGGTGGTAGTCTTCTTTCAAACTTTACAGAATCACTAAACTTTGGCCTGAAAACAAAATGGTATGCATTCCTAATAGAAGGACAATAGAGCTTTGATCCTGTCAAATAATAATGTTGTGAGTCCAAAATTTCAGAAGATTTTTCCAATTGCACAACGAGTAGTTTTTTATGCAAAATTATGGTCCAGCTTTAATGGTTCATAATTTGTTAATGCAATGCATGACAAAGATGAAATCTCCTTCAGTGATAGTTGATGTCAAGTGCTTTCTCAAACAGTATGAATGGCACCAGAATTTCGCATTTGAGCTGAGAAGTATGCGAGGAAGCGTTCAAATGTCCCGCGCGTCACAATCCTGCCAAAAACGGCCTTACCCAAATAACCAATATTATTAATATAGTAATACAGTAATAATAGAAAACCAATGCACAATTTTGTGTACATTTCAAAACGTCATAGCTAACAATATCTAGAAGTTGTGATATTTATATAGATTTTCAGAAAATCTTTTTAACAAACCTATTTAGAAAAAATAATAACAGTAACATATTGCCCGTCATCGATGTTGCTAGTGTGACTATAACACTTCAATAGTCATCCAAACTTATAATTAAATATTGTAATAATCTCATAAGAATCGTTAGAAAAAAATATCATTGTCATTTCCTTTACTTTCACTGCTTTGGACATCAGTTAGAATACCAAAGTACTCAAAAGTTTCCAAAATGTCAGTTACTTTGAGATCGGTAAAAAAGAAACGACTTTAGTACTCCTACGTTAATTACAGAAATCTTCGGCAATTCGCCAATGCTATAGACTGGTGAAATGTGCATGTTATCCTTTCGTAAAATGCGCACGACTTAATGGTTCTATTCTCTGTCGCTCGGCGGTTCGTTTGCCGGTCTTAAATTTGATAAAAGCAAGGGTTCGCAAGTTTTAATAACCATTTTTGGCCAAATAAATCTGTCTATTTGTGTATAATCCTCTCAGATGGGTAAGGTTTAGGAAACTTGTCGACAATTTTTAAAGACTTAATAACATATTTAAATATGTTTTTATGTGTTTTGTATCGTTATTATACTTAAACGACTCTACACAAAAATGGTTAAATTTGTTGATGAGATTTCGGTACGAAGGTTGCGACGTTGTTGATAAATAATTTTCGTGAGTTGAGTGCACATTCATTTATCATAAAAACTCTCAAACATTCGCTCTGCGCGTTTGGTCATGGGATAATATTTAAAAATATATGTTTTTTCCGGTTAGGGATTATGCCTCTAGAAGTGCTCCTTCCTGCCGCAGCTGCAGCAGAGAGAGGGTCTGCGTAAAGCTGCTTCTTTGGTAGGGCTAGTTTATTCTCGAAACCATTTGACTTTCTGGATCGGTAATTCTTTGTTCATGACCCTGACAGAAGTGTGGATGGGCTGGTATCATCCTACTCTTATTTGTAGGTACTCGTTGCCAGCCCTCGTTGCCAGCCCTTGTAATATAATTTAGTAAAAACTGGTTAGCTGATAAAATGAGTAATCTTTACTAAAATAAGAGCAGCATCCAACCGTATGTCCGTATGACCGTATGTCTAAAACATTCTAAAAACTCCGTCTAAAGATTGCTCCCCACAAGAGTTGAATTTGGAGACTCCAAGTTACAGTCCTGCACTTTAACCACTACACCTCTCAGCCACTTCATACATTGATTATGCATATGCTGTTTACTCATTATGATCTCTCACTGTGCATACGACTGCAAAGTGTACTAGGATTTATGATAGAACATATTAATTACATGTATCTGCGGTATACAAAATCAGTCAGGATGCTCAAAATTCAACAACCCTCATTGACATCCAACTAATCGTCAAGCAAAATGGTGTTCTTCCAATGTACTCTGATGTACTGTAATTGATATTACTAGAGAAACAAATGCACCTACTTTAGAGGTACATGGTTTAACAACACATGCTAAAACATATGACCTGGTCGCATACCTTCAAAGCCACTTCGACAGATACATTTCCATTCATTTTCACCATTCTTGCAAAGAGCGCCATTATGACAAGGTATGCTCAAGCATTCATCTATGTCCTGCTCACAGTGGACACCATCGTACCCTGCTCTGCAGTGACATTTGTAGCCACCAACCTAAGCACATACATATCATGAAAAAGGATTATATTTCAACTTTTGAAAGCACATGCAACTATATGCATATCGTGTGGCCAATTTCCTAGTCTCTCCTTCTTTTTCAAGTCATGTTAGAAAAGATGAGAGATGACCCTGCCATCCAGTTAACTTTAAACAAACAACTTCTAAAAAATAGGAATTATTTAAGTATTGATAACACTTTCCACCACTTGAAGCCCAATTCATTCACCTAAATGCAATGGTTACTTTGATCCCTTTCTGTAGACAGACTAGTGGACAGCGCATAATGTCACCTTAATGCTTCTTATGAAAAGTGATACTACTCACACAGATTTATCGAGCATATATCTTCAAGTTACACAATTCAACAGTACATTGCACTAGTTTTTGCACTATCTCAAAGACACTGGCTACGGTTTGCGCTGTGTGATGACTACCGTTTCATATGTAACACCGTTGCTCTTATGAACTAGTGCTTTGTAATATGTTTCTTCATTTCCGCTGGAATATCCTTCAAAAATTATAAAAGGATTTTTCAAAACAACAAATAAAACAATTTTGCCAAAAAAACTTAGCAAGTCAAGTACACATGAAAGGCTAAAATTGCAAACTAATTAATAACTAGGTTAATGATTAACGGGAGACCAACATTAAGATATAAGCCCGTAAATACATTGAGTATAAACTGATGTATAGGATTTGTCCATGCATATTAATGAAACGGCTCTCTATTTGTCATTACCTATGTACACTACGACACTTGTACAACTCATTACAACACTACTAGCTCACTGTTGAGTAGTGTGACCTGATTGAAGGTTTGTTTAATCGAGTTTAACCAGTATTGGCAAACAGCATATCAGAACAAAATAAAATATTAAAACCTTTGGTTAAAAAATAATTGGGAAGCAAAGTTTTAACCCAACTCTTACAAAACAAAAGCGTTGTGTTATAAGACTTGATGATTTGTATTTTGAAATTACTAATTTAAAAAAATGAGTGCTATTTTAAGTTTTGTAGAGAAAAGTGACCAGGATTAAAAACTACTCCTGTTGTCAAAAGACAGCAACAGCGCTATTGGCTTTAAATGTTTTTTGCATATCTCAAGTGACATGAGAAATGTGAAAAAACAAATAGAGATAATAATCACCTATAATAATAATCAAGATAACAATCTTATAAAGATAACAGTAACATATAATAATACTTATAATAATACTTATCAAGATAATGATCACATATAATAATACTTATAATAATACTTATCAAGATAACAATAACATATAATAATACTTATAATAATACTTATCAAGATAATAATAACATATAATAATACTTATAATAATACTTATCAAGATAACAATAACATATAATAATACTTATAATAATACTTATCAAGATAATAATAACATATAATAATACTTATAATAATACTTATCAAGATAATGATCACATATAATAATACTTATAATAATACTTATCAAGATAACAATAACATACAATCACTCTACAGAGCTCCTAAAAGCGAGACTCTGTAGAGTGACTATATGCAAAAATTGCAGTTCTGCATCGAATTTCCAATAAAAAACTAAAAATGCCAAGTGGTAAAGGTTACTACGAGTAGTTTTAACCACGATTCAGGTTATCAATTTCAATCTTGAAACATCCTGGCCATAAGATATCCATCAAAATTATAATATAAAAAACAATCGTAGATGATAGAAAAAAATGGATACTTTGTAATAAAGTTTATTAAAATTTCGTGCAAGTTCATCTTTAACGAATAAACTTTTCAAAACAGATGGAAGCTTGGTTCAGTATCACCAACATCAGTATTATCAATAGTATTATCAATAGCCCACCCACTTCCACTATCACCAAAACAGATGGAAGCTTGGTTCAGTATCACCAACATCAGTATTATCTATAGTATTATGAATAGCCCACCCACTTCCACTATCACCAAAACAGATGGAAGCTTGGTTCAGTATCACCAACATCAGTATTATCTATAGTATTATCTATAGCCCACCCACTTCCTCTATCACCAAAACAGATGGAAGCTTGGTTCAGTATCACCAACATCAGTATTATCTATAGCTCACCCACTTCCTCTATCACCATTTATAAAAGAACCTGCTGGTTCTCTTTATTGCTCCACAAGATTAAAGACAGTGAGTGCAAAGCAATAAGATAAATATATATATATTGATAATATATATGAATACATGTGATCAGTGGGTGCGCATGCAACGGAACAACATGCAGGAAACCGCCAGCACTCTCTGCCTTTTGCATTTTTCTTGCCTCTTTTGTAGATACGCTCTGTAGTTAGGCTCCGTCCCTCGATTTTATTGGTCCATCAATCAACTTGTCTGTTCTTCTGCTCCTCAGTGGAGGCTCTGGGGCAAGAGCAGTTGAGATCAGAGCCGGTGGTGTTGTGTTCTAAACTCCCGCTGCTACAACCCAAACATGGCGAAGGCTCAATCTTTTCTAGATAGCTTATGGGCCCATATCAGAATGGCAGTGATAGGACCAACTCTTGCCAGCAACGATTATTCTCCAACAGCTAGCGGGCTCTTTCCTTCTACAGCTGATAGAGGGCTTTGTTGGCTGTTGGCACACCTAAGTGACGGGTCAACCTGTCGGTGCAGGACTCAGCTCGTGTCGGAATTTCCTCGCTCGATCTCTCAGTTGAAGCGGGTGACACTCGGTCCAGACCATAGATGTCTTCTTCTTAGAAGGCAAACTTGCAGCTCATTTCTTGGGCAATCCAGGCTGGCGTACAGGTCGTACAGAAGTGAACTGCAATAACTGAGTTGGCTTAAGCTCCGATAAATCAACTCTTCTTTTCTTTTTCTCTTCTTTCTTTGCAGTCTTCATTGGGTACAGGCCTGTTCACACTGACCAACTTAGCTGCCGGCTTTCAAGGTTAGAGTGGGGGAAATCTTCATAAAAAAGAGGTCAGTCAGCCATTCCCTGACCTACAGAAAGGTAATTTACTTGGCTTCATCCAATAGGTAGAGCACATCTTCACACCCAGCGTTGTCATGTGTCTTTTGATGTGACACGACCAACTCACAGAAAATAGGTTACATAGCCTCCGAGTTGGTTTCATGGCTGAGACCGTTGTCCCAATGAGCTCGGTCTCTGATAAGAAATAGATACAGGCCGGCTCAAACAACTCAGTTCTCTCCCCTTTTTTACCCAGTCTAAACACTTGTGAATATTGAGGAGTATCTCTCTCAGTTCACTCGGCGGGTTGCTCAACATCTCCTTGAAGGAAGTGTTCCGAGCATGCATCATCTGGTTGTTCACAGACAGAGTGTCAACCAGATGTATCGACAAAAATGTCTTTGTGTGAAATAGATTCCCTCATGGAAGCAGATCAACTAGAGCACCTCGTCCAAGCTAGACGAGACACTGATCTGACACACAGATGTACACTCCTCATTTGAGCAAAACAAACCCACCAAGCGTTCCTTCTCCCTTGTTTCCCTAAACTCTAACAAGCTCAGAGTGTTTACTGTCTTACTGGTTGAGCCATGTTAACAGGTTTGTTAGAAAGTAGATCAGTATCTGTGGCTTTGGGATAGAGATCAGTGTATCTCCAAGAGACCGAGCTCGCTGTAAGGGGCAGAAGCAAATGGCCCTGGTAATCTCCTGAGATTGCTGCCTTTTCTCGGCAACTCTAGTCCTACGCTATGGGCTCACTGGATTGGCTGCCAATGCTGATAACCTACCCAATCTCCACGCCGATCTGGATACCATGTGATCTGAGCTGGTCGAGGTTTGTGCTGAGTAACTTTGGGTGCTTTTTGCTTAAGAGCCAGACCAACGAGGAGACTCACAGGCAGAACTTACTCCCACAGAACATCGCACTTCTATCCTTCCAGCTGCCTTTGAAGCTCTTTTAGCCAGGTCTGAAGTTCTGGGCTAAACTTTAGGCATGTGGTAACTTTTTTCTTACGTTTTGCCAACTCTAACTCAATAGTTAACTTGGCTTGAACCTCCTGCCTCTTGGACATGGCCTCTTTCCTATTAGTGCCTCTCCGAGGTTCCATGCTAGCCTGTGCCATCCCTAGCCTTTTTAAGCAAGCGTGAATAGGTTTCAGCCGACTCTCGTTCGGCACAGAAAACTGGCCCTGATGCCCTATCAGAAAATTGAGATTGAACCAGGCATTGATGACGGGGTACAGCGCTACTAACTTGGCCTGGAGCTTCGGGCCATCTCCCCTCTTCCATCTTTTATGCAGGAGCCAAACCTAGTCCCCTGTTGCAAATAGTGAAAGTTCATCTTTGTCGAACTGCATGTACCTTTTCCAGCTTCTTCAGCATCACCACCACATTCTCATATGAGATCTAGGCCTCATTTGATGGTGAGCTGAACACCAGCTGGGGAGGCAGGCGCAGCTCTCGTCCGAGCAGCAACATATTTGCTGTCTCCCCTGTTCTAAAATGCGGTGTACCCGGACTCGCGCTTATCAGTTGAAGTGGTAAGACGCTATGTAAGTTTTCTACACTCGCCAGAGTTGGCACAGCTCGGTCATCAGCTGACTCTCGAACTGTGTTCATTTGTTGGTGTGGATCTGCAGTAGCAGAACACCTGTTCATCCAACGAACCAATGGGCGTGGCCTCCAGGAAGACCAGAGCATCTTGCCATGGCCTGATGGCTGTTGGACAGACCGGGCAACACAGAAGCTGGCTATAGGGAGATGTTCCGTCTACACTACCCCAATTGGTCATAGCCTAAGAAATGACCGAGTTTTGTGTAACTGCTCAGGTTCCTGTCTTCCCTGCTTCAGCTGAGTCAATTCCTCTGCTCGAGCGATCGCATGGAACATGGCAAACTTGATGACGACGACAAGTACATGGTAAGCAGTTTACATTCACGCCAGCTCCTTGTCGTGAATGCATGGGCCCATGTAACTGACGACCTCGCACGCGGTTTTGGCTACCCCTGACACAGCCATTGGGCTATCCTCAAGTCTTTCCAACAAGGTCTGACCCTCTATGGCAAGCTCCCTAAGAGTCGATCCTTCAGCCCTCATCTTGCACTGCTGGCAGTCCTTACAGGTCAGTCGGTTGAGCTTATTAGCATTCAGTACTAAAGTCGGACTCGGTGTTCCAGTGTACTGAAATTCGTCTGGGATTTCTAGTCACCTGGTTTCAAGGCTCCTTCCGCCGGCAACGCCATTGGAAAAAAGCATTGGCCAACTCAGCCCAGGGTATGGCTCAGCTCAGTACAGATGCCGAAGTTACGTGCTTCTTAAGTTTTTTATGGTTGTCTGCTTTTCTTTGCACCAAGTCCTCTTCTCATTTTTGCCAGGTAACAGTTGCAAAGACATGCTGCAGTAATGAAACTACGTATATACTGCTGGTAGTAACTTACTGTACCTAGAAATCTACTGTTCTCAGAGTCCTTTGAGGGTCAGCCATTCCCAGACCTTCTGTGTCTTTTCTGGGTCAGTAGATACACCCTTAGCACTAAAGACACAGCCTAATAACAAACCTTTAGCTGGAGTAGCTCACATTTGGACGGATTCAGCTTCAGCCCAACTTACTTCAAACACTAGAACACTTCCTTTAACTGCTGCAGATGAGTGTCGAAGTCAAGAGTAATGACGATGCTGTCATCTAAGTAGAGCAGCAACATCTTCAAATGCAAACCATGTAGCGTACATTCCATTAGCTTCTAGAAAGTGGCCAGTGTAGAGGTAAGACCAAATGGCAAAAGCCTTTCACTTTCAAAGGGTAGCAAACGCCGATTTCTCCTGTGCATCGGTGTACAAGGACACTTGCTAATAGACACTGACCAGGTCTAGTAGCCTAGTATATTTACTGAAACGCTTCCTGCTAGACAAAGCATTAAGGCTGTCATTGATTTGAAGAAGGGGTAAACGCCATGCTTGGTGAAGACCTTCAAGTAGTAGCTGCAGAACAGCCACTTCTTCAACCATTCTTTTTCTTAACCAAAAACAACGGAGAGATCCAGACACCTGCAATTGGTTCGATGAGGCCTGGCATTTGCCTCTTTCTTTGGTCCCAACCTGTGTGGAGGCCAAACCAAAAGGGTCGGGTTCTCTCCTTCAGTAGGATAGAATGCTCCAACTTGGAGGTCCATTCCACATCTCAATCGCTGGTGCTGAATGTACCTTGGTAGTGTGTCAGCAATCGTGCTCGCTACTCCGCCTATCCCGGCTTTGTGCAGTTCCTCCGAGCTGCCACAAACAGGTCCTCTAGATGGGCTGGCACTCCTAACTCCAGCGTACTCTTACTCGGAAGAACCACATCCAAGCCAAAAGGTGGTGGTCCACGTCATCCATCTAGTGATCCTCTACTCCCAATAAGTGCCAATTGTGATGTCGGCGCAGAAGTGTAGATGATGGTCCTGAAGGTTGAAGTACCACGTGAATACACCTGTTTTCAGGCCAAGCCATGTTAAGATTGTAGCATTTTGTGACCCATCCGAACAGCCCTCTATCATCTTTAACAGACAGTATATCCTTGTAGTCACTCGAAATCCACCATACACCTGTGCAGACACCATCATGACCCATAGTACCTGGACTTTATTGAGCAACAACGGGCTGTCTCTGTCATTACAGGTCAAAAGCCAACTATTCATGCAGACCACGGGCTACTGAAACTCCATCCCGCACTGATGCGCCACCACAAAGGGCATACCTAAAATGGCATACTTGCTGATGTGATCGACCACAAACACCTTCACGGTCTTTACATCACAGAGCCATATGGGCAGTCACATGACAACGTAAAATATCAGCCGGGTCCTACCGGCCATGAAACTGGGACTGTCATTCTCCTTCAACAAGACCCTCACGTTTTGAGAGAGCTTGTCAAACATTTGCTTATTCAGCAAGCTCATTGCTCCCCCGATGTCAATCACGAACTGGACAGGCTACCCTTTCAATTTCCAGAGAAGAAGTAACTGATAAAGTGGGGCCTGTCCAGCGCTTGTACCCTGATCCGTTCTGAAAAAATCATGGTCACAACACTCCTGAATCTGCCGGAACTTCTTTCTGAAATGTCCTCTGAGTCTGACAGGCAGGTGAGCAGCGAGTCGACTCTATGGCCTTTGAGGCAGGTTTCCGACTACGTGCTAGCCGGTCCCTCCAGACTCAGTTCTGAGGCTAACCTCCTAGATTTGATTCAGATTTTAGAGTCACCCTCCAATTTAATACAGGGCATGTTGCCATATCGGACTCGTCCTCCAGGCGCTCGAGGTTCAGTTTCTCCAGAGCCTTATAGCAATTTCAAAAAGCTATGATTGGAGTCTACTCCACCGCCCTCTCAGCCAGTGTGGTAAGTGCAGACTTTCTCAGTCCCGGCTCTCTATTACTCCTCGAGCTTTTCCAGGATGAAGCAATTCTGGGCTGAACATCTTCAACCGGCAACATGTCAAGCTAACCTTGAAGACAGGCTTCCAACACGGCACAGGCAGAGTTCCTTTTGCTGGAGAGAGATTGGTTCGGAGGCCTTACTGCAATCAGTGGTCAGCCCTAATGTTGATGCCTATCACCATTCTCCGGTGTTGAGGCATTTTTGCTGGGGCAGTCCCTACAGTCGTGCCCCAGGCATCCACACTCCAGCATTGTAGGGGTTTCTTCTCGGTGACCTTCTGAGGCTGACCCTTCTCTTATGGCAGCTGCTGGACCTGCTTTGTTAGTTGCTGCGTGAGCAGTGATGGCTGACAGTCAGTTTGGTTCTGGACCGCTGCAGTTCACTCTTTCGAAACCTCTTCCATTGACCTCATGTCTGCAAACTATTGTCCGGCTTCACCTGGAGGAACTCCCTCCCAGCTCGGACCCCATCGGTCAATGTGAGAGTCGACACTGCTAGCAGGTGTTGCTGTAGCCCTGCGTGATGCATGGTGCTGCAGAACAGCTTCTTGACATGTCTAGTCTATACAGCTTGGGCAAGTCTCCATAAGCTACACAGACTAGGCGCTCTACCTGACAGGTATGTTCCTATTCATCTGGCGTTAGTCTCAAGACTGCTCGTGAGAGAGCTTGCAAATCGATGGAGGGCAGCATAGCACTTGGTCAGTTATGGCTCACCATGATCAGAGTTGCCTCGCATTGAACACTCTGTCCTAAGTGCTCTCCCTCTCCCGGAGGTCTGTCACTGCTTATGGAGCTAGAACCCATGATTCCACTGCTGCCACTAATGTAAAGGAAACTGCTGGTTCTCTTTACTACTCCACAAGAGTAAAGACATCGAACGCAGAGCAATAAAATATATATATATTTCAAGAATATATATGAATACATGTGATTAATGTGTGGGCGCATGCAACAGAATAACACGCAAGAGACCATCAGCGATCTCTGCCTCTTGCATTCTTCACATCTCCTTTCATATATACGTTCTTTAGCTAGGCTCCATCCCTCGCTCTTATCAGCCCACTAGTCGCTTTGTCCGTACGCCGAGTTGGCTCACCTACGGCTGAGTCTCCTGCTGTGTAGGAACTTGGCCTGGCTATAACGACAATCCTGGAGTTGGCTAGGCAGTCGGCCCTGTTTTCTGTGCTTGTGCTCTGCCATTACACAATGTTACACCTTGATGAGCATGGCTTTGTCATAAAGTATTAAACTCTTATGTTGAAGCTTGTCTGTAGTGACTCTAGTATCTCTGTATATTAATTAGGTTAGTCTGCTTACAATACTCTGTTTTCACCATCAAATCAAATGAACATGAAACTGACAAATACAAACTGTGTTCATGTTACCGACCTGATCCTCACAAGAGGCAGCATTACGACAGGGAGCACTCTGACACTCATCAATGTTCACCTATAACATGAACACTAACATTTAAGAAGATGAGATTAACAGATTGATAATAAACACAGACAGATGCAACTTGACAACAAAATCAAGCTAAATAATTTAATTTCTTGTCAAGACTTCACAATGCAAATTAATGGGTTACGTATCTCTGCATAAAATCTCACTTTGCGACATCATACATTGTAAATATGAAAAATTTTGCGTTGCTATATGTAAAAGAAGAGGTGAAAAGTGTAGGAGCTATAAAAGAATAAAACTACAAATAATGTAGACATACTGACCTCACAGTATATATCCTGAAAACCATGCATGCAGTCACAATGATAGCCATTGACACCGTCAATGCAAAGTCCATCATTTTGACATGGATTGGATGAGCACTCATCAATGTTGACTTCACAGAATGAACCTTTAAAGCCAGGCACACACTTGCAGTAGAAGGTGTTCTCCTGCATACACAGTCATGCAATTGATAGTTTTAAATAACTTTGCAACAACAGCAAAACAACAAGAGCGCTAGTATTAACCTGTAAAATTCAGATACATATTTATTTTAATAAATCCCAGTTGTCTTGGTGCGTGTGGGTTTGGTAGTCTGCAAAGACGCTGTTATTTTATCCAAATTTCACACACAAATGCGCCATGCCATCTGCTACATTAGGTCGCTAAAAATATTTGGTTTCACAACATCATCTGGTTTCTGAGAGCCAGCTTTTTAAGCACGTGGGGTGGCTGATTGAATATAAAAAAATACTGGGAATAGCTAGATGCGTAGCGATGTTTATGCTAAACCAGCTGATCAGATCTGCAAACCTAAATCTAGAATATTTTTAATACAGAGACATTTTGTGGCAGCAATAGCAGTTGCGTCAGTCTGTTTCTAGTAGCGCTCAGTAAGAAGCTGTCGTTAATGATGGTAGCAGCAGTGAATATTTCTACACCTAGTACCTTTATATAAGTTGATTTTAACGGCTTGCTATAATCGATTGCATAATTTATTATATTGGAGTATCCTATCTTAATAAGCCGATAAGCCTTGCTAATGGAAAACATCCTATAATTGAACGTTTTTGTGATCTGTGAGGCACTATTTACAAAGAGCCTGAGTGGTCCATTGCAAACAAATCAAAGACATCGCAACAACTTTGCATTGTTAAATCATTTAAATATGACAATGAATGCTGATTGAGGTTTGGTAGTGAACCAAAATATCATAATGCTTCGCTAGTAGAAATCTCACGCCATAATGTAGAAACCAAGGTGAGACAATAGAAAACTGACTCCAACCTTCAATAAATAGTTCAACAATTAACCAATCAAGAAGTAAATGCATTGCTTCATTAAAAATTCTGCATTATCTACAAGAAACCATTTATCTGCCAAGACGATGTAGTTTGTCGTTTGATTACTGTTTGTTGGTGTGTAATGTAGCCTACTATATGATTTGAGTACTATCACCACAATTAGGTTGCTTGAAACAGCTTAGTTGAAAAACTATTCAGCCATAATAACACTGCTGCAGAAAACTGTAAAGGAAGTCCACTACTACCGCTCCTTTAAAAAGGATAACTGTAACATAGTACATACACAAACCGCTTCCATCATAATTAAAAATCAGTAAATCGAGCTCCCGATATTGTTTAAGCTATGCAGAGCAAAACTGAATCTTTCGGAGACTTTTTTCAGTATGATAAGTGTGGTGATGATCTCCAATAAGCACGCAGCACGACTTACATGAATGAGCAAATGTGTTAAAATGAATTCACTCAACTCATGCAATACAAATATTTAAAAAAAAGGTGAAGAAAGTTATGCAATTCAGAGAATCATCAGAGAGAGAAAGAGGGAGAACTCAGAGAAAGATAGGGAGAACTCAGAGAAAGGGAGAGAACGCAGAGAGAGGGAGAGAACTCAGAGAGAACGCAGAGAGAGGGAGAGAACTCATAGAGAACGCAAAGAAAGGGAGAAAACTCAGAGAGAGGGAGAGAACTCAGAGAGAACACAGAGAGAGGGAGAGAACTCAGAGAGAGAGAGAAAACACAGAGAGAGGGAGAGAACTCAGAGAGAACTCAGAGAGAACGCAGAAAGAGGGAGAGAGAGGGGGAGAGGAGGGAGAGAGAGGGGGGAGAGGGAGGGAGAGAGCGAGAAAGGGAAATAGAGAGGGAGGGAGTGGGAGAGAGAGAACTCAAAGAGAGGGAGAGAGAACTCAGAAAAAGAGAGAAAAAACTGAGAGAGAGGAGAGCTCAAAGAGAGAGACAGAACTCAGAGGGAGAGAGAGATAACTCAGAGAGAGAGAGAGAGAGAGAGAGAGAGCTCAGAAAGAGGGAGGGAGAAAAAGGAGAGAGAGGGAGAAAGAGGAATAGAGAGAGGGGGAGGGGAGAAAGTATTACATCACAGTAACTTAGGAATCGAACTAGAGAGAGAAAGTATTACATCACAATTACTCAAGGTATCGAACTAGAGGGAGAAGGTATTACATCACAATTACTCAAGGTATCGAACTAGAGAGAGAAGGTATTACATCACAGTTACTCAAGGTATCGAACTAGAGAGAGAAGGTATTACATCACAATTACTCAAGGTATCGAACTAGAGGGAGAAGGTATTACATCACAATTACTCAAGGTATCGAACTAGAGAGAGAAGGTATTACATCACAGTTACTCAAGGAATCGAACTAGAGAGAGAAGGTATTACATCACAATTACTCAAGGTATCGAACTAGAGGGAGAAGGTATTACATCACAATTACTCAAGGTATCGAACTAGAGAGAGAAGGTATTACATCACAGTTACTCAAGGTATCGAACTAGAGAGAGAAGGTATTACATCACAATTACTCAAGGTATCGAACTAGAGAGAGAAGGTATTACATCACAATTACTCAAGGTATCGAACTAGAGGGAGAAGGTATTACATCACAATTACTCAAGGTATCGAACTAGAGAGAGAAGGTATTACATCACAGTTACTCAAGGTATCGAACTAGAGAGAGAAGGTATTACATCACAATTACTCAAGGTATCGAACTAGAGGGAGAAGGTATTACATCACAATTACTCAAGGTATCGAACTAGAGAGAGAAGGTATTACATCACAGTTACTCAAGGTATCGAACTAGAGAGAGAAGGTATTACATCACATTTACTCAAGGTATCGAACTATAGAGAGAAGGTATTACATCACAATTACTCAAGGTATCGAACTAGAGAGAGAAGGTATTACATCACAATTACTCAAGGTATCGAACTAGAGAGAGAAGGTATTACATCACAATTACTCAAGGTATCTAACATGACAAAGAAGCAATTACAATGCACAGAAACCAATGAGACTTACATGACACATTTACTCACGAGTTTCTCTTACGCGCAAATGATAGTAACCTCATAAGTTGAGACAAGTCACAATAACAGAATTATAATATGACACACAATTATGGATGCACATGACTACAAGGAGTGCAGTTTAATGTCTTGTCCTTGAATGAAGAAAATTATAATTTCTATTTATAAAAAGCTTAATTTCCCCAGTTTAAATTCAGATGTGATAGGCGCATTCCAGGCAAGAATGTTCCAGATGTGATAGGCAAAAAACCATCAACTATTTTTATTGATTGTATATAGCTGCCAGTGTGAAAGTAATTATGTAATGTTTGTAGGCATTTCTAGGTACAGTTGAGTGAGTCTCATAAACGATACAAATCATAAACATTACCTAATCTTCTTCATGAAGCCCACTTGCTTAAGAAAACCCTGTCTGACTATTCTATGTTACCAAAGGAGTCCCAAAAATGTTATGCGACAATAATAAATTATAAAATGACATGTTAACATATTTGCACTCACAAGCAACACAAATATAGAATGTCATGTTTACATATTTGCACTCACAATCAACATAGGTATAGAAAGTCATGTTTACATATTTGCACTCACAAGCAACACGAGTATAGAATGACATGTTTACATATTTGCACTCACAAGCAACACAAGTATAGAATGTCATGTTTACATATTTGCACTCACAAGCAACACAAGTATAGAATGTCATGGTTACATATTTGCACTCACAAGCAACAAGAGTATAGAAAGTCATGTTTACATATTTGCACTCACAAACAGCACAAGTATGGCATGTCATTTTTACATATTTGCGCTGGCAAGCAGCGCAGGTATACGTGTAGAATGTCATGATATGTAGAGCTGTCCTCAAATGTAGGCCCATCAGGAACACTATTTATGGAGCAAGTTTTACTTACTCCATCTAGGCAGGTACCATTGTGACAATCTGCCTCTTCACAATCATCAATGTTCACTTCACACACATCGCCAAGCCAACCAGCTTGACATTCACACCTACAGAAAATTGAAATAGGGAAATCTTATCCCTGTGCGCCTCAGCAAGGATGGAGTCTCCTTATGGCTAACATGATAGTGAGCTAACCGATAGATAGCAAACCAGAAACGATTATTAATGATGCTTGTCAAAAGATCTTCTTAAGATGCAAGTTTCAGTGTTAATTAACTTGATAAGTGAATACTACGTCTAAACATGGCCTAAAAATTACTTTTTACCCAATATCATTCTATAATATTCAGTATTGGTCATGGCCTAAACATTACTTTTTACTCAATAGCATTCTATAATATTAAGTATTGGTCATGGCCTAAACATTACTTTTGACTCAATAGCATTCTATAATATTAAGTATTGGTCATGGCCTAAACATTACTTTTTACTCAATAGCATTCTATAATATTAAGTATTGGTCATGGCCTAAACATTACTTTTTACCCAATAGCATTTTATAATATTAAGTATCGGTCATGGCCTAAACATTACTTTTTACTCAATAGCATTCTATAATATTAAGTATTGGTCATGGCCTAAACATTACTTTTTACTCAATAGCATTCTATAATATTAAGTATTGGTCATGGCCTAAACATTACTTTTGACTCAATAGCATTCTATAATATTAAGTATCGGTCATGGCCTAAACATTACTTTTTACTCAATAGCATTCTATAATATTAAGTATCGGTCATGGCCTAAACATTACTTTTTACTCAATAGCATTCTATAATATTAAGTATCGGTCATGGCCTAAACATTACTTTTTACTCAATAGCATTCTATAATATTAAGTATTGGTCATGGCCTAAACATTACTTTTGACTCAATAGCATTCTATAATATTAAGTATCGGTCATGGCCTAAACATTACTTTTTACTCAATAGCATTCTATAATATTAAGTATCGGTCATGGCCTAAACATTACTTTTTACTCAATAGCATTCTATAATATTAAGTATTGGTCATGGCTAAACATTACTTTTGACTCAATAGCATTCTATAATATTAAGTATCGGTCATGGCCTAAACATTACTTTTTACTCAATAGCATTCTATAATATTAAGTATCGGTCATGGCCTAAACATTACTTTTTACTCAATAGCATTCTATAATATTAAGTATTGGTCATGGCTAAACATTACTTTTGACTCAATAGCATTCTATAATATTAAGTATTGGTCATGGCTAAACATTACTTTTTACTCAATAGCATTCTATAATATTAAGTATTGGTCATGGCCTAAACATTACTTTTTACTCAATAGCATTCTATTATATTAAGTTTTGGTCATGGACTAAACATTACTTTTTACTCAATAGCATTCTATAATATTAAGTTTTGGTCATGGACTAAACATTACTTTTTACTCAATAGCATTCTATAATATTAAATATTGGTCATGGCCTAAACATTACTTTTTACCCAATAGCATTCTATAATATTAAGTATTGGTCATGGCCTAAACATTACTTTTTACTCAATAGCATTTTATAATATGAAGTATCGGTCATGGCCTAAACATTACTTTTTACTCAATAGCATTCTATAATATTAAGTATTGGTCATGGCCTAAACATTACTTTTTACTCAATAGCATTCTATAATATTAAGTATTGGTCATGGCCTAAACATTACTTTTGACTCAATAGCATTCTATAATATTAAGTATTGGTCATGGCCTAAACACTACTTTTTACTCAATAGCATTCTATAATATTAAGTATTGGTCATGGCCTAAACATTACTTTTTACTCAATAGCATTCTATAATATTAAGTATTGGTCATGGCCTAAACATTACTTTTGACTCAATAGCATTCTATTATATTAAGTATTGGTCATGGACTAAACATTACTTTTCACTCAATAGCATTCTATTATATTAAGTATCGGTCATGGCCTAAACATTACTTTTTACTCAATAGCATTCTATTATATTAAGTTTTGGTCATGGACTAAACATTACTTTTACTCAATAGCATTCTATAATATTACGTACTGGTCTTTTCACTCAATGAAAATTGCATCTATTTATTACAATATAATCGTGATATTTTATTATTTTTAAGATTTGGATGCGTGAAGAATAAAAACGAACTTGGACACCAAAGTATTCTTGATACAAGTTCCAAGCTGTGACAGATGGCCGTGAGCTTTTTTTTAGCAAAACAGACACTATATATGGCCAGTCTGGCTATTGGCCAACATGTAAACACCAGACAAAGGGTGCTGTTGCTAGACATTTTTGCGCGTAGTTTGTGTAGTTGTGTAGTACCATGGAATGATTAGCAGCCTTGGTAGGTAACCATGCAAGGCTGCTAATCATGGTTGTAATCATGATTAGCTGCCTTGCTAGGTAACATACAAGATAAGCGGGACAACTTTTTGTACTAATTTATGGCCCTTGATGGATCTGCCTTCACAGCATGAGAGCTTTGCGCAGCCACTGCACAATTGCTGTTTCCTTGCTGCGAATCTGCACTGGCTTTGCACTGATGAGTGTTCAGTGATTTCAGTGCGAAGACGCCGTTTCCATGATTCGGAGATAAGGCAACTCCAAAGTACTGCGCATCATTGAGACATAGTGCATGTATGGCTGTTAATTATGATTAAAGCCATGATTAGCACACTTGCTGGGTAACCATGTATGGCTGTTAATTATGATTGCAGCCATGATTAGCAGCCTTGCTGGGTAACCATGTATGGCTGTTAATTATGATTACAGCCATGATTGGCACCCTTGCTGGGTAACCATGTATGGCTGCTAATCATGATTACAGCCATGATTAGCAGCCTTGCTGGGTAACCATGTATGGCTGCTAATTATGATTACAGCCATGATTAGCACCCTTGCTGGGTAACCATGTATGGCTGCTAATCATGATTACAGCCATGATTAGCAGCCTTGCTGGGTAACCATGTATGGCTGTTAATTATGATTACAGCCATGATTAGCACCCTTGCTGGGTAACCATGTATGACTGTTAATTATGATTACAGCCATGATTAGCACCTTTTCTGGGTAACCATGTATGGCTGCTAATTATGATTACAGCCATGATTAGCAGCCTCGCTGGGTAACCATGTATGGCTGCTAATTATGATTACAGCAATGATTAGCACCCTTGCTGGGTAACCATGTATGGCTGCTAATCATGATTACAGCCATGATTAGCAGCCTTGCTGGGTAACCATGTATGGCTGTTAATTATGATTACAGCCATGATTAGCACCCTTGCTGGGTAACCATGTATGACTGTTAATTATGATTACAGCCATGATTAGCACCTTTTCTGGGTAACCATGTATGGCTGCTAATTATGATTACAGCCATGATTAGCAGCCTCGCTGGGTAACCATGTATGGCTGCTAATTATGATTACAGCCATGATTAGCAGCCTCGCTGGGTAACCATGTATGACTGTTAATTATGATTACAGCCATGATTAGCACCCTTTCTGGGTAACCATGTATGGCTGCTAATCATAATTACAGCCATGATTAGCACCCTTGCTGGGTAACCATGTAAGGCTGCTAATTATGATTACAGCCATGATTAGCAGCCTTGCTGGGTAACCATGTATGACTGTTAATTATGATTACAGCCATGATTAGCACCCTTGCTGGGTAACCATGTATGGCTGCTAATCATGATTACATCCATGATTAGCACCCTTGCTGGGTAACCATGTATGACTGTTAATTATGATTACAGCCATGATTAGCACCCTTGCTGGGTAACCATGTATGGCTGCTAATCATAATTACAGCCATGATTAGCACCCTTGCTGGGCAACCATGTATGGCTGCTAATTATGATTACAGCCATGATTAGCACCCTTGCTGGGTAACCATGTATGGCTGCTAATTATGATTACAGCCATGATTAGCAGCCTTGCTGGGTAACCATGTATGGCTGCTAATTATGATTACAGCCATGATTAGCGCCCTTGCTGGGTAACCATGTATGGCTGCTAATTATGATTACAGCCATGATTAGCAGCCTTGCTGGGTAACCATGTATGGCTGCTAATTATGATTACAGCCATGATTAGCACCCTTGCTGGGTAACCATGTATGGCTGCTAATTACGATTACAGCCATGATTAGCAGCCTTGCTGGGTAACCATGTATGGCTGCTAATCATACCGCAGTCAAAGCGGTTTCCACAAGTACTGTAAAAGTCTGCGCCACATTTATGCATGCTTCATCAAGATTCAAGCAGCGGTGGTATAGTATTACATTAATCGCCTTGTACCAACATCTTGTAAAGTGTGCTAGCATAAACTTTTTCTTTCCTACCAAAAAACTATTCGTTAAATTTATCTATTTTCAGTGTCATTTGTAAAAAACCTAATAATGCATGCTTAGCTTTTCGAAAAAGGACTTTGAAATAATAATTTTTAGACCATCAAGTTCAAAAGGTAAGTGATGTTAAACTAGTTGTATAGCGGCATAGCTGTTTTCCGTAAATATTTTGTAAAGATCGCAAACCTGTTTGCAACTTTTCATTTCTTCAGAATATTGATCAAACCTGGTATTTGATTTCAATTGCACAAAAATGTTATTAAAACACAAATATGTAAGACTATCTACTACAGTTGATGCAATAGAATTGTGTTCGCAGTTAACCTTTAAATATACATGTATTACAAGATCTTCTTATGGATATATTAGATAAATACTCATGGAGGCTAGCAAAGCTCACCTAAATTCATCTACTCCATCGATGCAGAGGGCTCTGTTCCGACATGGGTGGCTGTGGCATTCATTAAAGTTTATTTGACATCGTTTGCCAACCCAGCCGGGTCTACAGTTACACAGCCAACCATTTACTTCATCATCACAAATGCCTACAAACAGACATCTACTGGATTGTCATGCTTTGAATAGATTCAGGGTTTTTCCTGTCAAAATCATAGAAACAGTAAACTGCGGACTGATTCGTTTCGCAAAACTTGTGCAAATGCATTCGCAGCGAGACTTCTATTTGAAGTCACAGAAATGCTCACTGCTGATGCCTTCGCAGCGAGACTCCTATATGAAGTCACAGAAACGCTCACTGCTGATGCCTTCGCAGTGAGACTTCTATTTGAAGTCACAAAAACGCTGATTGCCGATGGATTCGCAGCGAGACTCCTATTTGAAGACACAAAAACGCTCACTGCTGATGCCTTCGCAGCGAGACTCCTATTTGAAGTCACAAAAACGCTCACTGCTGATGCCTTCGCAGCGAGACTCCTAATTGAAGTCACAGAAACGCTCATTGCCGATGGATTTGCAGCAAGACTCCTATTTGAAGTCACAGAAACGCTGATTGCCGATGCATTCGCAGCGAGACTCCCATTTGAAGTCACAGAAACGCTCACTGCCGATGGATTTGCAGCGAGACTCCTATTTGAAGTCACAGAAATGCTCACTGCCAATGGATTCAAATCGATAATACCTAGTTAAGCTCTCCCCAGTGGATATAAAAAAATTCAGTGCATCTCAATACACCACGCAAGTGTATTCTAACCCAGGTGTGTTAGAATTGCCAATGATAGGTTGCTCATATGACAATGTTGAAATAATTATATACTTTTTTATTAATTTTATTACATTGTTAATTGAATAAATAATGAAATGTTAATTAAATAATTGAAATTGCTGTGCGCTATTAAGCTTATTCGGTTTTATTTATAGCTTTGACCTTATATCTTGAATACTTTCTTTATGAGCAATCTTTATGAAAGCAGACACTCATCAAACTGTCTATTCATTAAAACTTTGTCTTATTAATCAACATATTATATACCGATTGTACAAATTCCCATTACACTAGTTTCGACCTCTTCCTAGACTTGACTCTTCCAGCATAGAAAGTTGTGTTTACTAAAAGTGATTGTCATTTATGTGACCTTTGAAGTAATAACTGTATAGCGAGTACAGTAGTAAGTTCTGTCAGTCGCTGTTTTGCAATATTGGGAGATATTAGTATTATTAACAATAAAGAAAAATCTGTTCAGGTATCCTGGCTGACTTAGTGCAACAAGTGTTTCAAGGTTTGAAGCATGAATTGAAAAATGATGGTGAGCCGGAGGCGAGTCTCCTTTAACAAGTTCTGTTTTGAGGAGTACATCGCTAGTCTTGGAAAAAGCGATCAAGTGCAATTCCGAACGGTTAACACATTCGTCGGCAGAGGTTTGCTCTGAATGTAATTGAAGCATTGAAATCCAGTGATTATGAATGCTTTTAACCAGCAGAATTATGTGCAATGGCTTGTTCATAAATCTATAACAAAAACAAAAGCAAGTCATAAAGCTGCCTAAACAATTTATGAGGTAAAGTAAAAAGCCTACCATAAAAAAACCTATTTTAACGCCATGGTGCTCTATTTTCCAATCCTTCCCCTATAATGGCGTTTAATTAGGACAGTCGTTCAAACAAAGGGTAGAGCTGTATTTTTCGACAAGCTCGACAGAATATCGGGAAGATAAATTTAACCCTTTCACGTACGATGTAATGCTAATATCGCATATACATGTACTTTACACTTTCCTTCGGGTGGATCGATATTAATGGCGTAAGCCTTAGCATTTTTGCTAAACTGTTTTTCATATACGTCAACATATCAGATCGAGTTAAACAAAGCACCACTTTATTTATAAAATGTTAGCATGGTACTGTTATTAATAATTTTGATGGTGTTGCTTTCAAAGTTTAAAAGAAAAGGGCTGTAAAGTTTTGAAGTTAAAAATGGCCATTACGCTTTTGATTTTTAAAGAGATTTTTAACGTTTTAACATTACAATATGCCAACAGCTGCTAATATGTCATATGGCATTTCTGAAAAGGTTTATCAGACACTTTGCAGTCTTCAGGTAAGATTGTACACCACACCATGGATAAATCTGAAAACAATGGATGTGATTCAGACCTTAGAGACTTCGACTAAGAGTGTAGTTCTGATGATTGTAAGGATCGATCTTCTCAGGCATGTCACTAAACTCATGACAACCAATACAGCAAGAATGAAAAAAATAATTGTTATTGATGCAACAAAGTCATTATTAGTACTATGTAGTGGATTCTACGCTTTTTTATTATGAGTTCTTAAAAATAAAAAACTGTCAAAGTGGCGGCAAATAGAGATGGCGTTCAAATAAGGGTGGCGTTGTATTTTTCAACCCTTTTTCTATACTGGCATTTTATTAGAGGTGGCGTTCAAGTAAAGATGACGTTCAGATAGAGGTTTTACGATAATTTTTTAAGTGCAACAATATCTCATGAGTTGTTCAGAAGAATTACATGTATTTACTATAAGAAACAGTTAAGTATTGTCAAAAATACTAGTTTTTTTATTCTATGCACTATATAGAGGCAACACACATGCAATATACATCTGTTATGCAGCTAAATAGCAGGCTGGATAAAAAGCAGTTTTATATATCACTAGCTGCATTACCCGCCTACAGTAACAGATTCACGGGCAGCATAAGGTTTATTGAGAGTTGGCTTTCATACTGTAAAACAACTCCAAATATGCAGTTACATCTCCCTCTCTCCATCTCTCCGTCTCTCCCCTCTCTCTCTCCCCCCTCTCCCTCTCTCTCCCCTTCTCTCCCTCCCTCTCCCCCTCTCCCTCTCTCCCCCCTCTCCCTCTTTCTCCCTTTCTCTCCCTCTCTCTCTCCCTTAGTTCAACGCAACACTTGCGGATAGACAACATTTTTGGTTTTTCTGTCGGGCGTATGAAGAAACAGTTTTTGGCGCGTGCCTACTTTTGAGCAGGTGACGCATAGCTGGTCATGGCTGATGCAGAGTGACAGTAAGTCGATAGCAGCTGCTCTCTTTCTTTTCACAATAGCGTATCGCAACCCTCGGAGTACTCGTGAAAGTTCTGTAATAGTAAGTTACAGTAAGCCTACTCGTAGCTGGAAAAAAATTAGTAACTCGGCTGCTGAAGGAAATGAACATGACCCACAATCACGAACAGCGGCAAATCCAACGTTATTAAGTAGTGGAGATGTGGCAATTCATATACAATACAACATCGTATAAGAAACACTTACCTTTTTGATGTGGAAATTTAGTAGGTGAGAAATGCGTTTTTCCAGTGGCTCCAAGAAACAAACGTTTACGTGACCTTCTCGGTACACGTTGGCAGTAAATATTAATTGCATGTAAATAACTACTCGTTAATTTATTTTATTTAATAAATAGTACATTTGTATAGCTGTATAAACACCTTTGTATAGGCCGCAGAACTCAGGAAGGCGCTTTTTAACACGGCAGAAAATTTGCTGTTTAAAAAGCGTGCTAACCGGGGATTTCGGTTAATGCACCCGAGCGGTGAAAGAAAAACAACAGAATCGCCACACCTTTATATAAGCCGCTTGGCTCAAATCGTCAGAGAAAAGTAGCGGCTAATAGTCCATATTACGAAATTACGATATTTAGTATTCATATTAGTTCGGTTGGCTTCGTTCGACCGAATGGAAAAAGAAAGACCGCTCTATAATTTATTTACTGTTACTACACATATTAATTCAGCTCGCTTCGTACGACCAAAATTCGTACGACGATAAAAGGAAAGACCGCTCTATAAGGCGGACAATCAATCAGATACACAGACAACGATTGCCGTTTATATAGTAGATAGAGAACAGCGTTTTTCTAGTGGTTGCAAGAAACAAATGTTCACATGACCTTCCCGGTACACGTTGGCAGTAAATATTAATTAGATGTAATTTATTACTCATTAATTTATTTAAAGAGTAGTAAATTTTATTTAATTTACTACTAATATTTACTACTAATTTAATTTTACTACTTACTCGTATTAATTAAGTTTGCTTCGTACGATCGAATCGAAAAAAAGACCGCCATATAATTTATTTATACTGCTCATATTTGGGAGTTATCGGTGACTCAATATATCGAGAAGACAACTCATACTATTAGCATATCAGTATTTATCGTCCATCCCTACGATGAATAGCGGGTTACGTATTATAATAGAGGCGTGTACTAACCGGAGATTCCCGTTAATGCGCCCTAGCGGTGAAAAAAACCACAGAATAGACACGCCCTTATATAAATGTAGCGGCTAATAGTCCAAAAAGTACTGTACTCTATAAAGCGGACAGACAGATAGACAACGATTGCCGTTTATATAGTAGATGTGTAAACTGAACTGCAGGAACCAAAGAAAGATCAAATATACAGTTGGCTCTATGGATAACAGTTTACTAGAGCAAAGTTTTAGCTGCACCCAAGCTCTAGAGCTGCCAGTTTTACATAGCAGATTTAAAGCTTGTTCAAGGCTATATAAATACCAGTTCTAGAAAGCTTACAAAAACTTAACCTAAGAAAGGCCCCGAATATACAAATACAGATTCAGAGAATGCATATAAAACTCAATCAAAGGCTCCTAGATGCAAGTTTTATTTAGTATAAAGCTGGCCGCAGACTTTTCGCATGACACACCTCAGATTAATAGGGAAGATACTGTAAACTTTAGAATATAAAGGAATCTAAGTTCAAACTATTTTCTCAGCCCTTTGACCTTTGACATGGTAGCTGAAGACGGTCCTGACCATGAGAAGTCTTATCAAGTAGAGCTGATAGAATTACAATAAAATGCTGATTTGATGAGAGCATATACTAATAATGATTCAGTAACTTTTTATGAGAAATATTTGAAAAGTATCCAAATCTAGATCTGCATGCTAGAAACATGCTAGTCGTTAGCTACTCGTTTAACCGAACTGGCTACTTTTGACAGAGCATGTTTCCTTTTTGATAAGATAAGCTTTTGAAATTGGTATTCCCTTATAATACAGAAAAAATTTCTAGAAAATTGCCAGCCGACTATTTTTCCTTGAAATATTTTATACAAGGAAACAAAACAAGCAACTTTTCATCTGCTCGGCATGAGAACTAATGAAGCAGCTCCCAGTGAAATCACTTTAGTTTACAAGTTGGTATATACATCTAGTTGAAAGATTGAAGAGGTTAAGATAAGAATTCACTCATAAAAATTGTTCTTTGTCTTTCAAGTCTTGTTCTAATTATTATGTTAAATTAGACCAAACCATATTTTTTGTTTTATTATATTATATTCATCTAATAAATCATTCAAGTAGGTTCCAGAATTGTTTTTTGATTATTCTAATGCATAAATTTTTACATTGCGGTTGTGATGATGTCACAGCTTCTAACATAAAATGACAAAAGACCTGAATAGTTGCACTTCATACCGTCATTGAGACAAGGAGTGCTGATGCACTCATCAATGTTCCGTTCACAGTTAACTCCAACATATCCTTCTAAGCATATACATGTATAATCGTTCACTCCATCCACACATTCTCCATTGAGACATGGGGAGCTGCCACATTCTTCTATGTTAAACTGGCAGTGAGATCCCTCAAATCCTAGTTTGCAATCACACTCGAATCCATCTATAAGGTCCCTGCATAATCAACCCAAAATATTCAGTAAGAGAACATTTACCAAGGCTCAGGTGACCCTGACTTATGTTACTAAGGCTCAGGTGACCCTGGTCTATGTTACTAAGGCTCAGGTGACCCTGACTTATGTTACTAAGGCTCAGGTGACCCTGGTCTATGTTACTAAGGCTCAGGTGACCCTGACCTATGTTACCAAGGCTCAGGTAACCTTGACCTGCGACACCAAAGGTCAGCTGACCCTGACTTACATATATGTTACTAAGGCTTGGATGACCCTGAGCTATGTATTCATCAACTCGAGCTTGTTAAGCGGCGATCTATATTTCTTGTTCTTTCCATGCCTCAAGCACTTGCAAGCACATTCAAGCACGTGCAAGCACATGCAAGCACGTGCAAGCACATGCAAGCACATGCAAGCACATGCAAGCACAAGCGAGCACGTGCAAGCAAGCACATGCAAGCAAGCACATGCAAGCATGCACATTCAAGCACGTGCAAGCACATGCAAGCACAAGCGAGCATGTGCAAGCACATGCAAGCAAAAGCGAGCACGTGCAAGCAAGCACATGCAAGCAAGCACATGCAAGCATGCACATGCAAGCACATGCAAGCAAGCACATGCAAGCAAGCACATGCAAGCACAAGCGAGCTTGTGCAAGCAAGCACATGCAAGCAAGCACATGCAAGCATGCACATGCAAGCAAGCACATGCAAGCAAGCACATGCAAGCAAGCACATGCAAGCACATGCAAGCAAGCACATGCAAGCACAAGCGAGCACGTGCAAGCAAGCACATGCAAGCAAGCACATGCAAGCATGCACATGCAAGCAAGCACATGCAAGCAAGCACATGCAAGCAAGCACATGCAAGCATGCACATGCAAGCAAGCACATGCAAGCAAGCACATGCAAGCAAGCACATGCAAGCAAGCACATGCAAGCAATCACATGCAAGTCTGACAAGTTTGTGTATTCTCTTGAACCCTGGTATACCAGCTATATCAATGTAAAACAAACAATACTGAAGGAATATGCAAATATTTGGGTTTAATGTGTTTTCTATAGATCCTTCTTCCAAAGGTAATCCAAACACTTTTATCTTAAACAAACTCAACCAAATTTGTATGTATGACCTTTGTATAATGAAATTATTGAATCCTAAAATGCAAACATATTCAACATATAACTTAGTTCGAACAAGTCAATGGCGGTGCACATACAGCAGTGTTTACTCAATCATCAATATGCCTAGTTCTTTTAATTAAACATGCCTTGCTTTGTAGTGGTTGCTGTATCCGCAAACACCCATGATAAGGAGTTGCCTTTTGTCAATTGTTTTTTAACAAGTGAAATTATTCTATTTGAAAATTAATCTACTTAGAAGTGCAATGAAAGGTCCCAAACTAAATGGCCTGTACAGCAGATATGTTCATGTATAGAAATTAATGTGAATATTTGCTATTTGACTGAAGTTATCCTAATGAAATCATAACAGAAATTGATTACCCATGAACATTGTTATGGTATGGATACCAAAAACACATCTGTTAAAGAAGAGGAATAATGAAACAATGATCGTGGGAGAATTGAAAATGCAGTGTTCATTGCTTAAAGAAACAGATGAAATATGTTTTATTAATGAGAGAAGAATAATTCAATGGTAGACCTCATGCTGTGGTACTAACGAGAGGTAGATCTCATGCTATAGTGTAGTGGAACTCACGCTATAGTAGCACCACGAAAATTGTCATAGCGTGTTTTTTCATCATGATGTATTGGGTTAGCTTAAAGTTAGAAAATAAATGATCATAAGATCATATTCCCTATGCAAACAAAGAGTTGCCTGATTCATGCCTTTGTAAATAAATTTATGGATAAAATTTACAAATTTTACTTATGAGCACAACTCGATGTTAATGTGAGCTTCATATTTTTGCAAAAACCATGCGTTATAAAGAAACTATATAGTGGTTAACGAAATAACTGCGCTCTTCCGAACATGCGTATTAGCCATGAACCAACTTGTGCCAGACTTTTACAGCGTTAATTTAGATAAGTACAATTTGAGATTGAAATCTGTAAATTACAGTCTCTACTTGCCGCATTTGCTATCAATTATACAGGGCAAACTTCGATTGTTTTTTCTACACGGGCCAGAATGCATAGATGCAATTTGCATAGAGGCAAAAGGCATCTATGCATAGATGCATAGGTGTATGAGTTATCAGGATTAGCAAACTTAGCAGAAGCAACTTAATCAATTTCTTGCTAAGTATCATGGTGATTTTTGATGATAAATGAAAGATGAGAATGAAACAACCCCCTGTTCTGAATTTTTATAGTGTTAACGTGTGCGATAAGTTCTCTAAGAACTCATTTTTTATACCATGTAGTAATTGCTAGTTGGAACAACATTCTTGGAGTAATATCAGGTCGAGCTGTAGTTGCCTGGCCAATTGAAAGTCAAACAGCAACAGGTATTTGGCTGAAAATAAACTGATTAACTACATAGGTGAGACGAATGGGTTAAACAGCAACTGACTAACTACATAGATGAGACAAGTGAGCTAAACAGCAACTGACTAACTACATAAATGAGAAAAGTGAGCTAAACAACAACTGACTAACTACATAGATGAGACAAGTGAGCTAAACAACAACTGACTAACTACATAGATGGGACAATTGAGCTAAACAGCAACTGCCTAATTAAATAAATGAGACAAGTGGGCTAAACAGCAACTGACTAACTAAATAGACGAGACAAGAGGGCTAAACAGCTACTGACAAACTACATAGATGAGACAAGTGGGCTAAACAGCAACTGACTAACTACATAGATGAGACAAGTAGGCTAAACAGCAACTGACTAACTACATAGATGAGACAAGAGGGCTAAACAGCTACTGACAAACTACATAGATGAGACAAGTGGGCTAAACGGCTACTGACAAACTACATAGATGAGACAAGAGGACTAAACAGCTACTGACAAACTACATAGATGAGACAAGAGGGCTAAACGGCTACTGACAAACTACATAGATGAGACAAGAGGGCTAAACGGCTACTGACAAACTACATAGATGAGACAATTGGGCTAAACAACAACTGACTAACTACATAGATGAGACAAGAGGGCTAAACAGCTACTGACAAACTACATAGATGAGACAAGAGGGCTAAACAGCTACTGACAAACTACATAGATGAGACAAGTGGGCTAAACGGCTACTGACAAACTACATAGATGAGACAAGAGGGCTAAACAGCTACTGACAAACTACATAGATGAGACAAGAGGGCTAAACAGCTACTGACAAACTACATAGATGAGACAAGTAGGCTAAACAGCAACTGACTAACTACATAGATGAGACAAGAGGGCTAAACAGCTACTGACAAACTACATAGATGAGACAATTGGGCTAAACAACAACTGACTAACTACATAGATGAGACAAGAGGGCTAAACGGCTACTGACAAACTACATAGATGAGACAAGAGGGCTAAACAGCTACTGACAAACTACATAGATGAGACAAGAGAGCTAAACAGCTACTGACAAACTACATAGATGAGACAAGAGGGCTAAACAGCTACTGACAAACTACATAGATGAGACAAGTGGGCTAAACAGCAACTGACTAACTACATAGATGAGACAAGTAGGCTAAACAGCAACTGACTAACTACATAGATGAGACAAGAGGGCTAAACAGCTACTGACAAACTACATAGATGAGACAAGTGGGCTAAACGGCTACTGACAAACTACATAGATGAGACAAGAGGACTAAACAGCTACTGACAAACTACATAGATGAGACAAGAGGGCTAAACGGCTACTGACAAACTACATAGATGAGACAAGAGGACTAAACAGCTACTGACAAACTACATAGATGAGACAAGAGGGCTAAACAGCTACTGACAAACTACATAGATGAGACAAGAGGGCTAAACAGCTACTGACAAACTACATAGATGAGACAAGAGGGCTAAACAGCTACTGACAAACTACATAGATGAGACAAGAGGGCTAAACAGCTACTGACAAACTACATAGATGAGACAAGTGGGCTAAACGGCTACTGACAAACTACATAGATGAGACAAGAGGGCTAAACAGCTACTGACAAACTACATAGATGAGACAAGAGGGCTAAACAGCTACTGACAAACTACATAGATGAGACAAGAGGGCTAAACGGCTACTGACAAACTACATAGATGAGACAAGTAGGCTAAACAGCAACTGACTAACTACATAGATGAGACAAGAGGGCTAAACGGCTACTGACAAACTACATAGATGAGACAATTGGGCTAAACAACAACTGACTAACTACATAGATGAGACAAGAGGGCTAAACGGCTACTGACAAACTACATAGATGAGACAAGAGGGCTAAACAGCTACTGACAAACTACATAGATGAGACAAGAGGGCTAAACAGCTACTGACAAACTACATAGATGAGACAATTGGGCTAAACAACAACTGACTAACTACATAGATGAGACAAGAGGGCTAAACGGCTACTGACAAACTACATAGATGAGACAAGAGGGCTAAACAGCTACTGACAAACTACATAGATGAGACAAGAGGGCTAAACAGCTACTGACAAACTACATAGATGAGACAAGAGGGCTAAACAGCTACTGACAAACTACATAGATGAGACAAGTAGGCTAAACAGCAACTGACTAACTACATAGATGAGACAAGAGGGCTAAACAGCTACTGACAAACTACATAGATGAGACAAGTGGGCTAAATAGCAACTGACTAACTACATAGATGAGACAAGTGAGCTAAATAGCAACTGACTAACTAAATAAATGAGACAATTGGGCTGAACAGCAACTGACTAACTACATAGATGAGACAAGTGGGCTAAATAGCAACTGACTAACTAAATAAATGAGACAATTGAGCTAAACAGCAACTGCCTAATTAAATAAATGAGACAAGTGGGTTAAACAGCAGCTGACTAACTACATAGATGAGACAATTGAGCTAAACAGCAACTGCCTAACTAAATAGATGAGACAAGTGGGCTAAACAGCAACTGACTAACTAAATAGATGAGACAAGAGGGCTAAACAACAACTGACTAACTAAATAAATGAGACAATTGGGCTAAACAGCAACTGACTAACTACATAGATGAGACAAGTAGGCTAAACAGCAACTGACTAACTACATAGATGAGACAAGAGGGCTAAACAGCTACTGACAAACTACATAGATGAGACAAGTGGGCTAAACAGCAACTGACTAACTAAATAAATGAGACAAGTGGGCTAAACAACAACTGACTAACTACATAGATGAGACAAGTGGGCTAAATAGCAACTGACTAACTACATAGATGAGACAAATGGGCTAAACAGCAACTGACTAACTACATAGATGAGACAAGTGAGCTAAACAACAACTGACTAACTACATAGATGAGACAAGTGGGCTAAACAGCAACTGACTAACTAAATAGATGAGACAATAAGGCAAAACAGCAACTGACTAACTACATAGATGAGACAAGTGAGCTAAATAGCAACTGACTAACTACATAGATGAGACAAATGGGCTAAACAGCAACTGACTAACTACATAGATGAGACAAGTGGGCTAAACAACAACTGACTAACTACATAGATGAGACAAGCAGGCTAAACAGCAACTGACTAACTACATAAATGAGACAAGTGGGCTAAACAACAACTGACTAACTACATAGATGAGACAAGTTGGCTAAACAGCAACTGACTAACTACATAGATGAGACAAGTGGGCTAAACAACAACTGACTAACTACATAGATGAGACAAGTGGGCTAAACAACAACTGACTAACTCCATAGATGAGACAAGCAGGCTAAACAGCAACTGGCTAACTACATAGATGAGACAAGTGAGCTAAATAGCAACTGACTAACTACATAGATGAGACAAGTGGGCTAAATAGCAACTGACTAACTACATAGATGAGACAAGTGGGCTAAACAACAACTGACTAACTACATAGATGAGACAAGCAAGCTAAACAACAACTGACTAACTACATAAATGAGACAAGCAGGCTAAACAGCAACTGACTAACTAAATAAATGAGACAAGTGGGCTAAACAACAACTGACTAACTACATAGATGAGACAAGTTGGCTAAACAGCAACTGACTAACTACATAGATGAGACAAGTGGGCTAAACAACAACTGACTAACTACATAGATGAGACAAGTGAGCTAAACAACAACTGACTAACTACATAGATGGGACAATTGAGCTAAACAGCAACTGCCTAATTAAATAAATGAGACAAGTGGGCTAAACAGCAACTGACTAACTAAATAGACGAGACAAGAGGGCTAAACAGCTACTGACAAACTACATAGATGAGACAAGTGGGCTAAACAGCAACTGACTAACTACATAGATGAGACAAGTAGGCTAAACAGCAACTGACTAACTACATAGATGAGACAAGAGGGCTAAACAGCTACTGACAAACTACATAGATGAGACAAGTGGGCTAAACGGCTACTGACAAACTACATAGATGAGACAAGAGGACTAAACAGCTACTGACAAACTACATAGATGAGACAAGAGGGCTAAACGGCTACTGACAAACTACATAGATGAGACAAGAGGGCTAAACGGCTACTGACAAACTACATAGATGAGACAATTGGGCTAAACAACAACTGACTAACTACATAGATGAGACAAGAGGGCTAAACAGCTACTGACAAACTACATAGATGAGACAAGAGGGCTAAACAGCTACTGACAAACTACATAGATGAGACAAGTGGGCTAAACGGCTACTGACAAACTACATAGATGAGACAAGAGGGCTAAACAGCTACTGACAAACTACATAGATGAGACAAGAGGGCTAAACAGCTACTGACAAACTACATAGATGAGACAAGTAGGCTAAACAGCAACTGACTAACTACATAGATGAGACAAGAGGGCTAAACAGCTACTGACAAACTACATAGATGAGACAAGAGGGCTAAACAGCTACTGACAAACTACATAGATGAGACAAGAGGGCTAAACAGCTACTGACAAACTACATAGATGAGACAAGAGGGCTAAACAGCTACTGACAAACTACATAGATGAGACAAGTGGGCTAAACGGCTACTGACAAACTACATAGATGAGACAAGAGGGCTAAACAGCTACTGACAAACTACATAGATGAGACAAGAGGGCTAAACAGCTACTGACAAACTACATAGATGAGACAAGAGGGCTAAACGGCTACTGACAAACTACATAGATGAGACAAGTAGGCTAAACAGCAACTGACTAACTACATAGATGAGACAAGAGGGCTAAACGGCTACTGACAAACTACATAGATGAGACAATTGGGCTAAACAACAACTGACTAACTACATAGATGAGACAAGAGGGCTAAACGGCTACTGACAAACTACATAGATGAGACAAGAGGGCTAAACAGCTACTGACAAACTACATAGATGAGACAAGAGGGCTAAACAGCTACTGACAAACTACATAGATGAGACAATTGGGCTAAACAACAACTGACTAACTACATAGATGAGACAAGAGGGCTAAACGGCTACTGACAAACTACATAGATGAGACAAGAGGGCTAAACAGCTACTGACAAACTACATAGATGAGACAAGAGGGCTAAACAGCTACTGACAAACTACATAGATGAGACAAGAGGGCTAAACAGCTACTGACAAACTACATAGATGAGACAAGTAGGCTAAACAGCAACTGACTAACTACATAGATGAGACAAGAGGGCTAAACAGCTACTGACAAACTACATAGATGAGACATGTGGGCTAAATAGCAACTGACTAACTACATAGATGAGACAAGTGAGCTAAATAGCAACTGACTAACTAAATAAATGAGACAATTGGGCTGAACAGCAACTGACTAACTACATAGATGAGACAAGTGGGCTAAATAGCAACTGACTAACTAAATAAATGAGACAATTGAGCTAAACAGCAACTGCCTAATTAAATAAATGAGACAAGTGGGTTAAACAGCAGCTGACTAACTACATAGATGAGACAATTGAGCTAAACAGCAACTGCCTAACTAAATAGATGAGACAAGTGGGCTAAACAGCAACTGACTAACTAAATAGATGAGACAAGAGGGCTAAACAACAACTGACTAACTAAATAAATGAGACAATTGGGCTAAACAGCAACTGACTAACTACATAGATGAGACAAGTAGGCTAAACAGCAACTGACTAACTACATAGATGAGACAAGAGGGCTAAACAGCTACTGACAAACTACATAGATGAGACAAGTGGGCTAAACAGCAACTGACTAACTAAATAAATGAGACAAGTGGGCTAAACAACAACTGACTAACTACATAGATGAGACAAGTGGGCTAAATAGCAACTGACTAACTACATAGATGAGACAAATGGGCTAAACAGCAACTGACTAACTACATAGATGAGACAAGTGAGCTAAACAACAACTGACTAACTACATAGATGAGACAAGTGGGCTAAACAGCAACTGACTAACTAAATAGATGAGACAATAAGGCAAAACAGCAACTGACTAACTACATAGATGAGACAAGTGAGCTAAATAGCAACTGACTAACTACATAGATGAGACAAATGGGCTAAACAGCAACTGACTAACTACATAGATGAGACAAGTGGGCTAAACAACAACTGACTAACTACATAGATGAGACAAGCAGGCTAAACAGCAACTGACTAACTACATAAATGAGACAAGTGGGCTAAACAACAACTGACTAACTACATAGATGAGACAAGTTGGCTAAACAGCAACTGACTAACTACATAGATGAGACAAGTGGGCTAAACAACAACTGACTAACTACATAGATGAGACAAGTGGGCTAAACAACAACTGACTAACTCCATAGATGAGACAAGCAGGCTAAACAGCAACTGGCTAACTACATAGATGAGACAAGTGAGCTAAATAGCAACTGACTAACTACATAGATGAGACAAGTGGGCTAAACAACAACTGACTAACTACATAGATGAGACAAGCAAGCTAAACAACAACTGACTAACTACATAAATGAGACAAGCAGGCTAAACAGCAACTGACTAACTAAATAAATGAGACAAGTGGGCTAAACAACAACTGACTAACTACATAGATGAGACAAGTTGGCTAAACAGCAACTGACTAACTACATAGATGAGACAAGAGGGCTAAACAGCTACTGACAAACTACATAGATGAGACAAGTGGGCTAAACGGCTACTGACAAACTACATAGATGAGACAAGAGGACTAAACAGCTACTGACAAACTACATAGATGAGACAAGAGGGCTAAACGGCTACTGACAAACTACATAGATGAGACAAGAGGGCTAAACGGCTACTGACAAACTACATAGATGAGACAATTGGGCTAAACAACAACTGACTAACTACATAGATGAGACAAGAGGGCTAAACAGCTACTGACAAACTACATAGATGAGACAAGAGGGCTAAACAGCTACTGACAAACTACATAGATGAGACAAGTGGGCTAAACGGCTACTGACAAACTACATAGATGAGACAAGAGGGCTAAACAGCTACTGACAAACTACATAGATGAGACAAGAGGGCTAAACAGCTACTGACAAACTACATAGATGAGACAAGTAGGCTAAACAGCAACTGACTAACTACATAGATGAGACAAGAGGGCTAAACAGCTACTGACAAACTACATAGATGAGACAAGAGGGCTAAACAGCTACTGACAAACTACATAGATGAGACAAGAGGGCTAAACAGCTACTGACAAACTACATAGATGAGACAAGAGGGCTAAACAGCTACTGACAAACTACATAGATGAGACAAGTGGGCTAAACGGCTACTGACAAACTACATAGATGAGACAAGAGGGCTAAACAGCTACTGACAAACTACATAGATGAGACAAGAGGGCTAAACAGCTACTGACAAACTACATAGATGAGACAAGAGGGCTAAACGGCTACTGACAAACTACATAGATGAGACAAGTAGGCTAAACAGCAACTGACTAACTACATAGATGAGACAAGAGGGCTAAACGGCTACTGACAAACTACATAGATGAGACAATTGGGCTAAACAACAACTGACTAACTACATAGATGAGACAAGAGGGCTAAACGGCTACTGACAAACTACATAGATGAGACAAGAGGGCTAAACAGCTACTGACAAACTACATAGATGAGACAAGAGGGCTAAACAGCTACTGACAAACTACATAGATGAGACAATTGGGCTAAACAACAACTGACTAACTACATAGATGAGACAAGAGGGCTAAACGGCTACTGACAAACTACATAGATGAGACAAGAGGGCTAAACAGCTACTGACAAACTACATAGATGAGACAAGAGGGCTAAACAGCTACTGACAAACTACATAGATGAGACAAGAGGGCTAAACAGCTACTGACAAACTACATAGATGAGACAAGTAGGCTAAACAGCAACTGACTAACTACATAGATGAGACAAGAGGGCTAAACAGCTACTGACAAACTACATAGATGAGACATGTGGGCTAAATAGCAACTGACTAACTACATAGATGAGACAAGTGAGCTAAATAGCAACTGACTAACTAAATAAATGAGACAATTGGGCTGAACAGCAACTGACTAACTACATAGATGAGACAAGTGGGCTAAATAGCAACTGACTAACTAAATAAATGAGACAATTGAGCTAAACAGCAACTGCCTAATTAAATAAATGAGACAAGTGGGTTAAACAGCAGCTGACTAACTACATAGATGAGACAATTGAGCTAAACAGCAACTGCCTAACTAAATAGATGAGACAAGTGGGCTAAACAGCAACTGACTAACTAAATAGATGAGACAAGAGGGCTAAACAACAACTGACTAACTAAATAAATGAGACAATTGGGCTAAACAGCAACTGACTAACTACATAGATGAGACAAGTAGGCTAAACAGCAACTGACTAACTACATAGATGAGACAAGAGGGCTAAACAGCTACTGACAAACTACATAGATGAGACAAGTGGGCTAAACAGCAACTGACTAACTAAATAAATGAGACAAGTGGGCTAAACAACAACTGACTAACTACATAGATGAGACAAGTGGGCTAAATAGCAACTGACTAACTACATAGATGAGACAAATGGGCTAAACAGCAACTGACTAACTACATAGATGAGACAAGTGAGCTAAACAACAACTGACTAACTACATAGATGAGACAAGTGGGCTAAACAGCAACTGACTAACTAAATAGATGAGACAATAAGGCAAAACAGCAACTGACTAACTACATAGATGAGACAAGTGAGCTAAATAGCAACTGACTAACTACATAGATGAGACAAATGGGCTAAACAGCAACTGACTAACTACATAGATGAGACAAGTGGGCTAAACAACAACTGACTAACTACATAGATGAGACAAGCAGGCTAAACAGCAACTGACTAACTACATAAATGAGACAAGTGGGCTAAACAACAACTGACTAACTACATAGATGAGACAAGTTGGCTAAACAGCAACTGACTAACTACATAGATGAGACAAGTGGGCTAAACAACAACTGACTAACTACATAGATGAGACAAGTGGGCTAAACAACAACTGACTAACTCCATAGATGAGACAAGCAGGCTAAACAGCAACTGGCTAACTACATAGATGAGACAAGTGAGCTAAATAGCAACTGACTAACTACATAGATGAGACAAGTGGGCTAAACAACAACTGACTAACTACATAGATGAGACAAGCAAGCTAAACAACAACTGACTAACTACATAAATGAGACAAGCAGGCTAAACAGCAACTGACTAACTAAATAAATGAGACAAGTGGGCTAAACAACAACTGACTAACTACATAGATGAGACAAGTTGGCTAAACAGCAACTGACTAACTACATAGATGAGACAAGTTGGCTAAACAACAACTGACTAACTACATAGATGAGACAAGTGGGCTAAACAACAACTGACTAACTCCATAGATGAGACAAGCAGGCTAAACAGCAACTGACTAACTACATAGATGAGACAAGTGAGCTAAATAGCAACTGACTAACTACATAGATGAGACAAGTGGGCTAAATAGCAACTGACTAACTACATAGATGAGACAAGCAAGCTAAACAACAACTGACTAACTACATAGATGAGACAAGAGGGCTAAACAGCTACTGACAAACTACATAGATGAGACAAGTTAGCTAAACAACAACTGACTAACTACATAGATGAGACAAGTGAGCTAAACAACAACTAACTAACTACATAGATGAGTAGTATTTTTCCCCCTAATTTATTTCAACGAAACACTTTTTTATGATATGAAATTTAAAAGTTACAGTTGTTTAAAAAGGTTTGAAGACCTTTACAGTTGCTTTATTTTTCCTTTCGATTCATCATGAGACAAATCTTTAAAGTTAGAATGGTAGATGTTGCTATATGTTAAAAGTAATTTTTTTCTGTCCAGACTTTTATTACATAGGCAACGCTGGGCATTCACCTAGTAGACTTATATATACATGTATGTCTTTGGACTACCTCTACCATCATTAGTCATAATGGCTTATGCACAGTTATCATGATTCTTGATTGACATTTTAAGGTATAGTAGCGTTACAGAACAGACAGGAATCAATACAGGTGGAGGCTGGGCTGTCAAAGCCAAGGCCTTTAGTTCAGCATTACTAATTGGCCACACAAATGTAAGAGATTCACTTTAAAAAGCCTAAATATAATGAATCAGCATTTCAAAAACCAACCTGCAGTGTGCTCTATTTTTACAAGGGCTGGGTGCACAATCATCGACATTTTTTTCGCATCTCTCCCCGATAAAGCCATCAATGCATTCACAATGAAAGGCGTTGTCAGCATCCTCACAAATGCCTCCGTTTACACAAGGCTCTTCCTTACAATCATCAATATTTATTTCACATGTGTCACCTGTCCAACCTGTCAAATAACACATCAATAAATATTTTTGGCTATCAGTCATAAGTGTCTCAGAATTTGAGAAGTTCATCGGCGTAATAATCACGTACCAGCAGAGCAATGGCATCTGAACTCATTGGGCATATCAATACACACTCCACTGTTTTGGCAGGGTTTCGATACACATTCATTGGTGTCTTTCTCACATAGGGACCCCTCGTATCCAGCTGAACACTGACATTCAAAATTCTCTTCACTGTTCAAGCAAACTCCGTGAAAGCAAGGATAAGATTCACAGTAATCATTGATGAGCTCACAATATTGGCCATGAAAATCTGTTGCGCAGTCGCAAAAGAAACCAATTACACTGTCCTTACATTTTCCATTGTTTAAACATGGCTTGCTTTCACATTCATTTATATCCGTTTCACATCGTTTTCCAGTGTATCCTTCAAGGCATTCACACAAATAGGAATTAAGCCTATCAATACATCGTCCTTTTTCTTTGCACGGAGAACTATCGCATTCATTGATTTCAATGCTGCAGTGACTACCAGTCCAGCCACCTACGCATTGGCACTGCCACCCATTTGGAAGATCTATGCAGTCTCCAAAGTTTTCGCAAGGTTGACTTAGACATTCATTTACCACAATATTACATTGAATGCCTGACCATCCAGGAGAACAATGGCAGGTGTAATGATTCACTGCATCGTAACATGTTGCACCATTACTGCATGGGACTGAGTCACACTCATTGATGTTATGTTCACAGAGCACCCCATCAAAACCTTCAGCACATGTGCATTGGAATCTATTTATATTATCAATGCAAGTACCATTATTTTTACATGGATAGCAAATGCACTCATCAACATTAGTTTGGCAATACTCGCCACTCCATCCTGATGCACATATGCATTCAAAGCTAGCGAGTTTATCAATACAAGTCGCTCCATTTTGACACTTTTGCATGTCGCCATCATTTTCACAATCATCAATGTTGAATTCGCAAAACCTTCCGGTAAATCCTAAAATGCATACACAGCTGTATCCATTATCTTTGTCAATGCATTGGCCGCCATGCTCACATGGATTGCTTAAACAATCGTTGAGGTTAATTTGACAGAAGACTCCAGCAAAACCGGTAACACATGAACAGATGTAGTACGCAATATTATCTTGACATGCTGCACCATTTAAACATGGATTAGATGAACAGTCATCAATATTTATCTCACAGTGTGTGCCAGCAAATCCATTAGAACAAAGGCAATAAAAGTCATCAAAAAGATCTCTACAAGTTGCTCCATTGAGACAAGGTTTTTTTTCGCATTCATCAATGTTTACTTCACAATGTTGTCCGGTATAACCGTTCATACATTCACAAAAAAAAGTGTTTTGAAAACTTGTGCATGTAGCACCATTTAAGCAAGGAACTGAAGAACATTGAGGGTATAATACTTCACAATTGTTGCCCATAGTGGCAGCATTGCACTCACAATTGTAACTATTTACTAAATTTGTACAAGTCCCACCATTGGTGCATGGATTACTCTCGCACTCATTAATTTCAACTTCACAGTTTATTCCTTCAAATCCAGCATCGCACTGGCATTCATATGCTCCTACCTTGTTGATGCATTGACCTCTGTGAGAACATGGCTCTGAATCACACATCACTATTCTTAGAGTACAAGTGGAACCAATCCACCCAGGCTGGCAAGTGCATTTGAAAGCGTCACCAATGAGATCCGTACAATTTCCACCATTTTGGCATGGATATGATTCACAACTATTGATATTGGCTGTGCAGTTAATTCCCTGCCAGCCTCTATTGCAATGACACAATCCATCAATACATGTTCCATGTTTGCATGCATGAATAGCACAAGGGTCAACTCTCATGTCACATATAAGACCAAAGTAACCAGCTGGGCACACGCATTCTGGGAGGTTACTTTCATTTATTTGGCATCTGCCATTGTGTTGGCAATGCAAATAGCCTTGAAGACGATTGTGCTGATTACATGGTTTAATTGATATCTCACAGTTTGGGCCTGCAAAAAATTCTGTACATTCACAATGATACTGCCCAATGTCTTGGTGACAAATCCCATTATTTTGACAAGGATTACATGAACAGAAATCAATCTCAATCTCACATCTAGATCCTTTAAAATTTTTATGACAACTACATTGATAGCCAGCAAGCAAATCGTAACAACTGCCTTCATTCAAACATGGTGAAACTGCACACTCATCAATGTTATATTGGCAATGAGAACCAGTCCAACCTTGCTGACAAGTGCATTGATATCCTGCAAGTTGTCTCTCACACTCACCGTTGTTGAAACAAGGCTCTGACTGGCAATAGTCAATTTGACGCTCACAAAACCTTCCGGTCCAATGAAGATCACAATGGCAAAAAAAATTTTCATTGTCAGCAAAACATTTTCCATGTTCTGTGCAAGAATGTTCACTGCATGGATCTAGCACAATTTCACAGATTGTTCCAGAAAATCCTGCAGAGCAGAAGCACTCAAAGCGATTCAACATATCGATGCAAGTTGCACCATGACTACAAGGTTCCGATTCACATTCATTTATCTGGATACTGCAATCTCTACCAGTCCAACCCAATTTGCAAAAGCAGGCGAAGCTTGCATGTAAATCTATGCAATCGCCATTGTTCATACAAGGTTTATTTTCACAATCATTAATTTCTTCCTGGCAGTAGATACCTTGATATCCAAGATCACAATGGCATTTAAACCCATATTCCAAATTTTCACACTTTCCCTTAGGCGAGCATGGTGAACTGAGGCATTTATTGGTTGCAGTAGCGCAGTTATGACCAGAAAAGCCATTTTGGCAATAGCATCTGTAAGTCTGTCCTAAATCTTGACACGTTCCATCATACTCACAAGGTGAGCTTTCACAAAGATCTATGTCAATACTACAATCATCACCTGTGAACCCATCTACACATTCACATACAAAAGCTGCATGTTTACTTTGAGGTAAAATAGCCTGTCTGGGGAGCAAAGAATTAAAATCTAAAATATTATTTATAGAAGCATTATGCATTTGAGTGTGTGAGTAGCTACTACCACTTTCCAGTAATTGAGATGGCTGAGAATAATTTGAAAGAGACATGCTTCGTTTCTTATTAGGATGACTTAGCCCAAGTGAGTCTGCAAGCATAGTTGAGATGCATAGGCCTTTATTATTACACAGTGATTGATTTGAATCCATGCATTCACTGCCTTCACAATGCTTCCCAATAAAACCTGATAAACATCTACAAGCATACGAACCAAATGTGTTTTCACAAACAGCATAATTTTTACAGGGATTCCCTGAATTGCATTCATTTATATCTGCTTCGCAGTAAATTCCAGTATATCCAGAACTACAGAGACAACTGAAGCCTGCCACATTGTTTTTGCAGCTCGCCCCATTTACACAAGGCCAACTTATGCATTCATTGATGTCAACTTCGCAGCGGGGTCCATCATATCCTAGTTGGCATTCGCATTTGAATCCATCTATCAAATCTAAACACACCCCTTCATGGTCACAGGGGAAATTTTCACAATTGTCAATGTTGATCTCACATTGGTTACCAGTGAAACCTTTCTGGCAAAGGCAATAAAAAGCATTAATTCTGTCAAGACATGTGCCATTGTTGTGGCAAGGACTACTATCACACTCCATTATCATGACTTCACAATATTCTCCCAGCCAGCCAGGGGCACATTTACAGCTAAACATAGCTACACCATCAATACATGTTGAGCCATGTTGACATTGATTGTGGTGGCAATCATCTATGTTGTGTTGACAAAGTCTTCCAGAATAACCATCTAAGCATCGACAGTGGTAGACATTAATTCCATCAACACATGCCCCTCCATTTTCACACTGATGATCTACACAGTCATTTATATTTTCACTGCAAAAGTATTGTTTGAATCCATCTTGACATTTGCAAGTAACTTTTGTGCCATCCATGGTACATAAACCATTGTTCATGCAAGGTTTAGAAACGCATCCATCAAATAGCATCTCGCATTTGCTACCGTAGTACATAGAGAGACATGAACAACGAAACCCATTAACAGTATCAGTGCATTTGCCGCCATTGAGACATGGATGGTCATCGCATTCATTGATTTTGAACTCGCATTCATTTCCGGAATAACCATGATCACAAATACAATGGTAAGAATTAATTTCATCAATACAAAATCCCTGAGCGCCACATGGGTCACTTATGCATTCATCAATTTCGTCCTCGCAATAGGTTCCTGCAAAACCAGAGTCACAAAAGCAGCTAAGGCGAAGGCCTTTGGATGAACAACGACCACCATTTTGACAAGGATATAATTGGCATTCATCAAAATCAAGCTCACAAAGCTGTCCGACAAACCCAGGCTCGCATATGCATTCGAATTCAATGTTAGACAATGTATGGCAATGACCATATTTGCAGCGGTTAGGCACACACGGGTCCTCCTCAACATCGCAATACCAGCCTAAATACCCTGTAGGACACAGGCATGTCTCATAAAAAAAATCCTCTTTCTTAACAAGTGAACACATTCCTCTGTTAACACAATGCTGATTGGATATGTGTTCACATGCTGAAAGCCTAGTTTCACAATGGGGTCCATAGAAACCACCTTGACAGTGGCATGTGTAGCCATTGACAAGGTCACGACAGTGACCATTATTCAAGCAGGGACTTGAAATACAATCATCCATGTTGATTTCACAGAGGCTTCCAGTCCAACCTGAACGACAAAAACACTGGTAGCTGTTAATTCCATCAACACATATGCCATGACTACATTTATGAACAATGCAATCATTAATATTATTCTGACAATTCGAACCAGTGTAACCATCCGGACAATTACAGAGCCATGATGCTGAAGCTTCTTTTTCGGCTTGTAATACTTTACAAAAGCCACCATTATTACAAAAAATGCCATAACATGGATCAACATTGTCAGAACAATAAGTTCCAGTAAAACCTACCGTACAATTGCAGATGTAAAAACCAATCATATCAATACATTGAGAGTTATGTGCACATGGTTCTGAGCTACACTCATTTATTTCTAACTCGCACGAGGCTCCTGTATACCCTGTAGAGCAAAGACACAAGTAGCTGTCCAGCATACTGATACAAAAAGAAGCGTGATGACAGGGAGAATGCAAACAATAATCTACTCGAAAATGGCAATGCCTTCCAGTGAATCCTATAGAGCACATACAACTGTATTCATTAATGCCATCAACACAACTACCAGAATTATAGCAAGGCTGGGAGTTGCATTCATCGATGTTGGATTCACAATGCTTTCCAGCAAATCCATCAGTGCAATGACAGATGTAACGGCCTACGAGATCTTCGCAATCACCTCCATAGAGGCAGGGGCTACTTTCACACTCATTAGTATTAAGATCACACTTTTTGCCTGAAAACCCATGCTTACAAATACATTTAAAGTCAGCAACCAAGTCAATGCAGCGAAAAGCATTTTGACAAGGCTCTCCCAAGCAATCATTTATGTTGCTATGACAGCGTTTTCCTTGCCAGCCAGTTTCACAAATGCATTTGAAATCATTTACAAGATCTAGGCAGGTTCCATCATTCAAACATGGCTTCGAGCTGCATTCATCGATATCTAGCTCACAACGTCTACCTGTGTAACCGGCGAGACATTCACAAACAAACTGATTTACTTGATCAAAACATTGCCCACCATGAGAACAAGGAGCGCTCTCACATTCGTCGATATTCTCTTCACATTGAAACCCACTAAAACCATTTAAACACTTGCAAAAAAATTGGTTAACTTCATCTAAACAATCGGCAGCATTTAGACATGGTGCAGATGCACACTCATCTTCTTCAACCTCGCACCAATCTCCAGCAAAGCCATCAAGACAAATGCACTCAAATGCATTGATCATGTCTTTGCATATGCCATCATTGCGGCAAGGAGTGGATAGACATTCATCTATGTCTTCTGAACACCTTACACCAACAAAACCAGGTGTACAGAGGCAGTGATATCCATTGACAAAATCATCACAATCACCCCCATTCATACAGGGCTGAGACACGCATTCATCAAAGTTGACTTCACATAATTTTCCAGTGAATCCTGCAGGACAATCACACTTGAACTGACCAACAAGGTTTCGGCACACACCATGATTACTGCAAGGTGTGCTAGCACAGAGATCTACAATTGCATTACAATGCTTGCCAGTGTAGCCTGATTCGCATTGGCATCTGTAACTTGCCACCAGATCTATGCAAAAAGCTTGATTAAGACAGGGTGTACTCGAACATTCATCAATGTTGATTTCACACAAGCGACCAGTAAAGCCAGCTTTACAATGACATTTGAAGTCATCTATGTGGTCTTGGCATGTTCCTCCATTAGCACATGGCTGGCTGAAGCATTCATTGATGTTGACATCACAAAATAGACCTGAATACCCGTGAAGACATTCACATGTGAAGCCAGAAGGAGAATTTGTGCAATGCCCGGTAATTCCACATGGATTGGGAAAGCAGTGATTAATTTCATCCTGACATAAATGATTAGTGAATCCAGGTTGGCAAACACAAATGAGGCCATCATCTGAGCTGACGCAGATGCCCTTGTTCTGACAAGGACTGCTGGCACACCAGTTGATGGATTTCTCACAGAGGATACCTATGAAAACAAACATGTTTTTGTATTCCACAGAATTTAATAAATAATCTGGATTACTATTCATTTAACTGTTCCAAATTAATGAGCAATGTAAACTTGCTAGCAAAATTTGTTGATAGACCAAGCTAATAAAAATACCATATCTAATTAAAGGGAGTCAATGATAGCACTCTAAAAAACAGCATTGCAGTCTTGCAAAAGGAATTGCTTATGAGTGTATTGTAAGAGGTGAATGATGCTAAAAATACTCTGTCAGTTAGATGCTGCTTGTTATGCAGTGCTGGATGCTGCTTGTTATGCAGTGCTGGATGCAGTGGTAGTATCGCTAGTGCAAATTTTGCAGTGATAGCTGCGGTAGGAACTCTTGAGAATATATTGCGGTTTTACGATACAACTTTAAAGGTCGACTTGCAAAAAAATTTAAAGGCTCAAAAACGAAAAGCCGCCGCAGATTGGAATCTGTTTATTTATCTGACGTAGTCATTACAGTTTGGTTATTGTCTTGTCACGTGATGCTCTCACATGAATTGAAAGGCCAATAAAAAGCTCGATATAAAACTTATCGTAGCACTAGTTTATGACAAACACTTCGGGTTTTACCGAAGACTTCGTATCAAATATAGATGCTTGCTACTTTACAGTTTTGTTTCGGCTTGATCAAATCGTCAAATCGTAATCTGATCAGGTGACCAAATACTTTGCAAATAATTTTTGCAGCACTTTACGATTATCACAGGTGACCAACAGGCTGGTCATGATTATCAGACAATGATATATACTCCTTCGAGGTAAGGTTAAACAATTAAATGAATTTTTACGGTAAATTATAAGATATCACTGCTAAAAGTGACAGCATTACAATGACGATAAAACAGACACATAAGAACAATAGACATGGTTTTATTGAATGCATTAAGTATATTTGTGAAAATATTTCGACGAATAAGGTTGCATGAAAGTGTAAACAGAAACCATCTACCACAACTACATCACATCTGAGCCGTTTTGGAAAAAGAATCAAAACTATGGCGGTCTCGTGTGGCTGCGATTAACTGTTCGTTTTTTAGCTTTTAAGAACTTTTAATCACATTTCCACATATTTTGCGCCTACAACACAACAGAGTAAGACATGGTGAATCTTTTAATATCAAATAACTGTAATGTGAATTTTGTTGCAAGTCAACCTTTAATGAGAACACAATAAAAAAAGCATAATTTCATAGAGATGGTAATAATGTCTGACTCCCGCGAAGAGAGTTAGAGCACGAGTTTGATTAATTGATGATAATTAATGGAGCTGAAATGCTGAATCAATGCTGAAGCTCTCAATGTAATCCAGTTATGTTTTCAAATTTCTAACACCAAATGCAGTGAGATTTTTGGACAATGTGCAGTACAGACACTTGGAAAGCCAGCAGAGTCAGTTAATGCACAGTATCAGGTTTGTACTAATTTGCAGTTGCAGTACACATGCGGTTTGAAGTTTTGAAGAATCTCCATTCACAGTATGCATGAAGTGTTGAGTTTCAGGTAATGTGCATCATGGGCAATTCGCAGTAGATGCACAGTTGCAGTAACAGTAACTGCCTACTGTGCAAAAATTCAAATGCACTGCTAAAATACTGCATACTGCACTGCAATGGCACGTCACAGTTCTAACATGCAACAATTCAAACAGGCACACAGTGAACACAACCCTAGCAGACACACGGTGAACACAACCCTAACAGACACACAGTGAACACAACCCTAACATACATGCAGTGAACACAACCCTAACATACATGCAGTGAACACAACCCTAACAGACACACAGTGAACACAACCCTAACATACATGCAGTGAACACAACCCTAACAGACACACAGTGAACACAACCCTAACATACATGCAGTGAACACAACCGTAACAGACACACGGTGAACACAACCCTAACAGACACACAGTGAACACAACCCTAACAGACACACAGTGAACACAACCCTAACATACATGCAGTGAACACAACCCTAACATACATGCAGTGAACACAACCCTAACAGACACACAGTGAACACAACCCTAACATACATGCAGTGAACACAACCCTAACATACATGCAGTGAACACAACCCTAACAGACACACAGTGAACACAACCCTAACATACATGCAGTGAACACAACCCTAACAGACACACAGTGAACACAACCCTAACATACATGCAGTGAACACAACCCTAACAGACACACAGTGAACACAACCCTAACAGACACACAGTGAACACAACCCAAACAGACACACGGTGAACACAACCCTAACAGACACACAGTGAACACAACCCTAACATACATGCAGTGAACACAACTCTAACATACACACAGTGAACACAACCCTAACAGACACACAGTGAACACAACCCTAACATACATGCAGTGAACACAACCCTAACATACATGCAGTGAACACAACCCTAACAGACACACAGTGAACACAACCCTAACATACATGCAGTGAACACAACCCTAACATACATGCAGTGAACACAACCCTAACAGACACACGGTGAACACAACCCTAACATACATGCAGTGAACACAACTCTAACATACATGCAGTGAACACAACTCTAACAGACAGAGTGAATAAGAATTAGGACTAAAAAAATACAGAATAGTACTTTCTCGCTCTAAATTACCAATGGTAGAAAATCACTTACCTGTTTTGGAGGAAAGACATTGGCAGGAAAAAAAGTCGACTCCATCAATGCACACACCCCCGTTCAAACAAGGACTACTGGCGCAGTCATCAATGTCAACTTCACACAGTTCTCCGGAATAACCATAATCACAGATGCAGCTACCAATCAGAAGGTACATGTATATAGCTATTATACTTGTCAGAAAAAGTTGATATTTGAAAGATGATGAATAATCAGGAGCAACCTGCTCACCTGTATCCTCCAGACAAGTCTTCACATACAGCACCATTCTGGCAAGGGTGACTTTCACATTCATCAATATCAACTTCACATTTCTGCAAATAAATACAGCATTATTTATATTATTTATATTGAAATTTAAAACAAGCGCGTGTGTGTTTATATGTAATATACATGTAATATATACTAGGTAAATACCGGTGTTGCCCAGGTAATTAGTCTTTGTACAGAAAATTTATTTTTATTTATCATATAGCAACAGTTACCATTCTCATGATAAAAGTGTTTTGTGCAATTTAAAAAAATTAAGAGAAAAATAAAACTGTAAAAATTTTCAAACTTTGTCTAACAACTGTAACTTTCAAACTTCGTATTATAAGGAAAATGTTTTGTGCCGGTCAAATAAACTAGGATACAAAATAAAACAACTATAAAAGTGTTTAAATGTAAATGTGAAATACTTAGCAAGTAATAGCTAAATTAAGTCTGTTTTGTTACAATTACCATAAAATTATATATTATATTTGGTAATGATACAATTATTACAATCTGAATAAAAAGCAAAATAAAAATCCTGAATATGTCAAAGTAATAATAACAATTCGTGCATAGAAGTGTGTGTGTATAAAAAGGTTACTGATTCAGCAGAAGCTATCCATCAAAACTTTGAATACGACGATACTGGTGCCTTTCGATACTGGAGAAAAATGAGATATCGGACATCTTTGTCTGGTACTTTGTCTGACCAAACGGAAAAGAATGTAGAATGTGTTTTATATATATATATATATATATATATAAAACACATTCTACATTCTTTTCCGTTTGGTCAGACAAAGTACCAGACAAAGATGTCCGATATATATATATAAAACACATTCTACATTCTTGTGGAATTTCACAAGAATGTAGAATATACAATCCGTATTCTACAAAGTGGATTGTATATATATATATATATATATATATATATATATATATATATATATATATATATATACTCATGCTACAGACAGTACTGTTTCGGCTATTGAAGCCTCATCAGTGCAGCTCAGAGCTTAGGCAAGGGACACAAATCCCATTACCAATGAGAGTTGACTTCCTGCCACAAAACAACTAAGTTGCCTCGCAGACTTTAAGAAAGTCAATGTGCTGGCACCAGAGTGCTCAAATCACAAAAGTGATGAGCTTTGCACAAAGGCTAATAGTGCCGCACCTCTCACAGAGTGCTCAACCAAACCGAAGTAAGGGAGCATATATATATATATATATATATATATATATATATATATACATATATATATATATGTATATATGTATATATATATGTATATATGTATATATATATATATATATATATATATATATATATATATATATATATATATATATATATATATATATACGAGCCCATTTCTGATATTTTGGCACATTCGGTAAAGCTTTTCATTTTAGTACAATTGCGTCTGAGGAGTGCTTCGCACGAAACAAATTTGTAACGCAAATACTAAAAGTTTACTTTTTTCGCAATAATTTTTCAAATATATATATATATATATATATATACAATCCACTTTCTTTCACCTGTTAGCCCCGGAGATTTCAAAAGCTATGTGTGGTGATGCTGGACCATGTTGGGTACAAACCAGCTGTGGATGTTAACAATGCAATGATATTTGTGTGAATCTTTGTGAATCTAAAACTAATCTAGCAGTTGCGCAGCCAAGCTGATGAAATGAATAACAGAAAAGGTTTATTCACAGCTTTTAGAAATAACTGAAGGAAGTGAGGGCTGAAACTTCTCTTACGACTGTAAAGTGCACAATAACATAAATATTATTCAATGAATAGAAAAAACATACTATATGCATGCGTAAGCCTCACACAACCAACCAATAGCTAATACTAATGAGAAAGACACTCCAAGGGCCCAGCAGTATCTTCCTTTACTACATATTGTATTTAATTATATGTGTATTAAATGTTTATCTCTCCAGAGCTCGGATATTCTTTGTAATTTTATATGTAATTGATATTCTTCACTTTTTCAGGTCTATATGTGACAGCAATAGCGCAGCGCCAGATAAATGCTGATTAGGAATACTTTGCTCTTGTGCTTAAATGTGCTTAAGGAAACGGACAAAAGAGACAGTCAACTAATAGTACCAAAATACACAGTCAACTAAAAGTACCAAAATACACAGTCAACTAAAAGTACTAAAATACACAGTCAACTAAAAGTACCAAAATACACAGTCAACTAAAAGTACCAAAATACACAGTCAACCGAAAGTACCAAAATACACAGTCAACTAAAAGTACCAAAATACACAGTCAACTAAAAGTACCAAAATACACAGTCAACCGAAAGTACCAAAATACACAGTCAACTAAAAGTACCAAAATACACAGTCAACTAAAAGTACCAAAATAGAACGTCAACTAAAAGTACCAAAACACACAGTCAGCTAAAAGTACCAAAACACACAGTCAACTAAAAGTACCAATTCATAGTTCAGTTTAATAGTTCAGTTGCTCAAGTATTAGCTTAGAAAAATAACTAATGAATCAAAAGATGTTGAAATAACAGGGCTCTAAAAAGTATGCTTAATGATATCCTTTTACAATGTTCATGGTAAATATGTGATCAAAAAATAAATAGTAAGCTCAAGGTTGAAATAAATGATAAAAACAACTCAAAAACAAAACATTACAATAAAGACTACTTTATTCAAATAAAGACTACCTAAGTACCCTCACCTTCTCAAAGAAAGACTACCTAAGTATCCTCACCTTCCCAATGAAACCATTATGGCAAACACAGATGAAGAGACCCACTTCGTTGATGCAAGTACCAGCATTCTCACAAGGAGTGGAAAAGCACTCATCGATGTCATGGTCACATATAACACCATCAAAACCGACCTGAAAATACAGATATGCACATGCATTAACAAGTTTACAAAACAATAACAAACTTGCATAATGTAATTTCAACATATCAAGAAAAGGCTGATCAATGACAAACCACAATGTTTTTTGTGAAAAGAGAGAAATCTAATGCGAATGACTCTTCAAACTAAATTATGCTTCCACGAAAGTAAATGTTTATTTTTCTTGTAATATAATGCAACGAACTTGGTAGGTAATTATGTATTATACATTTGCATAATATATGGGCATGTAGTCATCTTGTGAAGCTGCTGCTGCCAAGCACAACAATAGTAAAACAATAGTATTAATTGTATCATTACTAAATCAGCTTTTATTGTAATCGTAGCAAAAGACTTAATTTAGCAATTTCTTGCTAATTATTTCACATTTATATTTAAACACTTTTATATTTGTTTTAATTTGTTTCTTAATTTATTTGACCTGAACAAAACAGTTTCTTCTTGATATTAAGTTTGAAAGTTAGAGTTGTTGGACAAAGTTTGAAAACCTATGCAGTTGTTTTATTTTTTCTCTCAATTTGTTCAAACTGCACTAAACACTTTTCTCATGGCATGAGGTTGGAAAGTTAGAATGGTACCTGTTGTTATATGTTAAATAAAAATCAACGTTTTGTGCAAAGACTTTAAGTACCCGAGCAACACCCGACGTTCACCTAGTACAGCTATAAATTTTTCAAAACCAAAGGTACAATAAATATATTAAATTTATAAAACTGTATTTGCTTTTAGTTTAAATTATTTTCATATGCTTCTCTATAAATAGACTAACCTCACACTGGCAGTCCCAGTATGGAGCCTCATCAATGTCATGACATATTCCATGAGCTGAACAAGGCCTTCTTTCGCAAAGACTATATGTTTCCTGACAGGCTGGTCCTCTATATCCTGTGTCGTAAAATGATGAAAAAGATGGACTGACAGCCTCATGAAAGGTCTTGCTCAAAAAACCTGGGGTTTATCGTTGTGTGAAAAAATCAAGATTAAAAGCACAAATTCTGAAAAGCTCTTTTCAACGTTATGCAGCATCCGATCAGTTCTTAAACAAAATATAATTGAAATAAGGATATCATCCAACAGACTACACAGAAAAAGCAACAAGGATTGAAAATTGATGGCAAATAGATGGGAGAGTAAGATATAGCTCAAATACATATAAAGCCTAAAAAATTTGCTAATTTGGTAACATTAATTATAACCACAAGAGTAAGAATATTGTAGAAACCTGGAGGGCATGTGCATAGATATCCAACATCCATTGCGATATGACAGGTACCCCCATTTTTGCACGGCTTAGAGTCACATATGTGTTTTTTACAGCCAGCCATTGTCCATCCGGCTTCACATTCACAGTGGTAACCACCCTATCGACAAACAGGAAAGTGCTGCAGCACCAGCAGCGATATTCATGTTTTTGCACCAAGGAATCTACTTGAATGGTTTGAATACTTGAATAAAGTTCTGCTCAGGCCTTTTTTTATCCAGCAATAATGATTGCAAAGCTTGTCGTAAAGCTAGCAAAGCTTTCCCAAAGCTAGCAATGTACTCCTCAAACAGAACAGGTTAAAGTGGACTCGCTTTCAGGCCCCAGTAGCTTTTTCACTCACACTTCATATGTTTGTTGCACTAACTCAACTAGGATACCTGATCCAAATTTTCTTTATTATTAACGATATTAATATCCCTCTCTATTTCAAAACAGCAACATAATTTACTATTTGCTATACAATTATTACTTCAAAGATCACATGAATGACCATCGCTTTTAGTAAAAACCTTTTGTTCAAGTAGAGGTGAGTCTAAAAAGAGGTGGGAAACAGTGCAGTGGAAATCTGTATTCAGTTATTTAATGAATAATGTAATAAAATAAATAAATATGTACATATAACTATCTCATCATTTTAATTTGAGTAACTTATTGTTGGCAATAGTAGTTAGTATATATCGGCATGGAAGTGTGATGGAATGCACTGAAGTTCTTTACCTCCACAGGAGCATTTAGTTTGATATTTATTATCAATTTGAATCTATCCGCAGTGAGTTTTTCTGTGACCTCAAATAGCGGTCTCACAGCAAATTCCTTCGCACAAGTTGAGCGAAACAATATGGCGTCGAATCCTTTTGGAATTTACCATTTCTATGATTCAGAGTAGAAAAAACTCGGCATCCATTCAAAGCATCAAAATCCGAGCTATCTATGATACGCTTAGAGAAGCTTTATATAAATATTCAGCTAGTGCCTTCAACTACCAAATCAAAAATATAAATGATTGAATTTTTTAAAAGATGAAATAATCTGTATATGAAGGATCAAAAACTGTTGAGTTTGACGACTTAAAGGCTGATTAGCTTTTATTTATTATCCTTGCCCAACTTTTTGAATTTAATTTTTTAAATTTTGCAAAATGTTTACTTTCAAAGACCATCTTTCTGGAATTGATGAAAATGCATGAACTAATTATTGTAAGCTGCTGTTTATTTTTTACAGATTATCAACCAGTAGTTAGTTTCAATAAGTGAGTGATATTAGAATACTATTTAATTTGACTAAAATAGTAAAGAGGAAAAAGTAGGAAAGAGACTAGCTATTGTAGATCAGTAAGCAATTCTATCATGCAGTATCTGTAAAAATATATTTTAGAGAGACAATACAATGCCGGGAAGAAACTATTAACTCTATAATTAGAATTCATTATATAGAGATAACACCCAAAATGACATGGATTAACCAAAGTATAAAGAAAATTTCTTCAACTTTCTCATATCTTTGAAGTTAAAAGCACCTGGTAGAGATGTGCTTTTTGGCTTACCTTTTCAACAAAGAGACATAATTGCCAAAGTCTATCTGTTTTTCTCTCATACTCAATTAAGTTGAGTGTCAACTACCTTGAAATTATTTCTGATTTTCAAAAAACTGTATCCTGGATTAAGTTTGCAGTTATGTGGTATTTTCGATTTCTTGGACCAATACACTAAAAATCTAACCATGTTGATGTATTTGATTATGTTTACCCTGAAGAAGAACCTAGTCTTTGTAGTTGCTGTATGTACAAAAATAATACCGTGGCTCTGCTCAATGATACTGGTTTGCCAGATAAGCCAGTGTTATTCATGTCGTCAAGGAAGCATTGAATGATTCATGTGATGTTTTTGCCAGCATCGTTGAGTTAGAGTGTGAATGATATTGACAAAACAAACTTACCGACATGTGGATATTATAACTTTAATTTCTGGTGTTTTGAAATACCTCAATTTTTACTTTACTCATATTCATTTGAAAACTATTTAATGTCTCTTTCGCTCTTCTTCACTCTCTCTTTCCGATCTCTCTCTCTCCCTCCCTCTCTTTTCCAGTTATGTGACAGTTCCTTCTTCTCCCATATATTTTTAATTAGGTTTGATTAGTGTCTTGTGCAGCCCTGACCACCATATTTCCCTACCTTGGCTGGGATTCCACATTGCCCAGGTGCGCTGCTTTCTTTTATTATAGTAACAACAACAATAAATTCCGTGTCATTCAGACAGTTCATGATAGGTCTGTGCATGAGGGGATCTAAAGGACACTGTTCTGTCATCCCTGAGAAATCTTGTTAGCTGGTTACAATGCTCGATAAAGCGCTCCAAATCCGATTCTTATCCTGTATAACTGGGTCTCTATCAAATGTTTTTAGCTAGACTGTTGTAACCGTCTGTGGGTCATATACCTCGCTGAGATCATGGTAGAATTCCTTCATAATATTGCGATCAGCAGCAAATTGTACATTTCTTGTGTTTTCTTCCTATCAATGTAACTTCAGGTTTCTGGTACATTGCTGGAGCTTGTTCCTTGCTGTTGAAAGTTTTCCCTTGTTTGCTCTGGTGCAAACAATTTTCTGAACCTATATTGGTGTCTCCTGGATGGTCTGCCAAAAACCTCACATGCTGCATTGAAAGTCTTTGAAGATGTGATTGTGCCAAATCTTAGTTGATTTTAATAAAGTATCGATGTTTTTCTATCATTCGAAACGTTGTTTGTTGTTTCAGTCAATCTCACTGTCAAAATATTTGAAGAATAAAATCACCAAGAATTGATCGCAGTAAAAATGTTCCAAAAAAGATGTGCCCAGACTTGTCTAAAATGATGTATATAATGAGACAGCCTGTCTCTATCTCTCGTATTCACATTGGCTATTGCGATAAAAGTCGAGTCCTACACAACTTTTTTGGCATATATTTTATTCTGTATTTTTTCAAGATTGCTACAATAAATTTTTAAATCTAGCTACAGATACATTATTACCAATATCTCAAATGCCTTAAGAGTCATTACACATTTGTCATACCAGTTTCCTCTATATGCTGTGTAAACATCTGAGTACTGACTACGGTTCTGCCAGTCTACGGTAATTAGGTCGAGTTAAATTATTTTATTGCCGCTTTTGTATCAGCCAAGTTTTCAGTTGCTACCCATGTCAGAAGCTAATTACAAAATAAAATAAGCAGGCCGCATCTTTGAAAAAACATGTTTGAATATATGGCGAAACCAACCGCATCCCTAGAAAAGTCATTCATAGTCAATGTTAGCTAGTCATTATTAGTATCAATTTGTAGAAAAAAAGGTCACATTTGATTAATTGATATGAGTACATAACAAATGGTTTTTTGAGTTGACCAAAATAGCTAACGCAAAACAATGTCAATATGTTTGAAATAAATTAACGCACCTATTCTGACAAAGGGTTAATAAAGCCATTCTTGCACCTGGTTGACATTTTGCGACGTGGACTCACTCGTATTCAATTGGTAGTCTGAAGCAGAATTTTTTTGAGTAGCTCTTAATATTTGGTCCATTGGAATGGGGTCAAGCTATGAAAAATTACCCGTCAATACAGCTCTGATTACACTTCATAAACCTATCTATCAGAAAAGATTTTGGAACAGGTGGCAACAGGCTTATGATGTATTCAATATGTTCTGCAAATCATGTTTTGCATTATCTTCAGCATTATTATTTTATTATATAATTATAACCAGCCAAAAACTTTCATCTCAGCAAAACATTTTCATTAAAAACATCCATTCAAGTCGTGGCCACTCCCTTAGTTTCAGCACATATGATAGGACAGATTACTTTACTGCAGTAAAACTCAAACTTTTTACGTCTCGTATCTGGATATTCCTCTTCAATTTTGGTCCTAAAACAACAACTCTCACTATGTTGTGTATGCAGGTTGGTAGTGATCTCCACTCTGCTCTTGCAAAGCCTTCGGAGTATGTCCAGAATACCAATGATTTGTAGGGGCATTAGTTCCTCTGTTTTTTCATACCATGTTGTATATCACATAAACCTGCAGCTTTTCAGATGGTTTCACACACTCCACATCTGGATACTTGGGTACTAACAAATATTATTAAACTTTTATTATCTTCAGATAATTTATTGAATGCCGCTTGGAAGCGATATGACATCTAGTAAAGTTATCAGCAATAAAAATACAATTAGCCACAAAACTTACTTTATAAGGTCTGTAATCTCCTGCACGTCTGCAACACACTTTAGAACAGCCAGAAAAAAAAATGCCACATATTATACATGTAGTTTGTGCAGCACACATTCACATCTCTCCTTTCCGTGTAAAGCAGTTTTTGAACTAACACAACTGTCCCACTGGTGACACCACAAAAACATCCTGTAATCGATGAAACGAATGTAACAAATATCTGTCATTCACAGAGATGTCATTCTATCGTGTTCTATTCTACTGTATGCTTAGTTAGATAGATTGAGAGTGTAAAATTACAAAAAAAAAACAATTGTTTAAAGAAGCATTAGTACGCCAAGTCAACCACTTGAAACTTTTTTCTGGGAGTCAAAGATGAGCATTGATCAACCCATTTTTCTCACTTTTTACAAGTGAAAAGTGAACATAAATTCTAATCATAAATCAAATTTATTAGCTAAAACTGCAAAAGAAAATTTGAAGTGAATATTATAAGTGAAATGATAAAAAATATATAAAACGATGATTGGTGATAGCAGAAAATTTTAATTTTATTAATTGATACTCATGATTAGTGAAATTATTATTTTTAGTTTAGTATATATATAGGAAACTCAAAGCTAAAAATGAATTTACCTCCATTTCCCTATCTTCCTCTGCAGCATAACGCTGCTGATGCCTGTCAGCTCTGACAATAAGCTGTCAGCCCCAATATTTAACCACCTGATGCTAAAAAAAACTCTGAGTCACCTTCGCTGGAACGGGAAGCAATGTTAAAATTCTGTTGTTTGTTAATTCAGTAAATCAATGTCAATTAATTCCGTAAATCAAATAACGACGTCGATGCCCGATCTCGTAATTTAGTAAAATATTCAATGACGAGAATCTTCGAGATTACGGACAAAGCGTTCTTTTGGCAATAATATTTATTATGACCTATATAAAAATTTCGTGCTTATGATTGGCTAAAGGAGAAATAGTATATTTATTGCTCATGAACACTTTCACATACGCTGACTGACTACACACGTCATGAATAAAGCACCCGTTTGAATCTGATCCCATCATAAAATTATCTCATTCAAACGCTTATCTTTCTGAACATGGCTAGTCTACAAAAACAAAAATGACTTCAAACTGTAGCTGTTGTTTTAGCCTTATACTGATTTTAGTTTCATTGAAATGACCTAAATGGTGCAATCACATCTTTAAAGTCTCCCATTAACCAGTTATATCCCCTATTACCTTGTGCCCATCCAACTTTTCGTTTATGTTTTCTCCTAGGCCTTCTTGAATTTTGTCTATTAGTTGTCTTCCCACATTTCCTTTAAATTTTCCCTGTGGTCATAGAACAGACCATGTTGTGGTCTGCACAGCAGCATGCACCCTTGTGAACACAGTTGTCCAAAAAATTTCACCAGTTCACTTGCTTTGTAATTACATAGACCAGTATGCGTCAATGCTTGAACTTTGGATGCAGCCATGTCTGTGTATGTTGATCCTATGTTCGAAGATGATGTTGGTGATGGTGAGATCATGATCTGAGCAGAAAAGAAGTAGAAGTTCACTATTAGAATTGCATTTTCTTAGACCTTGACATCCGATAGCTCTTTGTCAACTCAGGAGATCACATCCAACTCTTGCATTAAGGTCACCTGCAAAGAGTAGTTCATTTGCGACAGGGATGTTTTCCATCATGCATCTGAACTGATAGTAAAAGTTTTTGGTTTCATTAGAATTTGTTTTAGTGGGAGTATGGACGCTTATGATAGACAAGTACGCATTTCTTTTTAGTGGCGGGCACAGAGCATCATCCTTTCGCTCCCTGCGATTGGGTCTGGTCCATCCTTTTAACAATATCAAAGCTAACTTCTGCCTCTCTTTGCGCATGGTTCTTCTCTGCCACTCCAGTAGAATGTGTAGCCACTGTCCACCAAACTCCCTGAAAGCGCTTAGACGGGTCCCACAGATGCTATTATATCAACCTGGTATTTTTTGCCAATGGTGCATCTGTCATTTTTGGTCGATTTGAGCAATCTCTAACATGAAGTATCCTTAACATTTTATTCTGCATCTTTTAAAATGGGCTTTTCATACTTCTGGTTGCTTTCTAGCTGACTTTTCATTGGGAGCCAGAGTGTGAGCTCTCAATTGCGAACCTTTTCAATCCGTGCGACGTTAGAGACGGTATTATTATTGATTTGTGCCGTTTCAATAAAACTGCACGCAAAATTTATCAAAGAACACTAGCTTTTGCATTAATGGAATCCTTCTCTAGGCAGTACAGAGATGTAATCCAGCGGGTAAAAAGGAGTTCACACATGCTGGCATCTTTGGTCTGCTGCAACAGCTATAACTAGAAGATAAGTTCACTCATCCCCGCCTTTGAGTGTGGCTAGTGCCAACATTCTAGGAAGTTTATTCAGACTCTTTGTCGGGTATTTCAAGTTGTTTCAGTAAGATATCTTATTAGATACACTTTCTCTAATATGATACTGTTCTCATCTATGACAGATGCCACTTTTGGATTACTTTTGTATTTTTCTGTAAAAAATGAGTTTTATTCTTGTAAAAATCTGAACAGCTGAACATTATTGATGTCACCAAACTAAATTCTGACTGATTAATACTTAAACTTTACTTTTTCAATTAATGCAGTAAAGGCTTAATTGTAAGATGTAAAAATTGGTGTACCTACAAAAACCATCAGATTTAAGAACAAATAAATTCATTTTGAGTGCAAATGAACAAACTCTAAACTAGTTTAACAATTTGAAATGCATGTCAAAATCAGAGGTGTACAGTATGAAATTATAAATACAATTAAAACAATTATACAGGTAGAATCACCTGGTAGGTTTGACGAATCTCACATGTGGAAGCAACCAATTTGAATGTCTTCTACCTCTCATCAAAAGAGCGAAGCAAATAGACAGACAATCACAATAGCCTTTGCCAGGTGCATTAAGCATTAATATTGACAAAATTGATAAAAAATGAATGTCTTTTTAAAGAGACTCATGATCTCCAAGAAAGAATTTCTAGAAAAACTATCAATGCTCGACTCTGATGCGAGCGTTGGCATTAATATTGCATCAAGCAACAACTGTCACTAATCGTCGTTTTTTACTTTAACAATGGGACATATACATGTCATCTACTATATAAACGGCAATCGTTGTCTATCTGTGTATCTGTCTGTCCGCTTTATAGAGTACCGTACTTTTCCGACTATTAGCCGCTACTTTTATATAAGGGCGTGTCTATTCTGTGGTTCTTTTCACTGCTAGGGCGCATTAACGAGAATCTCCGGTTAGTACACACCTCTATTATAATACGTAACCCGCTATTCATCGTAGGGATGGATGATAAATACTGATATGCTAATAGTACGAGTTGTCTTCTCGATATATTGAGTCACCGATAACTCCCAAATATGAGCAGTATAAATAAATTATATGGCGGTCTTTTCTTCGATTCGATCGTACGAAGCAAACTTAATTAATATGTGTAAGTAGTAAAATTAAATTAGTAGTAAATATTAGTAGTGAATTAAATAAAATTTACTACTCTTGAAATAAATTAATGAGTAGTAAATTACATCTAATTAATATTTACTGCCAACGTGTATCGGGAAAGTCATGTGAAGGTTGTTTCTTGCAACCACTAGAAAAACGCTGTTCTCTATATAGTAGATAGTTGAAATTGAACATAAGACGGAGTCTATATATTCTGAACAATAGAATGTTGCGGAGGTTGACTCACAACATTCATAGGAAGAGGAACCGTCAATAACATTGATTTATGGGCTGCAACCACGTCAACATGAACTAAGCTATATTTAGAAAGCGGAGGTAGTCTAGAATCTTGATATTCTACCAAACGACATTGTCAGTCTAATTCAACATCTTTTCTGTAAGTTACTAAGTAAAATAACGCAGTACCAGACTGCCAGCCGTGACACTCCAAAACCTCCCCTTATGTCACCCTTACTCCACCTGCACGTTTTACCAGAAAACACCGTAGTGCCAGACTACACCAGTAGGGTTACTCACGAGTCACCAAGACTCAGAAAGATTCTTAACAATCCTTTCTCTCTACGACAGCACAGAGTCACAAGCTACGCGAACGGAGCTTGGATTCCCAATGACAACATGGCCGTTTTTTACTCGTCCGGTGGCGCATGCCCACGAACCCTTCCGAGCTATCGGCGGGCACCACGTGACTACTAACTCACATTTCCCCCAGCTTTTAAGAAGCTACCAGCTATCCCTCATAGTCATCCAAATACTGGGGACGCCGTCGCTCTCGCTGCGACCGCCTGAGCATAAACGGTTGAAGCTCAGGTTCATCAGGATCTAAATCCCTGGACGGAACCCCAGCAGTCTGAGGCTGCCCATCCATGTTTTGAACTTCATCCTCGGCAGTCTGAGGACCGTCCTCCACATCCCCCTCCGAGACCTCAGCCACCTCACAGGGATGCAGCTGAGGCGGTGGGGGAGCAGCAGAACCGCGTAATCTATCTAGATTAGGCCGGCCGTCTTCGACCAGTTCACGGATGCCGTTTTCCCTACTACGGTCAGTGCCAAACCGCCGTTTGCGGACATCCCTCACATGCCTCGGCATGCCATCCATGCACACGTTGTGCTTTGAAACGACTCCGGTAATCACTCCCGGTGCCCACTGCCTAGTGCACGACGGAGTCGAGGGTTTCACCCACACCTCATCGCCGACAGCAAACTTGCCTTGACTGACCTCATCTAACCCGCGTAGATTCACGTCAAAAGGCACTCGCCATGAGTATCGATACAGATTATTCGAGGGTACCGAACCCCCATCTGTACCCTTGCGAGGCGTGACATTATACCAGAACGTCGCCTCCTCGGGGCTAATTCTTCCCCTCTCGGCAATCCGCTTGATTGTCCGGTGATTCCTCTCAACGATTTCGTTGCCACTCGGGGCGTAAGCGGCACGACGTCTCAGAGAAATCCCCCACTCGTCAACGAACTGTGCAACAGTTGCTGACCTAAAACGCCATGGAATTGTCCATTAACAATTCGTCACACGGCCCTCGCTCAATTACGATCGTGCGTAACTGAGCCACGATGTGCGCTGCCGTCTCACTTGGCAAGCGGCGCCAGATAGCGAAACGTGACGGCCCGCAATCAACCATGGACAGGAACACCTGGCCGCCATAGTGAGTCACGTCTATGGCCACCCGGCACCAGTTCCCCTCGACAGCCAAGCTGCCTGTTTCCACGAGGTTCTCACCTCTCGGAGCCGGGTCAATGCGCTGACAGGCCTCACAGCCAGCCAGCTCGCGTTTGACCTGCTCCTGTGTCAAGTCACTGCGTACTTGCTGAGCAAGGTACAGTGTTCTCTCGACACCCAGATGGTGAGGCAAATGAGCCGCCCACACAGCATCCCCGAGGGTCTCGCCGGTGAAGATGGCAGCAGCCATGCTCTCGGCCTCGCCTCCACTCATCCCACGATGCCCGAGCCACTTCTTGGGCACCCTCGTCATCCTATCCGCCTTGTTTTCCACAGTAGGTACAAGACGCATAGTGACCGATAAGCCGTACTCGGTGATCGTATCACGGATCACCCCCAGCCGACGCTTCACCAGCATCTCTGCAGCACCTTTCGTGCGAACACGATTGCGCCCGTCAATTGTATTTGACATCCAATTGACAACTGTGAGAGAGTCAACCGCCAAGGTGAAGGTCTTGAACACCCACGCAATAGCCAGGTTAACACCTCGTCCCACAGCTTCCAATTCGGCAACATTGATGTGCGAATGGTCTGACTCCTTCCTCAGCCACGACGCATCCTCAACAATGCTGCGATCAACCTCGATTGCCACACCGAGGCCCAGAGAGCTAGCATCTGTCCACACAACGACCAAACCGTCCGGTCTTACGTGCCACGGACCCCTAACAGGGTCCTCCTGGCATACCCTTGTGTAAAGCTCACTAGCTAGCGAGCTGACCTCTTTTTCAACAGGGGCATCCCAGGCTCCGTTGCATCCCAGCCGCTTCAAGAAGCTGCAATAGGGCCGCAACCACCCAGCCACTGGGTAATGACCGACAAGTCGGCCACAAAACGAGAAAAGCTCTCTCTTAGTCAGCCCAGCTGGCTCAAGATGAATTTCGGAGAGTGCAGTTCCCCTCGACATCTGCAAATGTCCACGAGCATTTCCTTTCAGAGAAATGCCCAACAACCGACCTCCATCAAGGCCCTCCGGCTCTTTCGTCACCAGTCCATACTTAGCAAGGTGCTTCCTCAGCTCCTCCACGCCAAGCACAGACTCCTGCACCACTATATCGTCGATATAGTGGTCAGTCCCTCGTCGAACCCGCTCGTCGAGCGAAAGAACCTTGCCTAGGATTTTGGTCATGATCCTAGGCGCACACGAAAGCCCGAAGCCTAAACGTGTCAGCGCATAAGGGACCCCCTTATACTTCACGACCTGGTATTTCCACAGGTCCTCCGAAACATGGATTTGTAGGTACGCGGACTTGAGGTCAACTACCCCAAGTCTGCCACGCAACTGTCTCCACTTTCGGATTTTCTCGCCGCACACAGCGACCGCGTCACCTCCCGTGTGACTCTCGACAAACGCGTTCAGCTCACGGTAGTCCATGACTGGCCGCACCTTGTCCTTCGTTGGTTGGAACACAGCCAAAAGGGGATAATACCCTCAATGGGCCGACTCCACCTTTTCAACCAACCTTTTGAGATCCAGCTCTCAATATCAGCACAGTACCGCTCATGCAGGTTAGGTGCCCGAGTACACTTGTACTCCGCGACCCGGGTCTGCAATCCTTTCGGAGATTCCCCGGACCACCGCCAGCTAACGGTCCATCGGCCTTGGGCAAAAGTGACAACAAAATCGGGGTCGTCGACTCGCAGTGACACCAGATCACCACCCAACCCCGACAACGGTGCCACCCCTGCCACCCCGCATGCGCCGCCAGCCCCAGTATCCTGCCGAGCAGGTACTCCACAGCATCCATTCTGATAGGGTTTCCCCCACCTGACCGAATACTTCGCATCACTTCCTCTACGGACAGTGACGCCTCCCATGTGGTCAATGACGTCGCCACCCAGCAAGCAGTCAACTCCAAGATTGCACAGCTTGTCCATAACGAGTGCCGTAACGCCGAAACAGTGTCCCTGTACACCGACGACCACCCGACACTGACCCTTCACATGAGACGCCTTACCATCCGCTGTCAACAGCGGGTGGCTCGGCCTAAGTTGGGTTGAGCCTGTCAACACCTGCGGACTTACCAGAGTCCTCTCGCTTCCAGTGTCAACCAGACACTGAAAACCGCAACCATTCAGAATTGCTTGAACGACCGGCATACGACTGCTCGTCGTAGGCTCGCCAGTCGCCCCGGACAGCCAAGGACTGTCCCGCAGTACACTCTTACTGCTTGCATGTGACCTCCAGCCTCCCCCTGTCACGCCAACGCCACCTCGGGTCCCCCTGATGTTATGGGACCCCTCGTAAGCCTGGCTTACACGGTGTCCATATGAGAGGATGCGGCGCCCCGAGTTGCATCCTCCTGATGAAAACCCGGCTCATCCTCCGTGAGCCCTGCCGCCGCCCCAGGCGGTGGCCGTACAGGACAATCCCGTACAAAGTGCTCCGTGCTGCCGCACCGGAAACACCCGACCCTCTTGCCAGAAGAGGTCTTTTTCGCCCCCGTACCAGACGAAGGCCGCTTAATACGTGGGCAGTCCTTCACCCGGTGTGGACCCCCACATCGAAAGCAACTGTCTTTGCTTCTCGGCTGCTTGCTAGAAGCAGCCCCCAACTGCTTGCCAGAAGCAGTCACCGGCCAGTTACCAGAACTGGCCGCTGAGCTAATTGTTGAGGGGCGACCCTCAACAGCTCTCCGGGAAACCAACTTTCCCCTCACTCGGTTCAGCACTGAACCAAAGTCAGCAGTATACGCCTGATCGTGCGTAACTGCCCACTCGTAGACTGACTCAGGCAGCCCTTCATAGAACTTGGTCCTAAAAACCAGGTCCTCCAGCGTCACCCCCAGTCTACCGCCGAGCCGCTCCAAGCGGTCCAGGAACACGTCAACTGTCTCCCCGGATTCGAGTCGACAGCTGACAAAGCGACGCCATGCCTCCTGTCGAGGCATGGCGTACTCGGCAGTCAAAACTGCCTTCACGACATCCCACTGGGATGCGTTGCCCACCCTCATGCGTCCATGCACTCTGGCAGCAGTGCCATCGAGCATGTACGCAATCAGCGTGCACGGAGCAATGTGCTCCAACTCACACAGTCGCTCGTACTGCGAGAGCCATGCGGTTACCTCAACCGCACCATCACCGGCAAATGGCTGCATCTGCCGGCTCAGCCTTTCTAAAATAGGCCCTCGTGCCTGGTTCATCAGATTCGCTAAAAAAGCGGCATCTAAAACCAGCGGCACTGTTACAGCGCCCGCGGCGCCCTCGGGTGGCTGACCACCTCCGCCATCAGTAGATGGCTCAGCCTTTTGGCTGCTCCCGGGCGCGCTCATGGCCCGCTCGTGCTCACCTCAGCCCAGCTGAGTGGCACCACCTAACAACAAGGCAAAGTAAATACAAATATATAGGCCGAAATAGCTTGTAAGTTACTAAGTAAAATAACGCAATACCAGACTGCCAGCCGTGACACTCCAAAACCTCCCCTTATGTCACCCTTACTCCACCTGCACGTTTTACCAGAAAACACCGTAGTGCCAGACTACACCAGTAGGGTTACTCACGAGTCACCAAGACTCAGAAAGACTCTTAACAATCCTTTCTCGCTACGACAGCACAGAGTCACAAGCTACGCGAACGGAGCTTGGATTCCCAATGACAACATGGCCGTTTTTTACTCGTCCGGTGGCGCATGCCCACGAACCCTTCCGAGCTATCGGCGGGCACCACGTGACTACTAACTCACATTTTCTACTATTGCATCTCAGGCTAGAACTTCCAGGTTTAAGGAAAGATCCAATAAGATTGTTACCACTGGCAGGGCGTCTCTAACTAAACTGAGGTGGGAGATTCGGAGGACAAAAAGGTATTCTTTTGGAGTTCGGACTTCCAACGCGGTGGACGCACTGGGATCGAGATCAACTCAATAACGCTATTTGAATTATAGGAAATTTGAACTCAAGGTACTTTGAATAATTACATTGATTGCATTTATCAGTAATGTGATTGATTGAGATAGCTACGCTAGGTTTGATATAGTGTTGTTATAGCATTGCCTTAGTTATAAAAGCAGTAAAAGGAGCTATAACAATATCATAGACTTTGCCAACATGTTAACAAAACACTGCTATTCAAAAAATTAATTGTATCTATACTCTGTGCATTGATAAAGCGATGTGAGGCTACGAAGCGATCCCCTACTATGTTCCTTATTTTTACAAAACCAATACTTTCACCACCATCAATCAGAGTTAGTGCTGCTATTGCTATTTTATTGCTAATTGCTATTTTTGCGTAATCACAAAAATCTGAATCGGCTATAATAACATCAACATAAGTAATTATTTGTTTTAAACTGTAATTAAACTGTTTGCTTTTAAGTTGGAAGTGCTCAACCAAAATATTAAAATTAAATTTTAGGCAAATTTTATAGAGAAATCTTTGGACAACACTGTCACTACTATAAAACGCCCTAAAGATCGTTGGTTATGTTATCAACGAATAATAAAATTAAGTTACTAGCAATTGCTGGGAAAGTCGCAAATATGCGTCTACGGCGGTCGACCATAGAAAACGCATAAATGAGTCTACTTCAGTGAAAGGGTTAAAAACGTTGGATTTGCCACTGTTTGTGATAGTAAACATGTACATTTCCTTCCGCAGCTGAGTTACTTTTACTTATTTTTCAGCTACAAGTACTGCAGAACTCCAGCTACTACAGAACTTGCACGGGTACAGTTACTGCGTTTTACCTACTAAAGTTCTACAGCGAAAAGGTTAGTACGTCTTATTCAATGTTGTATTGTCTATGAATTGCCACACATCCACTACTTAAAAACGTTGGATTTGCCACTGTTCGTGATAGTAAACATGTTCATTTCCTTCCGCAGCTGAGTTACTTTTACTTTTTTCCAGCTACGATTATTACAGAACTACAGAACTTGCACGGGTACAGCTACTGCGTTTTACCTACTAAAGTTCTACAGCGAAAAGGTTAGTACGTCTTATTCAATGTTGTATTGTCTATGAATTGCCACACATCCACTACTTGAAAACGTTGGATTTGCCACTGTTCGTGATAGGAAACATGTTCATTACCTTCCGCAGCTGACTTAGTTTTACTTTTTTTTCAGCTAGGAGTACTACAGCTACTACAGAACTTGCACGGGTACTCCGAGCGTTGCGATAGGTGACGGTGAGAAGAAAGCGAGCAGCATATATTACAAAAAAAGCACACCATCTTATTCACTTTTAGAAACGGTTGAAGCAGTACAATGCCTCCCAAAAAGCCTACCGCTCAAACGCAAGAACAGATTGATTCCCATAGAGAAAGAGACCGAGTTCGCAAAGCAGCAGCTAGACGAGCAGAAACTGCAGAGCAAACACAACTACGCCTACAACGAGACAGAATAGCTACTGCATCTGCTAGAAGTGCAGAAACTGCAGAGCAAACACAGCTACGCCTACAACGAGACAGAATAGCTACTGCATCTGCTAGAAGTGCAGAAACTGCAGAGCAAACACAGCTACGCCTACAGCGAAACAGAATAGCTACTGTATCTGCTAGAAGTGCAGAAACTGCAGAGCAAACACAGCTACGCCTACAACGAGACAGAATAGCTACTGCATCTGCTAGAAGTGCAGAAACTGCAGAGCAAACACAGCTACGCCTACAGCGAAACAGAATAGCTACTGTATCTGCTAGAAGTGCAGAAACTGCAGAGCAAACACAGCTACGCCTACAACGAAACAGAATAGCAGCTGCTAGAAGAGCAGAAACCGCTGAACAAACACAGGTACATCGAGAGCAGGCCAGAATAGATGCTGCAGCTGCTAGAAGTGCAGAGACTGCTGAGCCGACCCAGCAGTGACTCCCACGGCAAGATACACTAACTACAGCAGCTGCTTGGCCGCCAAAACCTACCAGGCGCCGTGCATGGGCAGAAAACTTTGCACTTGACTACAATCCTACAACGCAGTATAGGGCCCATCAGAAATTTTTTATGGGACGAATGTCTAAAAAATGTTCCAGATGTAATGCCTTACGTTGGAAAGACGAGAGGCCAGGCATATGTTGCAACAATGGGAAAGTTCGCCTATGACCACTCTCTGAGGATATTCCACCTGTATTGACTCACCTATTCCAAGGCGCAAATCCTGATTCTGAACATTTTTTGGGGAATTTACGAAAATATAACAGCTGTTTTCAAATGACATCATTTGGAGCTAAAACCATTGATGAGCCTGGATTTAACCCAAGTTTCAAGGTCAAGTCTACCATCTGATTGGATCCTTGCTTCAGATACCGGGTGAGCAACCACAGTTCCTGCAAATCTATTTCATGGGTGACCAGCAGGCAGAGGCAGAACGTCGGCGTGGTATTGTTGAAGGAGTGCGATTAAATGTAATCCGTGAGCTGCAGGATGTTCTACACGAGCAAAATAAATATGTGCGTGATTTCAAAACTGCTCGGGAGAGGCTGCCTGAAAACACGGATGACTTGCGAATTGTCATTCATGCTGACAAACACTCTGTTGGAGAGCATGAAAGGAGATTCAATGCTCCTGTCATAGATGAAGTTGCCATTCAAATAGTTGGACAGCAGTTTGAAAGGTGGGATATTGTTCTGCAGTTACGTAGCAATGAACTGCAGAGGATATCTGAGACGCACAGAGCATATGACGCCCTGCAGTATCCACTCATTTTCTGGCGAGGTGACGATGGCTACAACTTTCAGCTGCGACAGACTGACATTCGCACAGGAGAGCCAGGTACACGAAAGGTTTCTGCTATGGATTTTTATGCTAGCAGACTGATGGTTCGTGATGGTAGCTTCAACTACATTCACAGGTGCCGAAAGCTGTTTTTGCAGTTTGCAGTAGATATGTACGCTAAAATTGAAGCTGAAAGACTTAGCTTTATCCGCCACCATCAGAGACGGCTAAGAGCTGATGACTACATCCACCAGCGTGATGCAGTGACTGATGATCACAATGCAAACCAACTAGGTAACATGGTGATTTTACCTTCATCTTTTACTGGTAGCCCGCGCTACATGCATGAGCGTACACAGGAGGCCATGACATATGTGCGACATTACGGCAGACCAGACCTCTTCATCACAATTACCTGCAACAGCAAATGGGATGAGATTTCCAATGAATTGCTGCCTGGTCAGCAAAGCTATGACAGACACGATGTGGTTGCAAGAGTGTTTCACCTAAAACTAAAGCAACTAATGGATTACATCACCACTGGTGCAATATTTGGCGCTGTGAGATGCCATATGTACACCATTGAATGGCAAAAACGTGGACTCCCTCATGCACACATTCTAATTTGGTTATGCGATCGCATCAGGCCAGAACAGGTTGATTGTGTCATTTCTGCAGAAATACCAAATCGAGTGGAAGACCCTGAGCTGTTCGAAATTGTCACCAAGCACATGGTACATGGTCCATGTGGCCAGCTAAACCCCGGTTCACCCTGCATGAAAGATGGCACATGTACCAAAAAGTACCCTAAGGCTCTCATTAAAGACACAGTTACTGGCATAGATGGGTATCCATTGTATTGTCGTCGTTCCGCTGATGATGGAGGTTTCACCAAACAACACACATTGCGAGCTGTTGGAGAGGCCTACGACATCACTTTAGACAATAGATGGATAGTGCCTTACTGCCCTTTGCTGTCCAAAGTATTCAATGCACACATCAATGTCGAATTTTGCAACTCAGTGAAATCTATCAAATACATTTGCAAATATGTCAATAAGGGTAGTGATCAAGCAGTGTTTGGCTTGGAAAGAGATGGAGCACAGGTTGATGAAGTAGCTCGCTATGAGAGTGGACGGTACATCAGTGCAAATGAAGCAATGTGGCGCATCTTCAGTCTCCCTATTCATGCACGACACCCGACTGTCCAGCATCTGAGTGTCCATCTTGAGAATGGCCAGAGAGTGTATTTCACTGAAGCAAATCTTCAGCAACAACTTCAAGAACCACGTGACACTACCCTTACCGCCTTTTTCAAGCTTTGTACACTTGATGATTTTGCCAAGACGCTTCTCTACTGCCAATTGCAAGCCTATTACACCTTTGACGCATCCACAAAATGCTGGAAGAGACGAGTTCATGGAGCTGCTGTGCCTGATCATCCTGGCATATATCAAACTGATGCCCTAGCACGGGTATACACTGTTCACCCTAACAATCGTGAATGTTTTTTTCTTCAAATCATGCTGCATCACGTAGTTGGCCCAATGTCCTTTCAGCATTTGAGAACTGTTGAAGGTCATGTCTGTGCCACTTTCCATGAAGCATGCAGACGTTTGGGGCTATCGGAAGATGATGTACAGTGGAGGGAGGCCTTTGAAGAAGCTGCAACTGTACGGTCACCTGCCCAACTGCGCAAGTTGTTTGCTATTATGTTGAGCACCTGCCAGATTTCTCACCCTCTTCAGCTGTGGCAAGAGTTTAAGGAACATTTGGCTGAAGACATCCTGTTTCATGAGCGACAACGGCTTCAGGATCAACAACTGCAGTTCACAGATAGAATGTTCAATATTGCTCTTATATTTATTGAGGACCAAGTGCTTGAGGTCACAAACAACAACCTCTCAGTTTATGGACTTCCCAGGCTTGTTAGAGTGGAGCAACCTGTTGTTTGCAGGGAAATATTACGCGAAACAGCATATGACCGTGAAGAGCTCCGTCGCCATGTTGAAACCAATGAACCGCTGCTGCTGGAAGAGCAAAGAGCTGCATATAACACAGTTTTGGAGAAAATTGAACAAAACAGTGGCGGTATGGTGTTTCTTCACGCACCAGGTGGGACCGGCAAAACCTTTGTCACTAATCTTATATTGGCGAAAGTACGAGAGTCTGGAAAAATTGCTTTAGCTGTAGCTTCATCTGGCATTGCAGCTACCTTACTCCCTAATGGCTGCACTGCCCATTCAGCACTGAAACTGCCTCTTAATTTGGCCAGAACTGAGAATCCTGTTTGCAATGTCAAAAAGAACAGCGGAACTGCCCAACCTCTGCAACGATGCGTTCTTATTGTGTGGGATGAGTGCACAATGTCGCACAAGCTCGCATTTGAAGCTCTAAACCTTACCCTAAAGGACTTGCGTGAAAATAATAGACTTTTCGGTGGGGTAACTCTTTTACTTTCTGGAGATTTTTGCCAAACATTGCCTGTCATACAAAGAGGCACACCTGCTGATGAGATAAATGCATGTATCAAATCATCATTTTTGTAGCCGTCTGTTGTGCAGCTGCATTTGACACGAAACATGCGTGCCGCTATTCATGGTGACGAAACAAGTGCACATTTTGCTGCTGGACTGCTGCGTATTGGTGAAGGGCGTTTGCCAGTCAGTGCTGAGGATGGTTTGGTGTCACTTGATGGCTACAGCACTTTTGTGGATTCAACCGAGCAACTTCAGGAGAACGTTTACCCTAATCTGCGACAGAGGTTCCAAGATGTTGATTGATTATCTGAGTGAGCTATTCTTTGCCCCCGGAATGATGCAGCTGCTGCCATAAACTCACAGCTTTTAGCCCAACTACCTGGCAATTCAAAAACCTTCACTTCTGTTGATACGTCGTTGACTGATGACGCTGCTGTAGAATATCCTGTAGAATTCTTAAATTCACTGGACTTGCCCGGACTTCCTACTCATAAATTGCAGCCAAAGATAGGAACACCGATCATGCTTCTTCGCAACCTCAATCCTCCAAAGTTATGTAATGGCACTCGGCTAATTGTTACGCAAATGTTTTCGCACGTAATTCAGAACCAAAATCATTTCAGCATCTGGTAGAGGAGAATACGTTTTTATTCCAAGGATCCCAATTATTCCAACCGATCTACCATTTGAATTTAAAAGGATTCAGTTCCTCATCAGAGTCTGCTGTGCTATGACCATCAACAAGTCGCAAGGTCAATCCCTCAAAGTAGCTGGTATCGACTTACTGTCCCCTTGGTTTAGCCATGGCCAGCTGTATGTTGCCTGCTCAAGAGTAGGCACAAGCCGAAAACTGTATGTTCATACACCCGACAGAAAAACAAAAAATGTTGTCTATCCACAAGTGTTGCGTTGATTAACATTGTCTTATTGTTATGTCATGCTTGCATTAAATTAACATTATGTTATTATTGTGTCATGCTATGTTCTTCATGTACTGCTATACCTACCTATTATCTACATGCAGCATTTTCTAGCATATTTTTCAGTATATATATATATATATTTTCATGCATTTGTTTTGCTTATTGTGTCTCATAAAAAGGCTATTGTGTTGGAGTTATGTTTTATTATTGTAAGGTGCTAATGCTGTATCTGCCTTGACATCGTACTGTCTGTCCTGTTACACATGTAAATTTTACTGATAAATTTTATTAACACAACCACATTACTGCAGCACTGTTTGTATATACCATGTCAAAACACAGGCTATAGACGAAGAACTGGTGAGCCATGATTAGTGTTAGAAGTCTACATTCGATGTAGAACTGTAGAAGACATGTATAGTGCATGTAGAAGTCTCAATTCAATAAATGCTGGCGATAGCTTAGCAGTGCAAAAGCAAAATATTTTCTACATTTTCTTAAAATATGTAAAACTTTTCAATACTGCCAGTTTGAACAACTTCAGTTTGCCTGGCAATGTCAATTTCATTATCACTTCTGTACAAAATTAGGACAACTCCGATTTGAGTGGCTTGAGACTGATGCATTGTAGACTACCTGTAGAACACATTGCATATTTCCGCATGCATGACTTATTGCATGCACGACTGCATATGTGTATGCAGTCTGATCAGCACCAAAAATTCAGTAGATTGCATATTTGGAGTTGTTTTACAGTATGAAAGACAACTACCAATAAAACTTGCTTTACGTAAATCTGTTCCCGAACACGGGTAATGCAGCTAGTTGAAGTATATATAGCACTAGCTGCATTACCCGCCTACAGTAACAGATTCACGGGCAGCATAAGGTTTATTGAGAGTTGGCTTTCATACTGTAAAACAACTCCAAATATGCAGCTACATTTCCCTCTCCCCATCTCTCCCTTTTTCCCCTCTCTCCCTCTCTCCCCTCTCTCTCTCTCTCCCTCCCTTTTCCCCATCTCCCCCTCTCTCTCCCTCTCTCTCTCTCCCCCCTCTCCTCCTCGCTCTCCCTCTCTCTCCCCCTCCCTCTCTCTCTCCCTCCCTCTTCCTCTCTCCCTCTCTCTCTGTCTCTCTCTCTACCCCCTCTCCTCCTCGCTCTCCCCTTCCCTCCCTCTCTCTCTCCCTCTCTCCCCCCTCTCCCTTTTTCTCCCTCTCTCTCCCCCCTCTCCTCTCTCTCCCCTTCTCTCACTCTCTCTCCCTCTCTCCTCCTCCCTCTCCCTCTCCCCCTCTTTCTCTCCCTCTCTCTCTCCCCGCCCCCCTCTCCCTCTTTCTCTCCTTTAGTTCAACGCAACACATGCGGATAGACAACATTTTTGATTTTTCTGTCGGGCGTATGAAGAAACAGTTTTCGGCGTGTGCCTACTTTTGAGCAGGCGACGTATAGCTGGTCATGGCTGATGCAGGGTGACAGTAAGTCGATAGCAGCTGCTCTCTTTCTTTTCACAATAGCGTATCGCAACCCTCGGAGTACTCGTGAAAGTTCTGTAATAGTAAGTTACAGTAGGCCTACTCGTAGCTGGAAAAAATTAGTAACTCGGCTGCTGAAGGAAATGAACATGACTCACGAACAGCGGCAAATCCAACGTTATTAAGTAGTGGAGATGTGGCAATTCATAGACAATACAACATCGTATAAGAAACACTTACCTTTTTGATGTGGAAATTTAGTAGGTGAGAAATGCGTTTTTCCAGTGGCTCCAAGAAACGAACGTTTACGTGACCTTCTCGGTACACGTTGGCAGTAAATATTAATTGCATGTAAATAACTACTCGTTAATTTATTTTATTTAATGAATAGTACATTTGTATAGCTGTATAGACACCTTTGTATAGGCCGCAGAACTCAGAAAAAGTGCTTTTTAACACGGCAGAAAATTTCCCGATCAAAAAGCGTGCTAACCGGGGATTTCGGTTAATGCGCCCTAGCGGTGAAAGAAAAACAACAGAATCGCCACTCCTTTATATAAGCCGCTTGGCTCAAATCGTCAAAGAAAAGTAGCGGCTAATAGTCCATATTACGAAATTACGATATTACGATTTCAACTATCTGCTATATAGAGAACAGCGTTTTTCTAGTGGTTGCAAGAAACAACCTTCACATGACCTCCCCGGTACACGTTGGCAGTAAATATTAATTAGATGTAATTTACTACTCATTAATTTATTTAAAGAGCAGTAAATTTTATTTAATTCACTACTAATATATATATTAATTTAATTTTACTACTTACACATATTAATTTAAGTTTGCTTCGTACGATCGAATCGAAAAAAAAAGACTGCCATATAATTTATTTATACTGCTCATATTTGGGAGTTATCGGTGACTCAATATATCGACAAGACAACTCATACTATGAGCATATCAGTATTTATCGTCCATCCCTACGATGAATAGTAGGTTACGTATTATAATAGAGGCGTGTACTAACCGGAGATTCCCGTTAATGCGCCCTAGCGGTGAAAAAAACCACAGAATAGACACGCCCTAATATAAAAGTAGCGGCTAATAGTCGGAAAAGTACGGTACTCTATAAAGCGGACAGACAGATACACAGATAGATAGACAACGATTGCCGTTTATATAGTTGATAGAGAACAGCGTTTTTCTAGTGGTTGCAAGAAACAAATGTTCACATGACCTTCCCGGTACACGTTGGCAGTAAATATTAATTAGATGTAATTTACTACTCATTAATTTATTTAAAGAGTAGTAAATTTTATTTAATTCACTACTAATATTTACTACTAATTTATTATTACTACTTACTCATATTAATTAAGTTTGCTTCGAACGATCGAATATGTTAAAATCTTGCCACAATCAATACTCATAGAGGATCTATTCTTCAGCCCTGAACCCTTGTATATAGTACATATCAATCAATTTATCTTTGTATAAGCTATCCTGCATTACTTATTTAAAGTCATCCTCTCATGTAAATTTTCTTTTAACTTTTACACAAATAATCTCAAACTAAATATGAATTGTTCACTACTATCTTGCATTCAGGATTCTTCTACAGTTTCCGTTTTATTGGATAATATGCCTGCAAATAGAGGCTTTTTGTTATCAGCAAAATAAAAGATTACTAACTAACTAACGATCGAATCGAAAAAAAAGACCGCCATATAATTTATTTATACTGCTCATCTCATATTTGGGAGTTATCGGTGACTCAATATATCGAGAAGACAACTCATACTATTAGCATATCAGTATTTATCGTCCATCCCTACGATGAATAATAGTAGGTTACGTATTATAATAGAGGCGTATAATAATAATGCGCCCTAGCGGTGAAAAAAAACACAGAATAGACACGCCCTTATATAAAAGTAGCGGCTAATAGTCGGAAAAGTACGGTACTCTATAAAGCGGACAGACAGATACACAGATAGACAACGACTGCCGTTTATATAGTAGATATATACTTGCAATATAAAGCATATATTGAGTGTGATGTGATGAATTGACAATGCAAATATACCTCAGTATTTATACAGATCCCATGTGGTTCACATGAGCTACGTATTTGCTCATTGTCACACTCATCCACGTCCTCTGTGCAACGTTCTCCCATCCATTGTGCCTTACACACACACACGTGGACCAATGGCCTCAGCCTATAACATACCAAATTGACCAAGTACAAAATGTAAAGGTTTACATTTGGAACCATACACATATACATGTACTGTAGTTATGTTTGAGTTACAATAGGTAAAATATATGTATAATTGCTGTTAAGAAGAAGCTGTGATGGCAGCTTGTAATTTTTCACATGTAAACTGTGGTGCACGGTGTGTGGCGCAAAAGAGGAAGATATTGTGGATTTAATAAAAATGATTATATCCTGAGCTCTATTTCGTTAGCATTTATTAATAGCAATATCATAGGATTGCTGCTTAGAGCAATAATTACTATCCAATGCTAGCTATCACCAATGGTAGCCATCACCAATGCTAGCTATCACCAATGCTAGCTATCACCAATGGTAGCCATCACCAATGCTAGCTATCACCAATGCTATCTATCACCAATGGTAGCCATCACCAATGGTAGCTATCACCAATGGTAGCTATCATCAATACTAGCCATCACCAATGGTAGCTATCACCAATGCTAGCTATCACCAATGGTGGCCATCACCAATGCTAGCTATCACCAATGCTAGCTATCACCAATGCTAGCTATCACCAATGGTAGCCATCACCAATGGTAGCTATCACCAATGGTAGCTATCATCAATACTAGCCATCACCAATGCTAGCTATAACCAATGCTAGTTACCACCAATAGTAGCTATCACCAATGCTAGCCAACACCAATGCTAGCTATCACCAATGCTAGCCATCACCAATGCTAGCTATCACCAATGCTAGCCATCACCAATGCTAGCGATCACCAAAACTAGCCATCACCAATGGTAGCTATCACCAATGCTAGCGATCACCAATAGTAGCTATCACAAATGATAGCCAACACCAATGCTAGCTATCACCAATGCTAGCTATCACCAATGCTAGCTATCACCAATGCTAGCTATCACCAATGGTAGCCATCACCAATGGTAGCTATCACCAATGCTAGCTATCACCAATACTAGCCATCACCAATGGTAGCTATCACCAATACTAGCTATCACCAATGCTAGCTATCACCAGTGCTAGCCAACACCAATGCTAGCTATCACCAATGCTAGCTATCACCAATGGTAGCCATCACCAATGCTAGCTATCACCAATGCTATCTATCACCAATGGTAGCCATCACTTATGGTAGCTATCACCAATGGTAGCTATCATCAATACTAGCCATCACCAATGGTAGCTATCACCAATGCTAGCTATCATCAATGGTAGCCATCACCAATGCTAGCTATCACCAATGCTAGCTATCACCAATGCTAGCTATCACCAATGGTAGCCATCACCAATGGTAGCTATCACCAATGGTAGCTATCATCAATACTAGCCATCACCAATGCTAGCTATAACCAATGCTAGTTACCACCAATAGTAGCTATCACCAATGCTAGCCAACACCAATGCTAGCTATCACCAATGCTAGCCAACACCAATGCTAGCTATCACCAATGCTAGCCATCACCAATGCTAGCGATCACCAAAACTAGCCATCACCAATGGTAGCTATCACCAATGCTAGCGATCACCAATAGTAGCTATCACAAATGATAGCCAACACCAATGCTAGCTATCACCAATGCTAGCTATCACCAATGCTAGTCATGCCAAATGTTATCAAAAACGTAGTTTCAAGAATCACTAACAATATAAACCAATTCGTACATCTCAGTGTTTCGGAGTAATCAAGTGTTCTAGGTTAACTGACAGCAAAAAATATAACATTAACAGTAGAAGATAACGTTACAGGTTGCGGCTTGAATATTATTTTTGTGTAACTTTGAGCAACCATTGGGTTTATCAACATTTTTAAATTCTTAAAATGGGCGGAAATATTTGTGAGTTTTACAAAATATCAACCAGATACAGATATGACGCTTGTAATTATATTAAAATTGCTTGTCTTTTGAAAGAGATTGTCTAAATATTTTCCATTTAATTTTCTTATTCACAAAAGCAAAAGCATGTGTTAATACATTAATATTAGTTGAGACAATTTCAACTCCTACTAAGAATTGTTACAGACATTTTTAAAAATCTCCAATTTGTGTAAAGGAGGAATTTCTTGCTAGTGCATTCCGCAACTTTTACACACAAGCCAGTTTATATAATTTTATACATGGTGTTAGCATGTATAAAATTGGTAATAGAATAGTGTTTATCCTAGTCATACCACACGGCACAACATCTCTAATTTGGGATTTCCTCTGGAAAAGCCCACATCCAGACACCACTTATTTGGGTTCTAATGAACCTCTAATGCCTGGTTTTCATATCGATTGCAAGACATCCGTGGTAATCTTGCGCAACAAAACATTTGCGACACAAAGCTCGGCGGCTTCTGCTTGCATAAAGCTGCATTGCTAATAATGGGATAAAATATTTGTGCTCACCATCCCGTTTCGAGAATGCTGAATTTTACCTGTACAGGGCATTTCGAGAAGGTTTTGCTTGCGGCTCTTTGCGAAAGTTGAACAGCGCTGAAATTTTGCGTTGACCGCCGGCAACTGCCGAGGATGTAAGTTCACATTTCGCTGCTGATAGCCCTGCGATGTTGTCACCAGTGTTTGCGGCGTGTTTGAGAACCAAGCTCAAAGGTCAGGAACCCAAAACCAACTGAGTGCAGAGCTAGAGAGAAACTTATTTTAGCCCAAATACTGCGACTTCACCAAGTATGAGTCTTCGTCTCCAATAAACTGCTTTATATAACATCTATCCCAAATATAATCCTATACAGGGTTGTTAAAACTGTTCAATGGGAGCTTGGCCGTGTAAGCATATGTCGTAGCAACGGACATTATAAACTCGCTTTCTACTTTTTCCATGATCCCTGATACTTTAATATACAACAATATAAAAAGCCATATAATAAATTGAGCATGTTTATACTAATTACGAGCCAAATGCTCGGCCTTGCATGGATAATAAAAAACAGTGGTATGTAAAGCCTGGTTCCCATTTCGATTGGAAGACTCCGGCGGTAACTTGCACAGCAAAACGCTTGCGACGCTAGGTGGCGTCTGTCCACATACAAAACTGCATCACTAAACATAATCTCGTAATCAAATAAAATGTTCGCTCGCCATGCCGTTTCTATAATGGTGACCTTCACCAGTACAGTGCATTTTGGGAAGGTTTTGCCTGCGACCTTTTGCAAAATTTGAACAACGCTAAACTATTGCGCTGCCGCCGGCAACTACTGGCGGTCCACGGCGGTAACCGGCGCGTAGGTTCCCATTTTACCGCTAATAACCTGCAGTGCTGTCGCTGGTGCTTTGCGACATATATGAGAACCAGGCTTTAGGTAGTTGCCACTGACTAAGCTGAATAATTCAGCATTAGAAAAATTAGCGAATTGGCTTATTAGTAGTGATATAAGCTAGTAAAGTAACTTAAGCTTGCTTATATTGCTAAACTTTCTATAATAAAAGCCATGAAGCCAGATCATGTGACGTCACGTATCACACAATGTTGTTATGCGTATTTTAAACCAATTTAATAAATATGTGCACAATTATTCCATTGTATAGCAAGTAGGTATTGTGGCTTAGTGAGTTAGCTCACCTGTTTGCAGACCTGGAGGTTTGAAAAGAGAGAAATAGATTTATTGTTCATAAAACTATATAGCTATAACTGAATATAAAACAATAGACCAACAAACAGACAAACGACAAACATTAATATTTGTATATACAGAAAAATTAATTAATAAAAGCATTATAGATAAGCGCTAAATATAACTAACGACTTCAAATGTCAAACCCATTGGCTAATTGAGATTTGGCTGATAAGTTCATTATTGAGAAATCGAATGTGTTGTCAGAAAAAAAGTTAATTTATTGTTGTGACATTTCAAAATGTTGATTTCATTAGTTTACAACAGTGCCTTGAATTTTTTCCGTGTGATATATAAAATTTTTAAGGATGTGTTTGAAAAACCAAAAATTTCTTTTTTCTTAATGTCATTAAATATTAGGAAAAATTTACATAAGAACATTTGCCGTTGCTTTTCTATTGATAAAATTAATTGAATTTAAGACTTTATCTATCATGGAATATTGTGACGAACTGTATGTGTGAGCCGAACCAAGTCGAACTCGGTCCAATCAAGTAGAACAAGAGGCAGGGCTACCCGCTATATAAACCTGAACATTTGCAGTAAAGAGTCACAGCTGCCTGCGCCTATATCATTGACTGTTGCATGATTTTCACTAGGACCACTTATGATTAAAGCAGAATACATGTATATATTGTTCACACTGAGTCTTATGTTGGAGTAGTAAAGAGCAGTTGGATTAAGACGATCCCAAACAAACCCCACCACGAGACTCATACTAGATTACTGGATGAACTTTCTGCGGCCTTCAAAGTAGCAGTAGACAGAAACCCAGATGACACGGGTTAGGGCCTGCCTGAAAAACGGCAGCACTTCTCCTACTGGAAGAACTTCCTGGCAAAAGGAAGAAACCGAGAAAGAGCTGTGTAAAACCCTGCCTGCAACGACGAATTCAGTAAAAGAACTGCCCTAGAAAAAGGGTGGAAACCTACTGAAAACCCTGCCAGAAAACATGGCCAATAGAAGGGCTTGAAGCACTGAGCAAGGATCCATCCGGCTAGTTGAGGTACTAAAACGGGAAACCTCAGGAGCCGGCACCACGATTTAAGACTCCCCAGTACACAAAAAAAGGGAAACGTGAAATATGTTATTGCTCGCTTCCTGGATGTGGCCGACGCTAACCAGTACACAGGAGCAACGCTGTTGCACCTCCGAGAGGCACTGGGTGAACAGGCCGAGGACTGTCAGCGGGCCAAGAATCTGGAAGCCGTATTCAATGCCCCTTGGGCAAAATTCCGACTGTCTGCCAGACAGGTGCTAAGCCGGCTCAACGCCCTCAGACGGGATGAAAAACGTTGCTTCAGGAGCATGCCATAGAGGTGGAAAGGCAGGTGCGCATCGCATACGAAGACCTACCAAACCCCCGCCAAAACATTATGGCCTTGGAAACATTCTGCAGATCACTAGAGGACATGTTGGCCGTACATACACCCGCACTAGCAGACCCTGTACGGGCCGAGATTGATTACCTCCAAATCCAAGGAGGCAAACGCAAACCTGCCGCATCTTCGGTGCAAGCCCTAAAGGGAGAACCTCCTGGCCAAGTGAACTCGGCCGAAACCGACATCATTGGCCGACTAACCAGGCTAGTTCAATCTCTTACGGAAAAAGTGGCACCGCTTCAAGAGCAAGTCCACACTTGAACAGAGCAAAAACCAGCCAACTACCCTTTGCTGGGGTTGTGGCTGTCCAGGGCACGTTCGGAAGAACTGCCCTCGCTAAACAAAACGGGTTTCAAGAAACGAGGGGGGCCACAGCAGTAGCTCCGGCTGTGCCAAGGCCAAACAACCCCGGAGATGTACCTAAGCCACCTGGGATTTGGTGAACACTGTTGGATGGTCTTAACCAGCAAGGACTAAACTGAGAGAATTTCATACACAGGAAAAGTCTGTGAAAACACAAAGTTATTATCAGTCCTTATGCGAGGCCAGTTCCAACGCTTTTCCGATTCATGATGCCGTCTACGCCTCTCTGTGCAAACAACAAGGACACAGCCAAAAACATAGGGGAGTCACTACCAAATCCCCCTGCCAAAGACTAGCAAATTAGTTCCACAGGGCGAGACCATCAAAAGCCTGCCTTCAAAGCTGCAGGGCCGATACCTCCTCTACCTCAAGAACAACAACTGATGGGGCCACCAGTCAACTCAGGACGACCCCAAGGACCAACTACGGCCCGCTACAAGGAGATGATACTCCAGAAGACAACCCGGAGGATGCCATTATGGTGCAAGCTCTCAGCCGACCTCACTCAACCAGCTATTTCCTTTCAGGAAGAGTGGAGGTTGGCCCGGCCAGGGACAGAGGAAGTTTTTGTAGTCAGTCGCCTGAGTGAGGATGCCATATTGGGTATGCCATTCCTCATGGCCCACTAATGCTCCTCAAGTTTGAACTGAGTGGTTCGAGTGGATGGCAGGCAACTAGTCTGAACAGACCGGCACGGACGGCTGTTACAGAGCAAAGTGCAGGTGGTCAGGGGAGTGGTGGTGCCAGCCTGGACAGAGATGGCATAACATTGTCCCATCACTGCAAGATATTACAGTCCCATGGGGCTAATCGAATGATTCACATATGAACCCGCAGAGGCAAGTAGCCTAAATTAGCCCGGACCCAGAAGACAGGTTATCACCCAATGTTCAAAGAAGACGACCCTTTATTGTGTGAAGCTGGTCCAACTTCAACCAATGGAGTGCCGGTTAACCTTGAGGAGATATTTCAGGCAGCGCGGCCGAACTACAAAGGAAAAGGCCAAACTGCGAGGTTGGCCTCCATGCTGAGTCGATATGCCACCGTGTTTAGCACAGCCGACGACGACGTAGGGAGTACCTCCAAAGTGGAACACTCCATTCCGCTTAGAGAGGGTACTCGACTGATCGGACAACCACCCCACAGACTAGGACCAGAAAAGGAGGCGGAGGCCGAAAGGCAGGTTCAGAACTTACTCAAGAGAGGTCTTATCGAGCCAGCTGGAGGGGCTTGGAGATCCCCCGTAGTATTCGTTCGAAAGAAATAGAAGTGGCACTTCTGCATAGACTACCGGGGCATGAACGCCGTCACCGAGCAGGATGCCTACCCCCTACCCAGGATCAAAGACAGCCTAAATGCTCTGTCTGGCAGACGATACTTCAGTACGCTCGGCCTGGTGAGTGGGTATTGGCAAGTGCCCCTGGATGCAGAGGCCCAAAAGAGATCGGCTTTCTCGACCCCATCTGGGCTGTGGAAATAGAAGATGTTGTCCTTCGGGCTGAACTTCCAAAGGCTCATAGAACGCGTCTAACACGGTCTCCACTAAAGGACGCTGTTGTTATACCTCAACGACATCATAGTCATTGCATCAGATTTCAACATTCTCCTGCACCGACTCGATTAGGCCTTTCAGAGTCTCCGCAGGGTTGAACTGAAGTTGAAACCCTCTAAATGCGAGTTACTACAGTCCCAGGTACGCTACCTGAGCCACATAGTAAGCAAAGACGGAGTCTCCTCAAACCCTGATAAAGTCCAAGCAGTCGCAAAGTGGCCAAACCCGTGCAGAATTAAGGAGCTCCAAGGGTTCCTCAGGACAGTCAGCTACTACCAACAATATATTCCAGAGTTTGCCATGATAGCACACTCCTTGCACCGGTTGACGGCGAAGGGAGAAACCTTGAGATGGATGAAGGAGGAACAGATCGCCTTCAGCAAACTGAAGGACAGCATCAGCTCCGCCCCAATCTTGGTCTATCTGGTCCCCAAATACAGTACATTCTAGATACAAATGCTAGTGAATGCGGGATAGAGGCCGTGCTGTCTCAAGTGCAAGAGGGCTGCAAGAAAGTCATCGCCTTCTACAGCAAAACTCTCAACCCCTCAGAACGCAATTACTGCGTCACTCGACGAGAGTTGCTCGTAGTTGTCAAGGCAGTAAAGCACTTCCGGCCCTACCTGTATGGACAAGAGTTCCTTCTACGGACTGATCATGCATCTCTCCTGTGATTGTGTAGGAGGAAAGAACCCTCGAACCAGGTGGCCCTGTGGCTCGAGATCCTGGCGGAGTTTCGATATACCCTGGAGCACCGGTCAGGAACCAGGCACGGGAACGCAGACAGACTGAGTAGGCAAACCTGCGACGACTGCCGACAATGCGTGAGCATTGAACAGAGAGACGGAGGCCCATCACAAAAAGAGTTGGCTTAGGAACAGGGGCCGTTGGCCACATGGGTACAAACCAGTTGCCGAGATAAAACTCCCGCTCTAGACGGAGCGGGATTGACCTTGGACAATGTCGCACACCCCGAGGCGCCAACTGGTAGCTCGCACTGGACTCTCGCCCCAACCGTGGAGGCTCTACGCCAGAAGACCCTGACAGAAGGCGGCCGTAGATCTGGTCAGGCCACTCTCGGCCACTCCAAGAAGAAACAAGTGGCTGCTGATCCTCACAGACCACTTCACTCGATGACAGGATGCACTGGCACTGCCCGACGCCACGACACCGGTGGTCGCAAACGCTCTGGACAAACAGGTGTTCTGTTACCTAGGGCTACTAGAGCAGATCAACATGGACCAGGGGTCACAGTTCGAGAGCCAATTAATGGCCAAGCTGTGCCAACTCTGGAATGTAGGGAAAACACATACTACCCCATAACACCCACAGGCTGCAGAATCGTAGAACCGAACAACCGTGGGCTTGGCAATTCCCTGTAGGCATTACTGCTAACCCGAAGGCAGAACGAGTGGGACCTGTTGCTCCCTCAACTGATGAGGGCATACCAAGGCACCCCACTTCGCAATCAGAGAAACAGCCAATATGCTGATGTTGGGACGGGAGCTGAGGTTGCCGGACCAGCTAGAAAGTCACCCTCCATCAGCTGAGTTTTTCCCTACCCACGGGCGTGCACTAAGAGTACAGTCATACTTCAACTTACGAGGTTAATGCGTTCCGAGACTGAGCTCGTATGTCAATTTACTCGCATGTTGGTGCAATTTATTTATATATAGAACAATTAAATATATATTGATTGGTTTCCATACTCTAAAAAAGCAAATAAAACACTCAAAACAAGATATTGTAACAGAAAAAACATGTTGGTTATTGTCCTTACGTACTACATGCTTTCAAAAAGCAACAAATAAAAAATAATGCAAGGAAATGTGATTAATTAAAATGTAAAATTAGATACATACAATAGCAGTTAACACTCGCATTTGCCAGGGAGGGAGATATAAGTTATCCTTCGTTACAACATTTGATTTTGATAAATTTGGATTTTATCAAAGTTTTAAAAGAAAGACAAACTGAGAAGCAAACCTAAAAGCAAACCTTCATTTTCAACTAAACGTAATTAAAGTTTCTTCGGCGTTCATAGTTTGAAGTTTCTCGCTGGTTAGCGAGAAATTTTTCCTTTTTTTCGCTTTCACGACTAGCCGGCCGTTTTAAGATAAACCTATCTAAGAACGTTTGCCTTTCTCGCCCTTGCAACATGTTGCGATTAGGACGAAAACAGGTGTCATCACAAATGGTTAACGCACGACCATTAGCCAGCTTGTCCGAATGTCTATTAAACAGTTTGGATAGATAGCGCCGGCCTTTTCACATAGCATCGTTTCAGTTACGCTGTCACCGGCCAATTGTTTGTCCAATGCCATCAGCGGCCGTGAAGATTGCTGCACCGTTTAGAAACTATGGTTAGTCCTTTTGCGAACTAAATGCCCTGAATATAATCCTTCTGTTTGATCATTATGAATGTATTTCTGTCATATTGCCGAGCTAGGCAATCATGCATACACATTTCGCATATTTTTCAATATTTTTCCGTTAAATATCAATTGTTATCATTTGCTTTTTCTTTGTATTATCTTTCATTTTACTGGCAAACTTTTGGTCTACGCACAGTACGTTTAATTCACATAATTCTGCACAGAAGATCGTGCACAAAAAACACGGTACAACAGTATAACCTGAGCAGTTGAAAAATACAGAGTAATGCTGTTCTCATAAAACACCTCCGGCATACTTGGCAACTGACTCAAGTGCTCGTATCTCAAACATGGCTCGTATGTTAGTGCTAAAACTTGCTTAAAAGCTGGCTCGTATCTCAAGTTTCTCGTACGTTGGAGCACTCGTAAGTTGAAGTATTACTGTACAGCGAACCAGATGGAAGTGAGACAGGAGGACCGAGAGGAGTTCCGCTGTAAGACCCAGGCAACTTGGTATGCCTCACGAACAACCGTCGATGACGGGGGAGAACCACAAGCTACAAGCGGAGTTTGTGGAACCATACCAGGTCCTGAAGGTCTGGGACAACCACACCTATCTGGTAGAGAGGCAGGGCCAGTCTTAGCCTGTCTTGACAAGCTGTTGTTTTTGCGTAGTTGTCCCCCCGTCGAGCGGCGAGCAACAACAGCTTGTCACAAGACGTACTGCACCTGATGCATCAGCTGCACTTATAAGGATTTATTCTCTTCCATCTATGCGGCTTGGTTGCGATGTTATGTCGGTCGCTCCATTGGTAATCATAACGAATTTTGCGCAAAAATTTATGTAGAAAAAATAAGATTATAACGTTTAACCAGCGACCAGTCTCTGCGGTAAACTTTAGTAGAACTTGAGAACTCAGGCAACAACAGCGGCTAAACATTTCGTTATTTGTGCGCTCAGTCAGTTTTATTTCTATTTTTGTATCAGTCAGTTTTATTTGTTCTAATGGATTTTATTTTAAGTTTATTTCATTCTTAAGTTCTACTAAAGTTTATCACAAAAACTGGTCTTCGATTAAACGTTGTAATCTTGTGTTTTTTTTTTACATAAATTTTTGCGTGAAATCCGTTATGATTACCAATGGAGCGACCGACATAACATCGCGGCCAAGCCGCGTAGACGGAAGAGAACAACTCCCTATAAGTGCAGCTGATGCATCAGGTGCAGTACGTCTTGTGACAAGCTGTTGTTGCTCGTCGCTCGACGGGGGGACAACTACGCAAAAACAACAGCTTGTCAAAACAGGCTAGGCCAGTCCTCAATCCAGAGTGAAGAGAGACTTGAGCCCTACCATGCCTGTCCAGAGAGGCTGGGGCAGGCCCCAGCCACCTTGGAGCCAAAAAGGGGCCCTAACATGAAGGGAGCCCAACCTAGCAGGCCACTCGGAACCCGCCGTATTGAAACTGACTGACACGGGGGTCTAAGCGCTATTAGAGAAGACTTTAACGGAAGACGAGGACGAGGTATGCTGGGTGGCTGCCGAGAGAACGAAAAGAAAAAGGATCGAGCCACCCTCTCCAGACTTGCTCTTTTCTCACGGCTAGGGCACTCAGCGCGAGCAGGCCCATCGGAGAGATAGAAACAGAGGGAGAGTCCTTCCACCAAAAAACCTATAATAAGGACAATCAAATATCTGTCTGCCCGGACTATTGTGCAAGTAGAAGAGCAGGCGCAGAGAGGAAGTTGCAGAATTTGCTGGTATACAACAAGCAACCAGCGGATCAAATTCCCCATGATTCAACACTATGCAGTGTTTGTGTGCCCTTGCGATTGGCTACACATGTCACGAGACCAAGTGCTGAGCCACCACGCAACACACTAGCCGAGAGACATCGACCTAGTGGTCTACCTGGTCGATCAGGATCAAATCTATCAGTAGAATATGCGAGGCTCCATACCAATAGCCGCATGCACCCCTACTACCAAAGGGAAAATGTGACGCAGCCCACGCAGAGAAGCACAGCGGCCCGCGATACGGCCCCGTTCACCAGCCAAGACACGTCCTGTTGTGACAAGACTAGGTCAGAGAACTCAAGACCAACCCACCCACCGCCTTCTGGCCGAGGTGGTGGGCAAAGCACTCGCTAGCCAGGCGCTACTGCAAACCCAGCGTAGCAGAGCCCGGTTGTTATCGCAGGATGCCCAGAACTGGAGGAAGGTCACACAGGGAGAAGTTAGAGGGCCAAGAATGCCAGCTTCTCCTAGCGGAAGTGGAGCACCTCCGCTATGGTGCCCGCCATAGCTGAGGCGCTCCATAGAAGTGTGTTTAGTTTACTAAACACATACTTGAAAAAAGTTTTATTATGTATTTTAGTAAACTTCCAACTTTCAACAAAATCGTTAAAATTGTGAATCATGTTTATTATAACGAAGACCGGATACAGATAACTCGCCTTGGCAAGCTCAGCAATTTGTAATAACATATATGATCAGCTTGAGATAAATTAGTGTTGATATCGTGGGGCGGAACAAATTTACCTGAATGAAAAAAAGACTAAGAAAGGCCATGTTACATATACTTAGTTCGTAAAATATTCCTTAACAGAGGTATCGTAACGCGTGGACGCAATGCTAAAATAATAGCTAAAGCTGGACACTCATACACACATATACACAAACTTTGAGAAATATATATATATAGATACAGTCAGTTGAAATAATTATTACAAATATCAGAAATATAAATGCTTTCAATCAAAGCATAAAGTTTTAGAATTATTAAGCAGACTGTTTGGAAGTATTGCAACATATGCAATGCTAGAATACTTAGCTTTGGCTTCGTGATATTTCCAAACAATATTCTATATATTATTAGTTTGGTTTTTTATTGCAGCCAAAATCAATGTCATATAAATGTATGCAACCTATTTGTTTTTTGAGCTTTCATTAGTAGAAAACGAGAATTTGTTCAAATTACTTCATAGCAGTTGTAAATGTAATTGCTACTGGCATATCCAATATTTGCCGTGTACTTCTCATCAATTAATACTTCTCACCAAAAGCTCTTATTGTACCCTTAATACCTAGTCGTACAATTACTACAAAATCACAATTGTAACTGTTCACATGGTTAACTAATCACATGGTTATGATTACCAAAAAGTTTACACATTCTCTTAATCGATCAGATTAGACCAAAAATCTATAAATGTGAGTGTAGCAAAAGTATACAGTATCACTCACACTTGAATACACACAAAAGTATAGAGTATCCCTCACACTTGTATACACACAAAAGTATACAGTATCACTCACACTTGTATACACACGAAAGTATACAGTATCACTCACACTTGTATACACACAAAGGTATACAGGACCACTCACACTTGTATACACACAAAGGTATACAGTATCACTCACACTTGTATACACATAAAGGTATACAGTACCACTCACACTTGCAATAAAATTAGTACTGTACTGCCAAATTAGCTTCTCATTAACTCTTTCGCTACTGCAAGCCGATGTATCGGCTTTCGCAGTCTTATAAGTGCTGACCGTAAGTCGATGTATCGGCTTATCAATAGGGTTTCCCTTTTCTTTTCAGTACGAAGTCCAAACCTTAGATAGACCAATCAAATTTTGTCTTCAAAGAAGCAACCTTGTTGCCAATCACGTGCAACCAATAAAAAAAAATTTGGTTCAGCAGTTCCATTTCTAATTATTTTTCAAAACAGTAAAAAGATAATATCGTTGTCGTCATGGCAATGAGAAAAACACCGCGTTCGTTCAACGCAAATAAAGCGTCAGAAACTTTGTGAAAGCAAAATTCACTAAACACTTTCATAGTTATCTTGTAGAGAAATTTGTTTTGAACAAGATACATTTTCTAGTAAAATAATATCTGTTTTGATTCTTGAGATATTGCTTAAATACGAACATTATATCGGCCTTTCAAAAATCTGTTTGAATTAATTTGGGCAGATTAATCGTTCAGCCAGAATTTAATGCAGTAGTGAAAGAGTTAATACTTAAAGAAGCACTTTCAAGATATTTTACAAATAGATCTTACAACCGAATTGTACAGCAAACAAACAGCAAACTCGGTAACGTTAATAAATAGATTAATCTTTCATGGAAACAGTTGACATACTTTATGTCAGTATCCTGATTGTCTTTGAGGCATATGTAGAATTCATTTCGGTGTTGTCCAACACACTTTCCATTTTCACACTCGTCATTACAATCAAATGTTTCGGCATCTACATGAATAATTTGCAATATCAATGTAGAGGAAAACTAGAAAACGCATGACCAAAGTCTTTAGCAAAGTATGTAACCTATTTTGTATCGGGAAGCCTTAATCAGATATTGCATAATACATGAGGAAGCTTTCAGCAACAATGGCTGAGATTGTTTATAAAGCTAATGCAAACCACGACAAACCATGACATGTTCTATACGATGATTCAACTTTTTAAGTTACCTCTCAGCTTCCCTTCGAAGAAGTAATATCGGTCATCATTGTTGACATCATTCCCTGACATCTTCAGCAAATGTTTCTCAATGTCATGCGGTCCATAGCTGCACCTAGGCTCAACAAAAAGACTTGAAAGTCTCACAAGTTCATTGAAACCTTCTGACTGGATCAATATGCTTGAACATAAACCGATGTAATTGCAATTTTTCTATCCAAAACCAAAGAAAATTTTGTTGACTGGCTATACTGCTGGTCAACTGATATTACATAATATGAGTTAAAATAGTGTCTAGAATGCCTGTAGGGGTTCTTGGCTAGCACCACGCTTTAACTCTAAAACAGCTCTGCTAAGATATTAAGATAATTATCTCAATATATCTTAACAAAACTGGTCTTTGCTTTCTCTAACTGAAAACAAAATATTATGATGAGATAGTTATAAATAGATGTGAAATTAAAATGCCATCAGTCAACCTTTAAAGCTCTGGTTAAAAACCTGAAACATGCTGTAAAGTGATCATTCAACTTTATGATTTAAAACTTTAGCATACAACTTCACATTTGTTTAGTCATTAGCTAGCAAAAAATACTAAATTATTGGACAATGCAGTTGTAGTTTAAGATTAATAACAAGTTTGGAATCTTCGCTCCATATCATTACTTTTTGACCCTCATCTAAAAAGCTTCCACCATCTTCCGCTGATTTTAAAAGCAATCTTTGTTCAGTGCTAAAACTAGTGAGACACTATAAGTTTGGAACAGAAAACAGAAACTGCTGAAACTGTGAGTTTATGGTTAAATGTAAAACTAGAATTACAACGTAGGCTCAATGACTGTTATTGAAATTATTTAGTTCTTTTAACAACAAAATTGGAAAAGTGATTCATTATTGCATCTGCCCAAATGTTAAGACAAGTTTAAAAATGGCCCACAAACTAAATGGAGCTGACATAAGCAAGTTGCTATTGAACACCTGCGCAATATAGACAGTCACACATATTCAGCATTCAGAAAATCGCTTGCACAGGTACAAAAATCCAGTTTGATGACGTACTACCCTGAAGTTTATGCATCTGTCCATAAAAAACAAGTAGACATTGTTGTAAGCCTCCCTAAAATAGGTGACTGTACATGTAGAATATGTAGAATACTACCGATCGCTCAGGAGAATCCTTCTCAAACTATTTGAGTCATTTTCCCAACCTCTTTTTCTGTGGCAAGTCGGGTCACCTGGTAAACATCTAGAATAATCATCGCATTTTGACGAATCTTTTACATCCACATCAGTCAAATCATCTGCGCATTGGCATTCATACCTAACAGGGAAACAATGAATATTAATGTTAATACTACCTGATCAGGAAACTAATCAACAAGGTCACTTATAATTATAATTGTTTAACAGCAAACAACATTATTTTTCAGCCTTGTGTTTTCTAGATAAATGATAACTTCAAATTTGCTTTTTTCTGACGTAAATAAAAAATACTATACTCTGCTGTTGGAAATCCAAAATTTGAAATTTTTTCCTTAGTAAAAGGTGTTTTCCTAGAGATAACTGCTACCCGGAAACAATTCCCTTTTCAGAAATTTCTGTTCGACAAAAAGCTTTGTTCTACTAAACTACCTGATTAACCTAATCTGCATATATAAATCTCAGGGTTTGGGAGTGATTAACCTAATCTACATACATAAATCTCAGTGTTTGAAAGTGATTAAACTAATCTACATATATAAATCTCAGTGTTTGAAAGTGATTAAACTAATCTACATATATAAATCTCAGTGTTTGAAAGTGATTAACTTAATCTACATATATAAATCTCAGTGTTTGTGGGTGATTAAACTAATCTACATATATAAATCTCAGTGTTTGGGGGTGATTAACCTAATCTACATATATAAATCTCAGTGTTTGTGGGTGATTAAACTAATCTACATATATAAATCTCAGTGTTTGAAAGTGATTAACTTAATCTACATATATAAATCTCAGTGTTTGAGGGTGATTAACCTAATCTACATATATAAATCTCAGTGTTTGGGGGGTGATTAAACTAATCTACATATATAAATCTCAGTGTTTGAAAGTGATTAACCTAATCTACATATATAAATCTCAGTGTTTGGGGGTGATTAACCTAATCTACATACATAAATCTCAGTGTTTGTGGGTGATTAAACTAATCTGCATATATAAATCTCAGTGTTTGAAAGTGATTAACTTAATCTACATATATAAATCTCAGTGTTTGAGGGTGATTAACCTAATCTACATATATAAATCTCAGTGTTTGGGGGTGATTAACCTAATCTACATATATAAATCTCAGTGTTTGTGGGTGATTAAACTAATCTACATATATAAATCTCAGTGTTTGGGGGTGATTAACCTAATCTACATATATAAATCTCAGTGTTTGAGGGTGATTAAACTAATCTACATATATAAATCTCAGTGTTTGAAAGTGATTAACCTAATCTACATATATAAATCTCAGGGTTTGGGAGTGATTAACCTAATCTACATATATAAATCTCAGGGTTTGGGAGTGATTAACCTAATCTACATATATAAATCTCAGGGTTTGGGAGTGATTAACCTAATCTACATATATAAATCTCAGTGTTTGAAAGTGATTAACCTAATTTACATATATAAATCTCAGTGTTTGTGGGTGATTAACCTAATCTACATATATAAATCTCAGTGTTTGTGGGTGATTAAACTAATCTACATATATAAATCTCAGTGTTTGAAAGTGATTAACCTAATCTACATATATAAATCTCAGTGTTTGGGGGTGATTAACCTAATCTACATACATAAATCTCAGTGTTTGTGGGTGATTAAACTAATCTGCATATATAAATCTTAGTGTTTGAAAGTGATTAACTTAATCTACATATATAAATCTCAGGGTTTGGGAGTGATTAACCTAATCTACTTATATAAATCTCAGTGTTTGAAAGTGATTAACCTAATTTACATATATAAATCTCAGTGTTTGTGGGTGATTAAACTAATCTACATATATAAATCTCAGTGTTTGGGGGTGATTAACCTAATCTACATACATAAATCTCAGTGTTTGTGGGTGATTAAACTAATCTACATATATAAATCTCAGGGTTTGAAAGTGATTAACCTAATCTACATATATAAATCTCAGTGTTTGAAAGTGATTAACCTAATCTACATATATAAATCTCAGGGTTTGTGGGTGATTAACCTAATCTACATATATAAATCTCAGGGTTTGTGGGTGATTAACCTAATTTACATATATAAATCTCAGTGTTTGTGGGTGATTAAACTAATCTACATATATAAATCTCAGTGTTTGGGGGTGATTAACCTAATCTACATATATAAATCTCAGTGTTTGTGGGTGATTAACCTAATCTACATATATAAATCTCAGTGTTTGGGGGTGATTAACCTAATCTACATATATAAATCTCAGTATTTGGGGGTGATTAACCTAATCTACATATATAAATCTCAGTGTTTGTGAGCCTATTATTCTGTGAATAATTGTTTCCAGCTATAGCTATTAAAATCTTGGACTAAAAAGCTCACATCAAGCTGGATTTGAACTCGAGGATTGCATACGCAAGTTTGTAAACCAAACATCAAACCAAACATCTAACCACAAATCTAGGAGAGCTCTTATGATTCCATCACTATTACTATATGTTGTATACAATTTTCCCAATTTCATACACTGAATGCAGTATTAATAGATACTTTGTGCTTACGGGTTACGATGGCCCCGCTATTTTGCCCTCGCCATACTAAGCCGAATTTGTTTCTTGCCATACGATATCAACAACAAAATTTCTCGAAATAAAAGTTTGGCGTTTTTTGTGTACTGATTATATACATGTATGTTGTTAAGAGATATACATCATTCGCCATCTCCGTGCTGCGTTGTCCGTTACAGTAAAAATAGATTGGCAGTTCAATAATAAAATTGTAATTAAAAGTTTGAAGTTTACTAAAATACATACTAAAACTTCTTTTAAATATGTGTTTAGTAAGCTAAATTGATTTAAGTTAGATCCTGTGTTTATGTTACAAGTCTGTCTCGAAGGTAAGAGCTCTACACAGTATGTTCTTCGTGTAGTACATTGTAATGTTACATTTTCTTACAGACCATAACCACGAAATGCCCTAAAGTTATTGTAGGTAAACTACTGGATAGCTACCAAGGTTAATATATCGTTTTGTTACTATTTTCTAATGGTGATGATTTTGATGATTTTTACCAGGTTTATGATATTAGACTAGCTGTGCTACCCGGCATTGCCCGGGTAAAAAAAGTCTTTGCACAGAAAATTTATTTGTATTTAACATACATATAATAACATTTGCCATTCTAACTTTCAAACTATATATCATGAAAAAAGTGTTTTGTGTAGTTGAAATAATTTGAGAGAAAATAAAAACAACTGTTAATTTTTTCAAACTTTGTCAAACAACTGTAACTTTTGAACTTGATATCATGAAGAAAATGTTTTGTGCTGGTCAAATAAATTGAAAAAAGAAACAATTGTAAAAGGGATTAGATGTAAATGTAAAATAATTAGCAAGTAATAGCTAAATTAAGTCAGTTTTGCTAAAATTAAAATAAAAGATGATTTGGTAATGATACCGTTAATACAAACTGAGAAAACAAAATAAAATTCTTGAATATGTTGAACTAATAATGGCAATTCTTGCATAAAAGTGTGTAAGTATAAAACGGTTACTGTTCCACCAGAAGCTTTCCATCGAAACATTGAATACGATGATACTAAAAAAGTATAACAGAATATAGTAGTATTTTGTAGTTGAAATTTTATTAGAATGATCAGTCCGCAAAGAATGGTTGAATAAAAAATAATATTGATAATAAAGATTGGAAACTAATCAAGTAATATTAACAGTGATAGGAAAATGAATAATGTTTAAACTTCAAACACGATACTCAAATTGAGTTTAAAAGAATGCAAGTTGAAATAATAACGACGATGAAACAAACCTTAAAAACATATTATAAACATCCAAAGTTATAAGAAGTTTATGAATATAATAAGATAATGTAAATTTATATATCTATCTATATCTATCTATCTATCTATCTATATATCTATCTATATATCTATATACAGTCAAACATGGATAACTCGAACTTCAAGGGACCGAGCAAAAGTGTTCGAATTATCAAAGTGTTCAAGTTATCAGAGCACTGTCACAAGTCCATGTATTTACTTATTTATTAGTAAATACATGTACATATACAAACTATAATATAAATCAAAAGCACAAATGGCTTGTTTCGAATTAAATGCTTCTAATGTAAAGTTTAAAACGTTTTTATCAAAAAGTATAGAGATTTTTCTATCACTTGAGATTGGTTCATTGTTTGAGGTGATGTTATTGCCAGGACGTTTTTAGATTGACATTGGCAAAACTTGATCGTTGTTGAAATGCTCAAAAGAAAAGACATTTTTTTCTTTTGGGGGTTTACCCACGATCAATTTTGCCGTTTTTTCTTGAAGTTTATGCAAAGATTACCTTACTTTACCTGGGATTCGTTAAGAGCAACACTCCGAGGCAGTTCAATTAGAAGTTTTACGAGGTTTTACGTACATTCTATATCACTCACGCTTTTTTAATAGATACTTATTGAATGTACACACGTATTCTGTGTTTAGGTCAAACGATGAATAGTGTTTTGTAGCTAAGACAACGTGTACGTTTAATTACAACCATTTTTAAGACGTTTTAAACATTCAATATTCCAACGTTGATTCAACATGGAATCAACGTGGGAAAACTATTCATCACGGGCTAACTGGGTTACGCCACGCACTCAAGGATTTTCGCCACGCTCATACAAAACAACTTGCGATTTTTGTTTTGTATGTGCGTGGCGAAAATCCTTGCACGCGTGTCCCGGCTAGCCCGTGCTATTCATCGTATAGCAGTATAAATCAAATTTCACCAAACCTTTAGAAAAGTCATTGACAAAAATATTTTGCCGAAAGTGGTAATAACGACGATTATGAATTACGAAAAGATGAGGTTTAGCTCTATGGCTTTGAATAAAGTGATTTTCTAAAGTGATAACAATCGTTTCGGTAACCGTTGGGCAAAAAAACAGTTCGAATTAACAGTGTTGAGTTCGAGTTATATATAGCAATTTATCATTACGTGGGAACGGACCAAAGAAACCGTTCGAATTAACCATGTGTTCGAGCTATCCGTGCGCGAGTTATCCATGTTTGACTGTATATATATATATATATATTTCTCAAAGTGTGTAAATGTATGTAAATATAAAAGTGAGGAATAACTGATACTTGTAATCTTACACGATAAATCTTACAGTAATCTTACAAATTCTTGTTGTAAAATGTGAAATTAATTATGAATTACTAATTAGTTAGGTTTAGAGGGAAATATGTGTAAGCTAATACACCTAGCTGTACAACCCGGCGTTGCCCGGATGATAAAAAAGTCTGTGGACAGAAATTTGATTGGTATTTAACATATAACAACAGTTGCCATTCTACCTAAAACAACTGTAAAAGTTTTCAAACTTTGTCAAACAACTTTTAAATTTCATATCATTAAAAAACATTTTTGTGCAAGTCAAATAAATTAAAAAAAATAAAATGACTATAAAAGTGAAATAATTAGCAAGTAATAGCTAAATTAAGTGTTTTGCTACAATTACAATATGAGATGATACAATTAATACAAACTGAGAAAACATAATAAAAATTCTGAATATGTTGAATTAAAAATAACAATTTTTGCATAGAAATGTGTGTATAAAAGAGTTACTGCTCCAACAACAGCTATCCATCAAAACTCTGAATACGGCGATACCGGTGTGACAATATGTAAAAATGAGATAGTGTAGTGTCTTTGTCTGATCGTGACATAAGGTGAGAGAATTTAGATTCTAGAGGCTATTCCTACTCGAGATAATACAATTGTCCGCATGAAAAAGTATTAACCTTTACAGCAATTTAGCAATTGAAGCCGGAAATGTAGGTTCACAAAACGCAAAAACAGGCATCATGTTTCATAGAGTTTATAGAATTTAGTCGCCAAATTCTAATATCGAGAGAGTCTTTTGTTGATATCGTTTTGCCAACAAAAGTTAGCCCTAATACGACGAGGGCAAAAAAGCATCGCGTGTCATAGAGCTAAAAAAATTCATAGAGTTGTAATGATTACGCCATTTTTGTGTGAAAATGGAAAACGATGATCAGCTTATGAATTGAGGTGCACTAACCCGAGTTTCCAGTTAATGCGCCCTAGTTGTGGAAGAAAAAACTACAAAATAGTCGCAACCTTATATAAGCCGCATGGCTCAAACCATCAGAAAAAAATAGCGGCTAATAGTCCGAAAAGTGTGTTGCTCATATTAATTCAGTTCGCTTTGTACAACCGAATCTAAAAAAGGTAAGACCGCTCTATTATAAGGTGGACAAATATCTACACACACACAAATATACCGACAGATTTTTTGCTGTTTATATAGTACTACTAATTACTATAGGTTTCTATACCACTCTATACGATATTTTGACTTATGATGCCAACACTGAATGCAACATACATTTAAACACCTTTACAGTTTTACTTTTACCTCTAATTTATTTCACCAAAACACTTTTTTTATGATATGAAATTTAAAAGTTACAGCTGTTTGAAAACTTTTACAGTTGTTTTAGTTTTTGCTCTTAATTCATTTGAAATGCACAAAAACACTTTTCTCATGATATGAAGTGTAAAAGTTGGAATGATGAACGTGGTACATGTTAAATAAAAATAAGTTTTTCGTCAAAACGTTTTTAATACCCGGGCAACGCTGGGCATTTAGCAACTTTAATATATTTGTCAATCTTTGGCAAGAGGAAGAGTATCTTGTACATCAAGAGCTCATAAGTTGCTAAGGAAAACAGTAAATGTCAAATAAATTATTTGCAGGCCTTTAAATGTTATCTATAAAAACAACCAATAATTACCAGAAATTAAATTATCATACATTTACATTGCAGCTTACAATGTTGGATGTCTGAATGATAGTACCAGATACCACATAGTAGTTATTTCTTAGTTGGTTACCCAGTGCAGCAGCCCATTGATGAACTATCTATACTAGAAGAACTTGTGAGCCTGATGTGTTTTCTTTGATGGCTAAGTTGTTGATTTTTCTTTCAGTTGATATATGCAGCTAGACCAGGGCATTTTTGCAAATATTTTGCTGAATATTCTAACAATGCAAAAACTAGCGTTCAATATTAATTGTGCATATTTTCCACCACCAAAAGCTATACGGTCTGTTGCAGCATTAAGAGCATCTGAATACTAGGCTGATAGTTACAAGCTGATATATCATATTCTTCAATTCATCGCTAACAGAATATACCCTTTTAAAGAAGACAACTCCAATATAGCCATGGGGGAAATTTATGTGAGGAAAAAGGTCTATTAGGTTTTAAGTCTGATCTGCAATCCATTTTTTGTAGTGATGTCACATTAAAAATTCATTGCTCAACACACCTCAGCTGGCGTGGAAGAATGGGCTTGTAATATAGTATAGCTAAGACTTTCATCCAACAGGACGCTAACATTAACTCAAACTGCTCAACACACCTCAGCTGACGTGGAAGAATGGGCTTGTAATATAGTATAGCTAAGACTTTTATCCAACAGGACGCTAACATTTACTCAAACTGCTCAACACACCTCAGCTGGCGTGGAAGAATGGGCTTGTAATATAGTAAAGCTAAGACTTTCATCCAACAGGACGCTAACATTAACTCAAATTGCTCAACACACCTCAGCTGGCGTGGAAGAATGGGCTTGTAATATAGTATAGCTAAGACTTTCATCCAACAGGACGCTAACATTTACTCAAACTGCTCAACACACCTCAGCTGGCGTGGAAGAATGGGCTTGTAATATAGTATAGCTAAGACTTTCATCCAACAGGACGCTAACATTAACTCAAATTACTCAACACACCTCAGCTGGCGTGGAAGAATGGGCTGGTAATATAGTATAGCTAAGACTTTCATCCAACAGGACGCTAACATTTACTCAAACTGCTCAACACACCTCAGCTGGCGTGGAAGAATGGGCTTGTAATATAGTAAAGCTAAGACTTTCATCCAACAGTTATTAGGACGCTAACATTTACTCAAACTGCTCAACACACCTCAGCTGGCGTTGGAGAATGGGCTTGTAATATAGTATAGCTAAGACTTTCATCCAACAGGACGCTAACATTAACTCAAACTGCTCAACACACCTCAGCTGACGTGGAAGAATGGGCTTGTAATATAGTATAGCTAAGACTTTCATCCAACAGGACGCTAACATTAACTCAAACTGCTCAACACACCTCAGCTGACGTGGAAGAATGGGCTTGTAATATAGTATAGCTAAGACTTTCATCCAACAGGACGCTAACATTAACTCAAACTGCTCAACACACCTCAGCTGACGTGGAAGAATGGGCTTGTAATATAGTATAGCTAAGACTTTCATCCAACAGGACGCTAACATTTACTCAAACTGCTCAACACACCTCAGCTGGCGTGGAAGAATGGGCTTGTAATATAGTATAGCTAAGACTTTCATCCAACAGGACGCTAACATTAACTCAAACTGCTCAACACACCTCAGCTGACGTGGAAGAATGGGCTTGTAATATAGTATAGCTAAGACTTTCATCCAACAGGACGCTAACATTTACTCAAACTGCTCAACACACCTCAGCTGGCGTGGAAGAATGGGCTTGTAATATAGTATAGCTAAGACTTTCATCCAACAGTTATTAGGACGCTAACATTTACTCAAACTGCTCAACACACCCCAGCTGGCGTGGAAGAATGGGCTTGTAATATAGTATAGCTAAGACTTTCATCCAACAGGACGCTAACATTTACTCAAACTGCTCAACACACCTCAGCTGGCGTGGAAGAATGGGCTTGTAATATAGTACAGCTAAGACTTTCATCCAACAGTAGGACGCTAACATTTACTCAAACTGCTCAACACACCTCAGCTGACGTGGAAGAATGGGCTTGTAATATAGTATAGCTAAGACTTTCATCCAACAGGATGCTAACATTTACTCAAACTGCTCAACACACCTCAGCTGGCGTGGAAGAATGGGCTTGTAATATAGTATAGCTGAGACTTTCATCTAACAGGACGCTAACATTTACTCAAACTGCTCAACACACCTCAGCTGACGTGGAAGAATGGGCTTGTAATATAGTATAGCTAAGACTTTCATCCAACAGGACGCTAACATTTACTCAAACTGCTCAACACACCTCAGCTGGCGTGGAAGAATGGGCTTGTAATATAGTATAGCTAAGACTTTTATCCAACAGGACGCTAACATTTACTCAAACTGCTCAACACACCTCAGCTGGCGTGGAAGAATGGGCTTGTAATATAGTAAAGCTAAGACTTTCATCCAACAGGACGCTAACATTAACTCAAATTGCTCAACACACCTCAGCTGGCGTGGAAGAATGGGCTTGTAATATAGTATAGCTAAGACTTTCATCCAACAGGACGCTAACATTTACTCAAACTGCTCAACACACCTCAGCTGGCGTGGAAGAATGGGCTTGTAATATAGTATAGCTAAGACTTTCATCCAACAGGACGCTAACATTAACTCAAATTACTCAACACACCTCAGCTGGCGTGGAAGAATGGGCTGGTAATATAGTATAGCTAAGACTTTCATCCAACAGGACGCTAACATTTACTCAAACTGCTCAACACACCTCAGCTGGCGTGGAAGAATGGGCTTGTAATATAGTAAAGCTAAGACTTTCATCCAACAGTTATTAGGACGCTAACATTTACTCAAACTGCTCAACACACCTCAGCTGGCGTTGGAGAATGGGCTTGTAATATAGTATAGCTAAGACTTTCATCCAACAGGACGCTAACATTAACTCAAACTGCTCAACACACCTCAGCTGACGTGGAAGAATGGGCTTGTAATATAGTATAGCTAAGACTTTCATCCAACAGGACGCTAACATTAACTCAAACTGCTCAACACACCTCAGCTGGCGTGGAAGAATGGGCTTGTAATATAGTATAGCTAAGACTTTCATCCAACAGGACGCTAACATTAACTCAAATTACTCAACACACCTCAGCTGGCGTGGAAGAATGGGCTGGTAATATAGTATAGCTAAGACTTTCATCCAACAGGACGCTAACATTAACTCAAACTGCTCAACACACCTCAGCTGACGTGGAAGAATGGGCTTGTAATATAGTATAGCTAAGACTTTCATCCAACAGGACGCTAACATTAACTCAAACTGCTCAACACACCTCAGCTGACGTGGAAGAATGGGCTTGTAATATAGTATAGCTAAGACTTTCATCCAACAGGACGCTAACATTAACTCAAACTGCTCAACACACCTCAGCTGGCGTGGAAGAATGGGCTTGTAATATAGTATAGCTAAGACTTTCATCCAACAGGACGCTAACATTTACTCAAACTGCTCAACACACCTCAGCTGGCGTGGAAGAATGGGCTTGTAATATAGTATAGCTAAGACTTTCATCCAACAGGACGCTAACATTTACTCAAACTGCTCAACACACCTCAGCTGGCGTGGAAGAATGGGCTTGTAATATAGTACAGCTAAGACTTTCATCCAACAGTAGGACGCTAACATTTACTCAAACTGCTCAACACACCTCAGCTGGCGTGGAAGAATGGGCTTGTAATATAGTATAGCTAAGACTTTCATCCAACAGGACGCCAACATTAACTCAAACTGCTCAACACACCTCAGCTGGCGTGGAAGAATGGGCTTGTAATATAGTATAGCTGAGACTTTCATCTAACAGGACGCTAACATTTACTCAAACTGCTCAACACACCTCAGCTGACGTGGAAGAATGGGCTTGTAATATAGTATAGCTAAGACTTTCATCCAACAGGACGCTAACATTTACTCAAACTGCTCAACACACCTCAGCTGGCGTGGAAGAATGGGCTTGTAATATAGTATAGCTAAGACTTTCATCCAACAGGACGCTAACATTTACTCAAACTGCTCAACACACCTCAGCTGGCGTGGAAGAATGGGCTTGTAATATAGTATAGCTAAGACTTTCATCCAACAGGACGCTAACATTTACTCAAACTCAAAAGATGATCACAAACAAATTTTTACATGGTTGGAAAATTCTTTAAAATTTGATACCAAATTATGCAAATAGATCACACCGCAATTTCAGCAATTTGAAATATACATTGTTCAACTTTTTGTAACTACAGCTTTTAAAAAATGGAAAAGCTAACACAAATTGATAGTATAGCATATAGGGAGGATATTTAATAAAAATGTATAAACCGTGTCAGTTTGACCTTTACTCACTTTAAAGTGGTATCATTATCTTCTAACTTATGCATCAGCGGCAAAAAATCTCAAGGAGCAATAAAAACTCCTTTCAAAGAATTATTTCGTTATTGATTTAGCATTTCTACATACAATAATAGTTTTGATGTTCAGGCGACTCACTATATTAGTGACTGCTTTAGATAGGATAGCAACTGGTAAATCTAAAGGTTTATGGAAATGTAATCATCTGTCTTCGATATTCATAGAAAGGTAATTTATATTATGACCGTTACAACATAAATTACTAGAGTAGACAGATGTCAAGCGAGACAAGGGTACAGGAAGGCAAGTTCTGCAGCTACAATTACCCTAACAGTTTTTCAAAACTCTTTGCATTTGAATGAAGAAAAAGTGCTAACTTCCTTTTTTATGAACATAAAAGACTGCAACAGATGTGTTGGAGATAGGAGAATTTTCGACTCTTAGAAGAGCTTCTTAACTAATGACAATGCCATATTAAACTTGGGTGAGGTGAAAATACTTGGCTTGGCTTGAAAATAGTCATAGCACAGGATTATGAACAAGTAGTTTCTGCCACTTTTTATGCATACATTTCAATCACAAAAGCCACTGATAGCAGGCTTATACGGTGTCCTTAAAATAACATATTCAGTTATCCCACGAACAAACGAGCAGAAGCGAACTATGAGAGTTTTCATGATAAATGCATGTGACACAACTTGCAAAAATTATTCATCAACAATGAGACAAACCCTTGCCTTGAAATTTCATCAACAAATTTAACCATCGTTTTGTAGATTAGTTTAAGTATAATAACGATACAAAACACATATAAGCCTATTTAAATATGTTATCAAGTCTTTGTAAATTATCGAAATTCTCTTAAAACTTACCCATCTGTTCGGATTATACACAAATAGACAGATTAATTTGGCCGTAAATCGTCACAAAATGCTTGAAAAGCTTGGTTTAAGTAAAGTTAAGACCGGAAATTGGAACGCCGAGCGACAGAGAATAGAACGATAAAGTCGTGCGCATTTTGCGAAAGAATAATGTGCACATTTCACCAGTCTATAGCATTGTCGAAGGTTTCTGTCACTAACGTAGGAGTACTGAAATCGTTTCATCTTTGCCGCTTTCAAAGTATCTGACTTTTTAGAAACATTCGAGTACTTTGGTATTCTAACTGATGTCCAACGCAGTGTAAGTAAAGGAAATGACGATTATATTTTTTCTAACGATTCTTATGAGATTACGATATTTAATTATAAGTTTGGATATTATTCTTGATATTGTTAGCTATGACGTTTTTAAATGTAAACAAAATTGTTTATTGGTTTTCTATTATTAATGTATTACTATATTAATAATATTCATTTGGTTATTCAAATAATATCAGTGCATTTTACTTCTAATATTGCATTTCTCCTATTGTGGAGGGAGAGATGGAAACATATAATCTTTTCCTTTCATTATTGCTGTTTGTCATGACCAAACACTTTTTTAAATAGATTTTCTAAAAATCTATATAAATATCACTTCTTGATATTGATAGCTATGACGTTTTGAAATGTAAACAAAACTGTACATTGGTTTAATATACTATTACTATATTAATAATATTGGTTATTCTAATAATATCAGTGCATTTTACTTCTAATATTGGCCAATATTGCATTTCTCCTATTGCTGGGGGAGAGATATAAACATATAATATTTTCCTTTCATTATTGCTGTTTGTTGTATATAATGACACCCACACCCAGTACGTTACAGCTACCATTGCAGTTATCCTATTGCACTGCAGTGCCATTTGACTGCTAATATTGCATTTCTCAACCATCAGTACCCTTTCTTTTTTCCAATATCACTTTGGTCGTGGGCTGTATGACAGCGGAATTTCTAGTTTTAGATATGTTAGAAAGCAAAAACTTAACCCTTTCGTGGGCGAATTTTCAAAACTAAATCAGACTCCCATGGGCAAATTAATTTTCCAAAAAATCAATTTTTTTCCAAAAGGTTCATACACTTTTCTGTGTGTTATTATGTGCATATCTCTATGTTTAAAGGTCCATATGTATACATGTTAATGTCCATAGGCATATATATATACAGTATATTATAAACAAATAAAAATGTATAACATAAAATATATGCTTTTCATAATAATTGTCTATTTACGAATGATATTTTCGAAAGCATTCTTTTTTACAAAGGCCCACATCACAGTCTTTGCACCATGTACTTATTCGTTTAACAAAGAGCTCCCACAAAAATGTACTTCCTGGATTGACAGGCTCAAAAAACTTTTCAAAATACTCTACTGGTTGAGCATCTACTGGAGTAAATACTGGGCCTGTCACTGCTACAACCTGCTGAATTGTAGGAGATTTATCTCTGTTTATGTTGGTTATATTCTTCTAAGCACTGGCATCACTTCTACTCACATCCTCATCATTACTGCTACCAGCCTTTTCATCACTGTCACTTCCAGATGTAAAGTCATTACAATCACAATTAAATCCTGATTCACTGTCATCTCTTGCTACTAAATCTAAAAAGTCACAGTCATCTCTGAATCTCTTAGTAATTTCGGTACTAGTACTTGCTTTATGAGAATAATCCCGGGAGGTTCTTTTAGAAGTCGCCATGACGGTAAACTAAAGTCAAACTCTCAAAAAATTCGGTAAATAAAAGTTAAAACCGAAGCAAGAAAAATAAAAGTTGATAAATTATTTAGAACAATTTTCTAATTTTTTTCGAAAGTTTATTTATTCATCACTGCTAAAAACGATCGTTTTTTTTTTAACCTTGAAGTCAATTTTTGAGGCTAACTGAAACTACTATATCTTAGCTTGCTATTGGTAAAAAAAGTAAACAAAAAACGGCATTTAGCTAACCAGAAACGGCAATAATAAAATACGTTACCGAAACGACAAAAACGTCGCACTGCCCATTAGCAGCCGTATCGCAAAGCGACAAAAACGTCGCACTGCCCACGAAAGGGTTAAGGTAATATGATCTGGATGCTGAACTGCCATACCAGACAGATGATGAACATACAGTGGTGATAAAGATAATGATGAACATACAGTGGTGATAAAGATGATGATGAACATGCAGTGGTGATAAAGATGATGATGAACATACTGTGGTAATAAAGATGATAATGAACATACAGTGGTGATAAAGATGATGATGAACATACAGTGATGATAAGGATAATGATGAACATACAGTGGTGATAAATATAATGATGAACATACAGTGGTGATAAAGATGATGATGAACATAGAGTGGTGATAAAGATGATAATGAACATACAGTGGTGATGAAGATGATGATGAACATACAGTGGTGATAAAGATGATGATGAACATACAGTGGTGATAAAGATGATGATGAACATACAGTGGTGATAAATATAAGGATGAACATACAGTGGTGATAAAGATGATGATGAACATACTGTGGTGATAAAAGAACTAGAAGAACACCCAATAAAGTAAACACTACAATGAACACTACACTGTCTACAATGACACACACCAGATCTTCTCTTTTAATTGGTGATGGCGAACAAACTGAAGGTTCCCCATAGCTGATTGTATAGATTCTATGGATGTAGTTATATAAGTAAAACATCTAATCATTAGACTGATGTATTACTCAGTTGTGTAAATATTCTTTTATCGCATTCACCCTTTAATATTATAATGCTCTTGTTATATTTCAGAACTAAATTTGTAATAGCTATGCTGTACTCTACATAATACATACGTGTATATATATTCAATAATCTGTTGAAACGATGTCCATGCTCAATGGTAACTTCCGTGAAGGTTGTCTATAACGTCCATGAGTTACAATATTAAAATGTATTAATTTCCTTCAGTTATAAAAAAGAGTTTAAAAAGGTTCTACTCGTCCACCCAGAAGCCAGCTGGAAAGTGGGCTTAGAAAACTACTTGCATGGCTTTTGGATTCCAACAGGTTTCAGCTACTTGCACCATTTACTTATTAGGTGCGAATAGTGGGCTAGTTTCTGTAATCTCAAATGTAATGTCCATAGGCTGGAAAATCGCTGTTTTTAAAAACTTTTGTTCATGAGCACTTTGCTGAAGATATTGTCCATGAAGAAGGCGGGATTTGGCAGATACAACAACTTTTTGATAACTTTTGCAAAACATTTATTGCTAGGCAGTTTGATTTTAAAAGATTAAATAATCAAAACTATTTAAAATGGCAATACCTTAGGGTTCTGTTCAAAATATACGAGGTCTGATCCAAAAGTTCCCGGAATGGAGTATACACTTGCTTAGTTGCACGATGGGAAAACCCATTGCAGCGTTTGCTGGGAAACATCTTCGGAGTGTTGTCACAAAACTTCAGGTTGCTATGACAACGTGTTCTCACATGAGCCGACGATATGTCAAGGTCTGTCAGGCGCTTTCAGTGACTTTTTAAAAAATGTATCGTCATGTCTAATCAATCGGAACCGTGTATTTGCATTTAATTTTGTGTGAAATTAGAGAAAAAAAGTACTCAGACAGTTGAAATGTTAAATATTGCTTTTGGAGATGCTGCTCTAAAGAAAACACAAATTTTTGAGTGGCACAAATGTTTTTGTGAATGTAGAGACAGCACTGAAGATGATGCGAGGTCTGGCAGACTAGCGTCGGCAAGAACTTGCTCGTCAATCGACATTGTGAGCTCACTAGTCATGCCAGATCGATGTTTAACCATTAGAGAGATATCTGGAGAGACTGGACTTGGTTTTGGAACTGTCCATAAAGCTTAAACTGACAATTTAAACATGAGATGAGTCGCAGCAAGATTCGTGCTACGCTTGCTAACTGATGAACAAAAGGAGCTCAGGATGCACGCTTGCAACGATTTTAAGAAAGCTCTCAGGAATGATCAAAACTTCATTTCGAAGGTCATAACATCCTTGTTTTGCTTGATTTCACACAAAATTTATGGCTAATACGCTGTCCGGTTTATTAGACATAACTATAAATTTTTTTAAAACACCGGAAGCACTTGACAGACCTTGACATATCGTTGGTTCACACGAGAACGCGTTGTCATAGTAACCTGAACTTTGTCACCACGCTCCGGAGATGTTTCCCAGCATACGATGCAATGGGTTTTTCCATCGTGTGAATATCCACCTGTATTTATCTCCAATCTGGGAGTTTTTGGATCAAACCTCAGATAAGAAATTACATTGATGTGAGTTCTTGCAATGAAACCAATTGCAGAATGGCAGGAATCTCTAACATCAGCTGCTCTATGCATATTAGCGCAAGTAACTATGTGCAAGTAACTAACTTGCTTTCTTGAACATGTTATAATATTTGCAGCTAGCATGAGTGCTATCGATGTCCAAAAAGCTCTGGTTCGACCAAAAGGCTTTTAGGTGCTATTGCAATGGCAAGACATGTAGCTACATCAGAGTTGGAATTAGTGCTGGGCATGGGTAGTAATACTCGTTGAACTCGCGGGTTTATCTTCTCTCGAGTATCGGGTAATAGAGATTTTGGGTATTCCGGTCCTTCGGGTTCGGGTTTTGACTGTCGAGTTCGGGTTTTGGTACACGGATCCATCGGGTAGTGTGAACAAAAACTCGGTCTACTGCACCCTACGGTCTTAGTCTGGGTCCACAGGGCATTTCTGTGTCATTTTTGCTAAGGAGGCACGACAATGGGGTATAACGAGTGTTTAATTTAATAGATAGAATAAAGCATCTCATACCTTATTTACCATACCTACCGAAGATATTGTATTCAAGCAGTGATTGCTTGTCATTAAAAGGTGAGTAGAAATACTTCAATCACATTTTATTTGCGCAATTAGCCAAATCGGCTTCGTAAACAAATCTATGCCTTTTTTAATATGGTGCAGGTTTGCTTTCACCAATAACACATAGGTCCTTAGCCTGTTTCCGCTATCGCCTTGTTAGAAACTGCCATCAGCTTCGGGTAGTAGCAGTGAAAATTTAATAACTCTGTTTAAATTGATTACCACAGCTAGCTATTATGGACTACATAATTCATTATAATCAAGTTTTACTAAGCCAACAAGCCTTACTAACAGAAAAAGCCGATAATGTAGTTTTTTATGAGATTTGGAGCACCATCTACAAAAAAATCAGAGAGGTTAATATAACATGCTTAAGTATTAAGCTACCATAGACCCTATCTTCTGCCACCTTTTGACACGAAAATTCCTGTGGCCCTAGACTATCTTGACTGTTTAACAATCTGCCTGTTAACGCTGCGAGTACGAATGTCAGTCGATAAAAACTGAAAAATGATAAATAAATTGAAAAGAAGTATAATCGCTTTGTAAATTTGAAAATACATCTGTTTAGAAAATTTAAACATAAAATCCATATCAACAAACCCGATACCCGAAAAACCCGTAGGCAAAGAAATACCCGAGCCTAGCACTACTAGCTACCCGATACTCGAAAAACTCGAACAGAAGGGGGTGGGTCTAAACCCGTTGACAAAGAAGTACTCGTGCCCAGCACTAGTTGGAATCCTTTCAAGCAGTGGTTAATAGAACGGGCTCCAAAAATGGAGAGCTTTAGTTATAGCATATGGGTCGAGATCACTGAAACCATGGTGAAGTCGCAAACCACGAAATTGAGTTATCCGACTTTGAAGTTGCACTAACTGAATTTATAATATTGGTAACGATTTTTGTAACACGTGCATCTGGACCAATCAAAGAGTCATCTTTCTGAATCTGAAGTCAGTTTAGCCAATAGCAGTCTTTACCTTCGGAAAAAAAACCTTAGAACCGTTGCTATGCTAAACAGGAAGTACTGAAAAATGCCGTCCAATAAAAGTAATCGTTTCCTTTTTGCTGATGTTAAATATAACTCTGACATTTTGGACACTTATAATGAGTAATTTGGTATTCCAACTGATGTAAAAAGCAGTGAAAGTATAAAGGGAATGAGGATGATATTTTCCTAACGATTCTTATAAGATTATTACAATATTTAATTACAAAAATAATTATTCGAATTTACAAAATCGTAGTATATAGTGACCGACGGTGTGCAATATGTTACTGTTATTATTTTTCTAAATATTTTGTTGATGATACTACGGCTGTGCCCAACTTTGTGGTACTGTCAAGCCATTTTTAATATCTGGAAAATTAGGTAATACAATTTTTTATAGATATACTTCTATTTACATGTATATGACAACCAAGTAAAATCTGTTTAGATTTTTAAATTCAGCATAATATTTTGGATATAAATACAGAAATCTAAATAAATATCACAACTTCTTAATATTGGTTGTTATGACGTTTTGAAATGTAAACAAAATTGTGCATTGGTTCTTGTTTCTCAAACTTTAACACCAGTTTTCTCAGAACTCTGTTTTTGCACTAATGGTAAACGTGCATTCAGTTTATTGACCATAAAATCTGCTGTAATTAAGCTAGAATCAACATTTCCTTTGCAAAATAACTGAGAATTTTATCTTTTTGCTAGTGTAGATAACTCTAAATCTTACAATCTTGACATAACCATGGTTTCTGTGATCATGAGCCATATTGCTTTTTAGGTATCAAACCATACAAAAGATTATCATTTAACGTTTGAATCTAATAACCAATCAAACAAACATAATGCATATACATGTATTATTTCATGATCCCTTAGAATTCATTATACAGCTTTGAAGACAAAAGTAGAGTTCAGCGTACCACTATGCACATGATAAGAGTAGCCAGAGAAATAAATATAGAGCAAAATGCAATTAAGGAATAGCAAGCCCCTTGTGGTGTTCACATGAGGAGAGATTCAACATTCACTAAGTTTCCCTATACGGTTGTAGCATTGTGATAAGTTTTGTGTTTATATAGTACTTTGCAAGCCAGATTCAGTATGCTGTAGTCTAGTTATAGATCATATCAGTGCTCTTTAGCTTCACGCAACTTTTTAAACTTGGTAAGCAAACCATTTAAGATTTCCAGGGCGAGATGATGTTTGGTTACATGGCCACTATTTACCATAGTAGCAGTTTGCATGTTTTTTCTATATATTTATATATGTTTCATTTGTATATGTTTTATTTATATATATATATATCTATATATATATTTCTCAATGTATGTGTGTTGGTACGCATTCCGGCTAGATATCTCAAAACTTTGAAATTAAAATCACTCGCTGTGACGGATTTGAACTCAAGATATATCCAGATGAAAATCTTTTTCGAATGCCCTACCACTGAGCTAGAACACCATAGCAATAAGTAAGTTTTCATATAACACATATATCTTGCGTGTGGTAATCATTTTAGCTTTGCGTCCATGAATTTTGATGCTCATTTTCAGAAATATTTTGGGACCTGAATATATGCAACGCGATGTTTATTCCTATTTTTCGTTAAAGCTAATACCGTATTTTATCTCAAACTTAAATTTTTTGTTTGATTATATACGTTACCAAAATATATACATTGAATCGAAATTTCGTAGTTTACATGCTTTCTATTTACAGTCATACTTCAACTTACGAGCTTATTGCGTTCCGAGACTGAGCTCGTATGTCAATTTACTCGCATGTTGGTGCAATTTATTTATATATAGAACAATTAAATATATATTTATTGGTTTCCATACTCTGTAAAATGCAAATAAAACACTCAAAACAAGATATTGTAACAGAAAGAACATGTTGGTTATTGTCCTAACTTACCACATGCTTTCAAAAAGCAACAAATAAAAAATAATGCAAGGAAATGTGATTAATTAAATTGTAAAATTAAATACATACAATAGCAGCTAACACTAGCATTTGCCAGAGAGAGAGAGAGAGAGAGAGATATATATAAGTTATCCTTCATTACAACAGTTGACTTTGATAAATTTGAATTTTATCAAAGTTATAAAAGACAAACTTGGAAGCAAATCTAAAAGCAAACTTTAATCTTTAACTTAACATAATTAAAATTTCTTTGGAGTTCATAGTTTGAAGTTTCTCGCTAGTTAGCTAATTTTTCCTTTGTTTCGCTTTCACGACTAGCGGCCGTTTTAAGATGAACCTATCTAAGGACATTTGCCTTTGTCACCCTTTCAACATGTTGCGATTAGGACGAACACAGGTGTCGTCACAAAGGTTTAATGCACGACTACTAGCCAACTTGTCCGAATGTCTATTTTTATAGTTTTGATAGATAGCAACGGCCTTTTCAAATAGCGTCGTTTCAATTACGCTGTCACCGGCCAATTGTTTATCTTACATCCAATGCTTGAGAGGTCTCTCCATCAGCGGTGGTGAAGATCGCCGCGCCGTTTAGAAACTACGGTTAGTACTTTTGCGAGCTAAATGCCCTGAATATAATCCTTCTGTTTGATAATTGTGGATATATTTCTGTCATATTGCTGAGCTAGCTCAATCATGCATACAAATTTCGCACATTTTTCAATAATTTTTCGTTTAATATCAATTGTTATCATTTGCTTTTTCTTTGCATTATTTTTCATTTTACTGGCAAACTTTCGGTCTACCCACAGTACTTTTAATTCACATAATTCTGCACTGAAAAGCGTGCACAAAAACACGGTACAAAAGTATAACCTGTGCAGTTGAAAAATACAGATTGACGCTGTTGTCATAAAACACCTCCGGCATACTTGGCAACTGACTCACGTGCTCGTATCTCAAATATGGCTCGTGTGTTAGTGCTAAAACTTGCTTAAAAGCTGGCTCGTATCTCAAGTTTCTCGTACGTTGGAGCACTCGTAAGTTGAAGTATTACTGTATTTTACATCTACATTTATGTTGCTACTAAGTTATTCCAGCTGCTCATAAGACTTTTCCAGCTAAATTTTGTTTTTTGGATATTTATTTAGTACGTTACATTCCACAATCATTAAATACGAACAAAGATTTTGTTCATATTTTATGATTTTATCTCGTTTACAGACATAATTTACGCTATTTCTTTTAGTTAAAATTAAACCATCTTTTGTCTATAAGAATGTTTTTCAATTTAATGTTTATTTAATGTTATTTAATGTTTATTTTAACAGCGATATAGTATATTAACAATCACAGTTTCCTTCTCTCAACAGGCGATCAAGGCGAACTTCGCTTATCACGCGTTCCACAAAATTTGCTATCAGTGCTCACTTTGCGTATTAGCTTTCACATCTATCCTTCTAAACCTAACCAATTACATTATCTTATTACATCTATAAACTTCTTATAACTTTTGAAGTTTATAATATAAGTTTTGAAAGTTTGTTTCATTATCGTAATTATTTCAACTTGCAATTTTGAAACACAATTTTAGTATCGTGTTTGAAGTTTAAACATTCATTTTCCAACACTGTTATTATCACTTAGTTTCCAATTTTTATTATTACAATTTGTAATAATAATTTTTCAATCCACCATTTTTGGCAGACATTGTTCTAATAATACTTTAACAACAAAATACTACCATATTCTGTCATATTCTCTTTTTAATCCGTTAAATACATGTATTCTCTAAAGTTACACATTGCCTAATGCCTGCAAAGAGAAGATCCTACAATGATTCAACAGAGGAAAGAGAAGAAAGACTTAGAAAATACAGGCTGAGGGAAGCGGCTGCTAAAGTCTTGGAAGCTGAACAGCAAAAAAACGAACGTTAATGAAAATGCTAGGGAAAGAAGAGCACAACTTCAAGCATCACAGACTGAAGAAGGTGGGGCGGCGACAGACTGAAGCGCGTGATCGAGAGAGGATTGCAACTGTAAGATATTTGGAGACTGACGAAAAACGCGCTCGAAGACAAGCGTGTAATAGAGAGAATTGCAACTGTAAAATCTTTGGGGCTGACGAACAACGTGCACAAAGACAAGCATGTAATCGAAAAAGGATTGCTGCAAGAAGATGTACATCTTGGCAAGAAAAGTTAAATGCAGGATTTTTTATGACTGCTCCTTTAACTATGACAGTAATTTTTTTGCTTATTAGAAAAAATGAATAAAATTTGTCGCCATTGCCAAGCATTCAAGTGGAAAGATGAAGCTCCAGCCATGTGTTACGCCAATGGAAAAGTCAAAACAATGATTACTTGCTGAACACCCTGAAACATTGAAAAGTTTAATACTTGGAAATAGTGCATCATCTCGCCACTTTCTTTCTAATATTCGGAAATATAACAATTGTTTTCAAATGACATCTTTTGGAGCCTCAAGAGAAATTCGGGAGCAAGGTTTTATGCCCACTTTCAAAGTGCAAGGACAGATTTATTATTTGCACGGATCTCTTTTGCCAGCTGAAAACGAAAGCAACAAGTTTTTGCAAATTTTCTTCATGGGCAATTCTGATGACGGAAGTGAATCAAATATGTCAAAATGTCTCAGGTATCAGGCATAACATTTTCCAGGATTTTCAAGACTTTTCACCGTTACAACTTCATTCAGGAATTTAAACCATCCATGGAAAATCTAACAGATGACAGTTTGAAAATTGTAATTTGTGCAGACAGGCGGCCAGCTGGCGAACATGAACGAAGATATAATGCACCCGAATTAGTCCAACCATCAATTGTTATTGTAGGACAGGACTTTGATAAGAGATATCATGTTGCACAAAAAGCAATCAGGACTTCCAAGAGTTTCTGAAACACATATAGGTATATCCTACGATGCGCTACAGTACCCAATCATATACTGTCAAGGACAAGATTGATATCATCTTACAATTAGGCAGGTGGACCCAAACACAGGTAATGAAGTACAAAGGAAGACAGCATCTGCCATGAATTTTCATGTTTTTAGGATAATGATACAAAACACAGGATCAAACCACTTATACAGATGCAGACACCTGCTCCATCAATTTCTGACAGACATGCACTCAAAAAGTGAAAGTGAAAGATTGGCTTCTTTGGTTATGTCTAATATAAGCCAATATTTCACTTTCAATTTTGGTTGTCTAATATAACACTTGGAGCTGACAGTTACATTCACCTAAGAAACGCTATGCTAAATGATGACGCACAGAACATTGGCCAATTAGTCATTCTTCCTTCTTTCTTTACTGGTAGCCCTCAATACTTGCATGAGTATGTCCAGGATGCTATGACGTACCCTAGGACACTTATATTTCGCTAGTATTTAGTTTTGTGAGTAGCTCACAGAGTAAAATTTCGAAGCAACTTAATTTCGCAGCTCTGATGAGTGCGAAAATATAGTGATGTGAAAATAAATGCAGTGGAACAAACACAATTATATTCCTCAGGTTCGGTTCACCGATAAAAAAATTCAATTTGCGACTAGTTTGTAATTGTGAACCGCAAGTAGAATGATGTGGGCAAGGTTGATAATGCAATTTGATCGCTTGCTGCCATTTGTTTCTTGGACTATCAACAGGCCAGTTTTCACTGGGGCAGCTGGCCGGCTGAGCCGCCCTAACTTTTTGGGAATTTTTTACGGTAAGTACAGTCCAACTTGAAAAACTCGCCCTCAGATAAAATGTAACATTTCATCTCAAACACAAGGTCAACTCAAACGGATTTGTTTGGTCAGTTCCAACGCAATGATAAATTCCTTCAGATAACTCGACCTCAACATCCTTTATTCGAAAAGTTATTTGCCCAACGGCCACGATCGCGGTTTTTATCGCTGTAGAATGTCACTTCATTCCAAGCCATAAAGACAAACATCAACTTCTAGTAGTTCTTAGGCATCATTATTATCATCATCAGAAGCAAAATATTTTTTGTTAACGACTTTTATAAAGGTTTGCAAAAGATTCAGATTCAAAATCACCCACTTGGCCGTGTCCCATCGAAAGCGTAAAAGCTTCCGAATGAACTTAAAATAAAATCCGCAAAATTGATCTTTGTTAAAACACTCAAAAAGAAAAGATGTTTTTTTTCTGAGCGTATTAACTGTGGTCATGTTTTGCCTATTTTAATTTAAAAACGTCTCGTCAGTCCCATCACTTAAAACAAAACAAATCTAAAAAAAACTACAAGTTATTGAAGAGGTGTCAGTGGTGAATCCAAACCTTTCCAGAGCCATGCTGCTTGTGTAGTACTGCGAGTGTCAGTGCATGTGTCTTATTTTCTTTCAACACACGGTGCTCACTGCATTGATTGACGTCCCCAGAAAACGATAACGCTAACTAATGCATGTGCATTGACATCAAATTCCTATCATTACAAATCATTCCTAATGGGAAAATAATCCTAAATAATTGCAAAATAATAACGTAATAAATTTTGACAGTCAAATTATTTTGTCGGTTTATATTTTAACGATGTTATAGTGGTCGTTAAAAACGTTAAAATAAATGTCGTTATAAAATTCAATTACACAGTATCAATGAACAAAGCTATTTAGTTTCGCTTTTTCGCTCGCTTTTTCGCTCGGTTGTTATGATAGTTTAGTTTCGCACATGAAACTTTCGCGAGAGGATGACACCGCGAAAACGCGAAAGTTAGATGCCGCGAATACATAAGTGTCCTAGGGTATGTCAGACAACAAGGAAGGCCAAAATCTATTAATAACATTAACATGCGATCCAAAATGGACGGATATCAAAGAAGCTCTCATAGATGGATAAGCATTAAGCGGCTCATGACAGACATGACATTGTAGCCAGAGTGTTTGGACTAAAATTTAAACTACTGCTCAACTTGCTAACAAAGGTAACAAATTTTGGCGATGCGCAATGTTTCCTTTATTCAATTGAATATCAAAAATGAGGTCTGCCTCATTGTCATCTTCTTCTATAGCTGGTAACTTTTGCTAGAAGTCAGTTATAGAGCGGTTAATTATCACATGCTGGTAATATCTGCCCATGCCTCGTTGTAGAAAAAACAACTTATAGATCTAGAACATTGAACTAAATATAGAAGCGGCCATCCTTGACTTAATCGACAAATAAAGCACACTATTACCACCATTACCTTGATGCTGAGTATAGAAATGACAGAAGAAGCACTTGTGACTAAAAATGAACAGTATCGACTCTGTGTATGCAAAAGCAACATACAAAGAATAGAACCAATACTCGTAATACTGCTGTCTAGCATCTACATGTACACATTTGTCAGGGCAAAGTTTCCAAGAACATATGATGAAGATAACATGTGCATATATACATGTATGCTAATAAGATTGAGCCATGTGTTTGCAACCTATTGTGCGTGTGACTATGTAAAAATTTACACATTCTCGTAGTCCTTACATTGGTCCTGTTGAAAACGAGGTCTATGGCTTCATATATTCCAATGATGACATTTTCTTGTTTAAGATATATTTTGATATATACATAGTATATAGTTCATAGTACATAGTATATGGTACATAGTATAGTGAGACTAGCTGTACTACCCGGCATTGTTCAAGAAATGAAAATTTTTTAATATTTTTGGACATAGGTCATTTCATAACATTCAGATTGGTAAACCGACGCTGATCGATCACCTTTATGCATTTATGAACAATTGCGCGGCTACCGATTCTCTGTTTTGTCAACACATCTGACGATCTATCATGATGAACTAGAATGTCATGGAAGTTGTACGTATAATAGATATAACGCTGTACGCGCGTCATTTTTGTCTCACTAGTGTGGCAAGATAGGTTATCATTCAAATTGAATTTGAGAACTCGCCCCGACTTGACACTTTACGTTGTATATGGAATTGTTTACGTAGTACAAAGCCAAAACTTAACATAAACTCTTTACGTTATCTGAAATTTACATTATAGGAGGTATGCATTATAGAAGCGTCTAATATACCCCATGATCATACAATTAACAATCTTTGGTAGGTATTCTGTAGATGTATCTTGGAAATTCAGAGTACTTCTACACTTGATGTTTTACTAGACTACAGTAGTTAAGTAGTTAAGAGAAAATTGAGGTGACACCTTGATAGCTAAGAGGAAAAACAACTAAGCATTCGTCTCTTATACAATACTTAAATATAATACATAAAGATAATAGTATAAATACAGTTGTATCTTGGGATATGAATTTAATTCGCTCCAGACCAGAGTTCAAATTCCAAAAGACTTAAATTGTACGCTATTACATTGTATTTAAAAAAGGAACTAAATGTAATCCATTCAAAGGATTTACGACACTCCGAACCCACTCCATAATAACTCCAAAACTATTATAATGTACGTACACAGTACATTATAGTTTTGAATTTAATGGAAATACAAGAGACAGGGCTCATGTCTAAAGGTATCACTCAGTAAATAAAAACAATTGATAATGACTCTTGATTATTGATACGTCACAAGCACAAGCATAAGTGTAATGTGTAAAATGGGCGATAAAAGGTACTCACATTGAGGTGAGGGCATAAGTGGCATAGTTATGCCACTCTCTCTCGCAAGCAACCTTGCATATCTTAGTAGTAGCAGGAACTGGAAGGTGTAGAGTAAAGGGAAGCTTTGATTTGTTGACACAACCCATGACCATACCTTCCTCATCACTAGTAGAAAGCAAGGTGGACCTATTCAGCAGTTCTGAAATGGTAATACAAAAAGAACAATGAAACGAACTGATGCATTGAATTTAAACAAGTCGACAGTGATGTAGAACATAGGTACAATAACAAAAACCGATTGATAATAGTAAATGAATAAATCTATTTAAGGCTACCATATCAAAAGCACTATAAGTAGAGTTCAGATTAAAACAGGTATCCCCATGCAAGTACTAAACCATTAAATCATATTCTGGTACTAGTTAAAATTAATGCCCTGCACTCCATGAGTAATAAAGGAACAACTCATAAACCCTACTAAATTGCCTTAGACTACACTACCTGCAACTGTTTAAAAGCTGTTTTCATTAAGCATGTAATGTCGAGCAGTCACCTAGTGAGACCAGCTTCTAAGCGTTGCATGTGACGCAACAACGCTCAGCACATTTTAACCGATGTAATGAATATATTCACCATTGTTGACCATTATGCTCGGTTGAATGTCATATTCTAATGGATAAGCTCAATGCCCTCAAAGCCCCTCAATGCCCTCATAGCCCTTCAATGCCACTCATAGCCCCTCAATGCCCTCATAGCCCCTCAATGCCCCTCATAGCCCTTCAATGCCACTCATAGCCCCTCAATGCCCTCATAGCCCTTCAATGCCACTCATAGCCCCTCAATGCCCTCATAGCCCCTCAATGCCCCTCAATGCCCCTCAATGCCCCTCATAGCCCTTCAATGCCACTCATAGCCCCTCAATGCCCTCATAGCCCCTCAATGCCCTCATAGCCCCTCAATGCCCTTCATAGCCCTTCAATGCCACTCATAGCCCCTCAATAGCCCTTCAATGCCACTCATAGCCCCTCAATGCCCTCATAGCCCATCAGAGCGGGTCCGATCAAGTCTTCTGCATAGAGGACTTTTATTTTATATATATATAAATATATATATACATGTATATTTGAGAAATATATATATATATATATACATGTATTTCTCAAAGTCTGTTCGTGTGTCGTGGTTCCGATCAAATCCTCTGCATTAAGGATTTTTATTTTATATATATATATTTCTCAAAGTTTGTCCGTGTGTCGTCGTCGGAAATCTGGCTATAGATCTTAAAATCTTGGAATAAATATTCCATACCGATGAGGACTCAATCTCGGACCAAGCCGTTCACCAGTCTGACGCCTTGACCACTAGACTACGGAAGTCGAATTGCTAGCCTGCCAATATAAGTCATTATATCAGAGCAAAACCTAACTGCTTTGCGTATGACGCGGGTCATAGCATAACGACACGAGCTGTTCGCTCACATTATTAAACTGGCTAATAGCAAAACTCTCACTACTTCTCATTGTTTATAAGACAAAAACTTTTCTCATGATATGTAGTTTGAAAGTTAAAATGGCAAATGTTGTCATATGTTAAATACAAATCAATTTTCTGTCCAAATACTCCTCTATTACACGGGCAACGCTGGGTGGCACAGCTAGTGTATATATATATGAAAAAGTAGAGAAATATCTCTCTCTTGGAGAAGCGATTGAAAAATGCTGGGATGTAAGAACAACTGTAATCCCAATAGTCATTGGGGCACTGGGCGCAATAACACCGGCGCATAAAATGTGGCTTGCCCAGATACTGACGGCATTCAACTCAGATGAGTTGCAGAAAAGTGTGCTATTGGAAACAGCTAAGATCTTGAGGCGAGTGCTCAAACGCCCAGGTCTTTGGTAGGAGACCCGAGTTAGAGAAGAAACTACCACCCATACGGTTTAACCGGGGTGAGAAAACAATACTTACATATATACTTACATATATACTTACATATATATATCGTATATATATATACATGTATATATATATTTCAATCGGCTATGTATGAATTTCAATCGGCTGCTCTTACAATGGACCTTCGCCCTGATGATGAGGAAATGGATTGGCACACGAAACCTCTTCATGGTGCTTACCACCAACAAATATCTAAGGTTGGCGATCTTCACCAGACATATATGCGGCTGAGCAAAAGAAACCTAACGGCCAATACAGAGTCGCTAATCATGGCAGCCCAGGAGCAAGGGCTCCAAACAAGGCAACTCCGAACAAAAATCTATCACACTAGAGACGATCCTAGATGAAGCCTGTGCAAAGATTCATCTGAGACCATCCAACACATCATCAGTGGATGCAAACAGCTAGCAGGAAATGCATACACTGATCGGCATAATCATGTCGCAGGTGTTGTGTATAGAAGTCTATGTGACGAGTATGGCCTTAATAAACAACACTAATGGGAAACTCCTAGTAAGGTCAATGAAAATGACCGCGCTAAGATCCTCTGTGACTTCTACATCTGGACTGACAAGCATGTCCTACCAAACCAACCAGATATAGTGATGGTGGACAAGGAGAACAAGAGGGCTACTATAATAGATATAGCAGTACCCAATGACTACAATATAGACAACAAAGAAAAAGAAAAGGTAGAGAAATATCTCCCTCTTGGAGAAGAGATTGAAAAATGCTGGGATGTAAGAACAACTGTAATCCCAGTAGTCATTGGGGCACTGGAGGCAGTAACACCAGAACACGGAGTAACAGCAGTAACACCAAAATGTGGCTTGCTCAAATACCAACAGCAATCAACTCAGGTGAGTTGCAGAAAAGTGCGCTACTGGGAACAGCTAAAACCTTGAGGCGGGTGCTCAAACTCCCAGGTCTCTGGTAGGAGACCCGAGTTAGAGCAGAAACTACAACTCATACGGGTTAACCGGGGTGAGAAAACAATTTTTTTATATATATATGAACAAAGTTATTAAAAGTTGAAGGCTTATAAGCTGATGTTTGTGTAGTCCTAAATAATTGAACTGAGTTATCATCTTTTTAAAGGTTTTTAATATGTAGGGATACAGAGACTCTAGGATACCCTATCAGGATCTAAAAGTATTGGTAGAAATTAAAGCCATAAAACCTCTATGTGAGCGGCACCTTTATTTAAATGCCACAATATAGGAATAGTTGACAAATGAGTGTGACCTTTTAATTGAATGTCCCCTCTAATAGGACCCCGCTTTGACATTTTTATGTTGGATTGTTACGAACCCATAATTGATAGTGATCAGTGGCTATCAGTGGAAAATTCTCCACAAAATGGTACAAATAACGAGTAGCTTGCATCAATAACAATGGATTATTTCGTTGTTGTCGTGGTTGCCTTGATTATAGTGACAGTATGCCAGAGAGAATCGATCCTCAGAATCATCATAACACTCTGATTTGAAGTTACTAAGGTATAAATCTGACTCATTATACTCCAATTTATTCATAATGTGGTTTAAAAACTGACCTGAAAACATTAAAACGTTTTGAAAAATGATGAGAATACTCCTCAGTAGCAGCTTATGACATAATAGCAGTCACTGTTATGACATATCAAAGTCTATTTTCTAACTCGTTTTTCGGTTTCTCCCTCAAAACTCTGGAAGCAACACGATGGCAATAAGTAATAATTGTATCAGTTTAATGATTTACTCAATGTAGTTTCTTGTATAACTTGGTCTAATACTTTGGTCTGATACTTTGGTCTGATACTTTGGTCGGATACTTTGGTCGGATACTTTGGTCGGATACTTTGGTCTGATACTTTGGTCTGATAATTTGGTCTGATACTTTGGTCTGATACTTTGGTCTGATACTTTGGTCTGATACTTTGGTCTGATAGTCTGGTCTGATACTCTGGTCTGATACTCTGGTCTGATACTTTGGTCTGATACTTTGGTCTGATACTTTTGTCTGATATTTTGGTCTGATGCTTTGGTCTGATACTTTGGTCTGATACTTTGGTCTGATACTTTAGTCTGATACTTTGGTCTGACACTTTGGTCTGATACTTTGGTCTGATACTTTGGTCTGATACTCTGGTCTGATACTTTGGTCTGATACTTTGGTCTGATACTTTGGTCTGATACTTTGGTCTGATACTTTGGTCTGATACTTTGGCGTACATAAAAAACTGCTCACCAAAAATGCTGATGCTGACAGCATTAATGTGGCTTTGCCCAAAGGAGAGTTCAAAATATAGGCAACATTAGCATCATTTTACGCATAAATTTATCTTTCCAAAATGCTGACCAGCAAGTTGAAAAATAAAGTACCAAACTCTATTTGAACGCCACCTCTATGTAAAACACCACTATAGTAAGAGGGTTGAAAAATACAGCACCATGGCACTCAAATAGAGGTTTCATGGTAAGATTTAAAGCAATATAAAATGATGCATGGATCAATTCACTAGAAATGAACGAAGCTTTTGAACAATCGATTGTCAGACCATAAGGAGGACAAACCATGCAATGCGATAATACCTAAACAGAATACCATATTTTGCAGACTATTTATACTAATTCTATTTTTTGTGAACTGTGAGAGAAAAAGGAGCAGACCATCCCTAAGAGCACTAAGTTGTATCCATTTATGGTGTCAAAGCAATCTAAAAATAAAATAATAATTGGAATGATATTCATAGTTATTTTGAGAAGAGATAAGCAGCTGAATGTATATATTTATAGAAAGAAACAGGCCAAGAAGACATCATTACATGTAGGCAAAACAACAGGAAAGTCCTGGTAAAAGAAACAGGCCAAGAACACATCTTTACCTGTAGTCAAAACAACAAGAAAAGTGAAATACCAAAACAGAGACTATGAAAATGAACTGCATAGTTTAAATCCCTACATATTGACATGAAGTAATCTACATATTTAGGGTGAAATTTAAAAACTGAAATACAAAATTTTACACTTGTATCTGTCAAACTTTCACAGTACTAAGTGAACTTGTTTAGACATGGTTAGCAAGTATACTTACCAAATGGCTTGATTTGAATGTGACCCTCATAAGTCTCTGCCCTACCTCACTACTATTACTACGGCTACAAAGCACCAAGCCAATTTTTGCAGTTAACTTTTGTTAGGTTGATCATGCCAACATGTCGGTTACAGGTGAATGCTCAATTTTTAAATTATACATAGCAACTCAATGTAGTGATTATTAACAAATTACTAACGGTCACACCTTCTGGGAATTAACTCATATGTCAGTTTACTCGTGTCTCAAGGCACTATTTCCTATATAAAATAACCAAGTACAAATTTATCTGTTACCTTACTATGAAAAAACCTCATAAAACAGGATATTACGGCAGAAACCATGTTATTATTTTATTTTAATAATATTATATATTGTCATTATGTAATATATATTGTCTATATAATATAGATTAATCTATATAATATATATTATATTATCGAAAAACTTGTTTTTATTGTTGTAATTCAGAACAAAAAGTAACAAATACTTATTTAGTTATTAAAATCTGCATTAAAATGTAATATTACTATGTACACTACAGTAAGTTATTACCTTCAAGACAGACGTAGTGAGGAATGTTAGTCTGAGAGCAACTTCAACAGGTTTGCGTCTACACTAAACTTTTGTGACGTTATGTAACAGAAACTTTGAATTTAACATAAACGAATTTAGTTTGCTAAACATATACTTGAAGCTGAGTTTTAATCTATTACTAAATTTACTTTAATTTTGCCGTTTTGATTTGCTATTATCCGTTTCTGGTTTGGCGCTTTTTGCCTCGTGTTCACTATACATTTTAGCCAACCTTCTAAAAACCTTTTTAAATTGATTCAAGGGGAAGGACTGAGCGACGCTGTTAAAAAAATCTACCTTTCGCATACTTAGCTATATAGTGGCCATCAAGAACTTGCTCGCATGCTCGTATCTCAACGATTACGTGTATGTCAAGGACGAAACTTGCTCCAAACCATGCTCATATCTTGATTTTCTCATATATAGGGATACTCATATGTCAAGGTATGACTGAAGTAGTTTCGTTGAAACTCACATATCTTAATTAAATGATAAAATTATCTCTCTGATCCATTTATACTGAAGAACTGAGGTACACCAAAGCAAGGGAAACAGTCAATAAAAATGACTATTCATTCTTGTAATCAAATAAATTTACCAAAATTAGCAATGCTCAGGCTATGCTCCGGTTAGGTGAGGTTGTTGTTGCTGATAATACTGAAGTTTGCAGCAAATACTAAAGATTCTATTGTCCTCAGGTACCATGTTAGAAATATCTAAACGCTTTTGCCACATTCTCATGTTTTTAGATGCAAGTAGTCACCAAGTTGCATTTGAATGTCCTTGAGGAATATATACTGGGGATTTGACATAAGTAGACAGTAAAATGATATGATCAAGTTTTACATACTAATCCACATCGTCATATTTGAATACGTGTATGCGTTGCTTCTCAATAGCTCAATAACTAACCAATGCGAATACATTATTATTTATGATCTAGAACTTTCAGTAATTGGCAACTCTTTTCATATTTCCCTAGTATTTTATGCAATCTTACAAACAAAATAGTAATGACTAACAAGTGTCAATTTACCTGTAACTTTGTAGACGGCGAGTGCATTTCGACCACCACATGTTTGTGTATGATCATCAGAACAATGGCTACTGCAAGCTCCATTTTCAACCTTAGGATATAGACCATAATGGTAGTCACAGTGACACTCATCCCTGGCAATTAACATAGTGGTGTTACACAACTCTGGACTTATTCAAGGTAATTAGATTGACTATTTTAAAATGTGGAAAACTTTTCTAATGCAAACTAGGAATTGTATTCTAGTACTAGCTGTGCCTCCCGGCATTGCCCGAGTATTAAAAATCATACGAATGAGAAGTGATGAAAGTTGCCCACCACTTGCTATTAGCCTGGCAAATTATCAATGAAAAATTCCAGTCAGCTAGCTCTAGGGTTCTAATATCAGTAAGCCATGACATCGCGTAAGCATTGTCCAGCTAAGCTATTCTACGGTATTAATAGCTACAGCTGGAAGGACACACATACACACATACTTTGAGAAATATATATATAGATTGAAAATCAGCAAAAACATTTGCAACTACCAAAAAGTAGTTGAAAATGTTTGTTTTTTACTAGACGTGATTGACTAAGGAGCCTAGATATCAATTTAAATGCATTTGTATATATATTATATATTCACGACATATAATATATATATATATATATTAGATCTAACATATATTATATATAAAATATACCCTACAGGATGAATTTATTCGCGAAGTTAAGTTTGGCGCAAATTGCCTTTTTCATGCATATTCGCGGATTAATTTATTCGCGGCTGAACACTGTCACTCTCCATTAAGAGTTAATTATATTGTGGCTAGCAATAGAGTTAACCCTACGCATGTGCACACCACATAAATTAAAATTCATAAAATTTAGTAAATGAGCTTTTTCAAACCCATTTACTAAATTAGTTGAATTTTACTTTGGTTCTTCGGTAAAACGCAATATTTATTTTTTCCATCCCCACCGCTTCATTATTTGCTTTAGTGTGAGAGGGAGATTTTTCATTATAAACGGAGGCACAATGACTGCGAGGGTGGTAGATGTCATTCTTAGAAGATCACCAATCATTCAGGGAGGTGTTGAAATTGAGGTAGAACTACCCGCAGTTGCTAACGAAAAGAATATATCTGTTTTAAAAAAGGAACAAAAACCTTTTTACGAGCACAAATTTTTGGCCAACCGGCAGAACTTTGCAATAGTAAGCCATGAGGAGAGTTCTGATGACAACTCCCTTACCAGCCATGTAGTAGCGAGAAAATCACCTTGAACATCTACCCAAGACAGTGACAGCGCTATAGAGCTGCTATTACCAAAATAACTAGTCAGAGAGCATTATTACACGCTAGTATTCTCTTATCAAGAGTACCAGTTTAATTCTATTGCTAGACAACCGCCATATGGACTAAACTGTTTATATTTACTCCATTCATTGTCTGTAAAATATTATTTGTATTTGAAATATTTTATTTGGACACTCAAGTTTGTAATAAATTATAATATATATATACATGTACATGAAATGAAATATATAATATAATCATGTTTGCTGCAGCGATATCAAGGAGTTGTTGTCGATGAAGGGGTCTAGGCTGACGGCTTGCTTCTCTGCCAATATTCCTGCCTTGATGAATATTACTACTTTATCTCTAGTTTTCGTAATCGGAGTTTGTTGTTTTATTCTCAACTTGCAGTAAACACAAAAAAAAAAAATATTAATAAATGTTAAGGAAGTACAAAAACAATAGCTGAAGAATTTAATGAAAGCGATCAATTTTTAAACAAAAGAATTAACTAACGCAGTTAATTATGGAAAAACGCATCTGCACTGCAAATCAAATACATACCATAATGTCCAGATCAGAATCATTATCGTCTTCAACTTTGGTATTAAAGATTAATGGAGTTGATTTCAATGTAAAAAGACTAAGAAAGTTTTTTGCGATGACGACCCCATGCCGAATAACTTGTTTAAACCTTGAATAATTTTGTAAAGAAGTTTGATGCAATGGCAATAAAACTCAAAGCCCCGGCGATGATTTTAAAGAAGTTTTGGAGCTTGGCTACGTTTAGTACTTCTGCCTAACGGCTATTTTGGCGATGACGTCATTCTGCATATCTTGTGACAACCTTGAATAATTTTGTAAAGAAATGTGATGCATTGGCAATGGTGTTAAATCAAAGCCCCGGCAATGATTTTAAAAAGGTTTTGGAACTCAACTACATTTAGTATTTATGCCTAGCGGCTAGTTTTTAATTTGAGGCAGTAGTTATTCTCCCTTGTGATTAAAAATAGAACTAATTATTCGCGAAATTAAATAATTCGCTGAACTGACTGTTTGCGAAATCGCGAATTTTTATATTCATCTAATATCATTCTGTAGGGTATTATATAATATATTATTCATACACCCTAAGACACTTATATTTCCCTAGTATTTAGTTTCGTGAGTAGCACACAGAGTAAAATTTCGCAGCAACTTAATTTCGCAACTCTGATGAGTGCTAAAATATAGTAATGTGAAAATAAATGCAGTGGAACAAACATAATTAGATTTCTCAGGTTCGGTTCACCGATAAAAAATTTTTCAATTTGCGACTAGTTTGTAATTGTAAACCGCAGGTAGAATGGTGTGGGCAAGGTCGATAATGCAGTTTGATCACTTGCTGTCATTTGTTTCTTGGACTATCAAGTGGCCCGTATTCTCTGGGGCGGCTGGCCGGCTGAGCCGCCCCAACTTTTTGGGAATTTTTTACGGCTAAGTACAGTCCAACTCGGATAACTCGCCCTCGGATAAGATGTAACATTTCATCTCAAACACAAGGTTAACTCGAACGGATTTGTTTGATCAGTTCCAAAGTAATGATAAATTGCTTCAGATAACTCGACCTCAACATCATTTATTCGAAAAGTTATGTGCCCAATGGCCATGGACATGGTTTTTATCGATGTAGAATGTCACTTCATTCCAAGCCATAGAGACAAACATTAATTTTTAGCAGTTCTTAAGTGTCATTATTATCATCATCAGCGGCAAAATATCCTTGTTAACGACTTTTATAAAGGTTTGCAAAAGATCAAGTTTTACCAAACACCCGCTTGGCCATGTCTCATCGAAAGCGTAAAAACCTCCGAATGAACTTAAATTAAAATCCGCAAAATTGATTTTTGTTAAAACGCTAAAAAGAAAAAGATGTCTTTGTTTTAGCGTTTTAACTGCGGTCAAGTCTCGCCTATTTTAATTTAAAAACATCTTGTCAGTCGCATCACAAACAAAACAAATCTCAAAAAAATAGAAAAATTTTGATACTTTCCGATAAAATTTTTTAAAACTTCACACGAGAGGCCCGGCTGAGGGCCTACATGAACGAAACCTGTTGGGGGCTTACACCGCCCCCCTCCACACCCTAGGTGTTCATAACTAGTTGCCTAACATTAGCCACCCCAACTCACAACCAGTGAATACAGGCCTGACTATCAATGAACAAAGCTATTTAATTTCGCGCTTTCGCTCGTTCGTTATGATAGTTTAGTTTCGCTCATGAAATTTTCGTAAGAGGATGACTCCGCGAAACCGCGAAGGTTAGATGAGGCAAATAAATAAGTGTCCTAGGGAATTATGAATGTATATATGAATATATCTTGTATGAATAATTAATATATCTTCATATATTGAAAATGTCATCAAATGAGAAAAATACATGAGTAAAAAGGTGGAAGGTTTACAGGATTATCAGAAATAATATCCTATATATCACATTGTAATCATTTACTGTCATCATTTGCTAGAATAAGGAATGTGTTAGTAGTCCAAACGTAACGCTCACCCAGCAGACAGGCCAAAATATAAATAGCCTTTTTTCTTACAGAGCTCGTAGCACACAAGTGGAGTCATGAGTCCCTTGGCTATCATGTGTTCCATATGATGAAGTTGCATGTAATCACGATAGCAGCCAACATATGCATGAGCAATTTCCTGGGCCAAATCTATCACGAGACACATGCAATTCAGTTTGTAACCTTAAAATATTAAAGTTGGCGAAAATGAATATGTATATAAGCAGCACATGAAAGTTTATATACAGTCTATATACAGCCTATATGCCTATACATATACAGTAGTATTTCAAACTTTTCGTCATGAATCATAATCTAAGGTTTTAGCATCATCCCTGAGTAAATCTATTTGATACTTACTATTATCCCAGTTTGAGGTATTTGTTTGGAAATTTAAACAGCACCTTCACTGAAGTGTATGTGTTCCATTACAAACTGTTAATGAAAAGTACCTGTGTATATTGTATAAGGGCATCATACTCGGCAAGGAATTTAAAGTTATGTGACTGTTAGTGACATCTTGAATGCCTTAGTTTTAATATGCATTCCTAGAAAGACTAATACTGCAATGTGCAAGTCAAATTGAATAGAGAAATAGCAGTCTCATAGGTGATTTATTCACTTTTTGGAAATAACTAATACTGTCATTGATGCAAGTTAGCTGTGTATGTCGCTGATTTACCTTGACATAAGCGTACAGATAAATGCAGTGTAATACTGCCAAGACTATTGTAGTTGTCCGCCGTGTAGAACCTGTCTGAGGAAGCCACTGACTTTAGCAATTCTTCGTTGATATCGTCTCCTACTCCGATCACCATTAATTTTATACCACTGCTTTTAAGCACTTGCGCTTCCCTTGTTAGTCTATCAGGGTTTTGAGGTACTCCATCATCAGTTAACAGGACTGCTGCAATAATTATTTGCACATTCAGGAACTTTAAAGGTAGACTTGCAACAAAATTTACATTACAGTTATTTGCTATCAAAAGATTCATCATGTTTTATTCTGCTGTGTTGTAAGTGCAAAATATCTGGAAATGTGATTACAAGCTCTTAAATGCTAAAAACGAACAGTTAATCGCAGTCATCACAAAAACGCTGTAGTTGGAATCCCTCATTAAAACGGTTCAAATGGGAGTGGGTGGTTGAACACATTGTGCTTCTGTTTACACCTTCATGCAACCTCATTCATTGAAATATTTTCACAAATATATGTAACACATTCAATAAAACCTTGTCTATTGTCCTTATGCGCATCTATTTCATCATCATTGTAATGCTGTCACTCTGAGCACTGATATCTCAAAACCTAGCATAAAAAATAGTTTAATTTTTTAACCTTAGTTCGAAAAAGGGCATATCATCCTCTGAATTACATGATGAGCCTGTTGGTCCCCTGTGATAGTCAAAAAATGTTGCAGAAGTTGTTCCCGCCATTTGGCAGGAAGTATGGGTTACATGATCAGATTACAACTAGATGATTAGACCAAGCTGAAACGAAACACTAAAGTAGCGAGCATCTTATATTTGATACAGGCTTTCCGGTAGAACCCAAAGTGTTTGTAATAAACTAGTGCTACGAGACATTTTATATTGAGCCTTTAATTGGCCTTTCACTTCACCTGATAACATCACGTGTCAAAACAGTAACCACGATGGGTTGAATACGTCATTGAAATAAAGGGATTCTAACCTTTGGCATTTTTATCACGGCTACGGTCAACTGTTCGTTTTTGAGCGGTTAAAGATGTGGCTGCGTCAATGAATGCGTCAACGTTTAATGAAGTTAAGACCAATAAAAAACTAAAACAGCTACAATTTTATGTCATTTTTGTCTTTGTAGACTAACTTTGTCCAGAGATATATGAGTTTGAATGAGGCAATCTTTTAAAAAGCTCAAATTCCAGCGGGTGCTCCATCCGTGACGTAACGAGTGATACATGTAAAAAAACTCCACGAGTCCAATATATAAATTTTTATATAGGTCATAGTAAATGTTATCATTCGTAAAACGCGTTGTCTGTGATCTCGAAGTTAAGGATTATACTCTATTAATAGATCGCATCGACATCGATATTTACTAAATTAATTAACTTCATTAGTTTAATGAATTACTCGATGGACACGGTTTATTGACGAACAACAGAATTGTAAAGATGCTTTATGTTACTGCGGGGGTGACTCTTGAGTTTTCTGAGCATCAGGTGGTTAAAGTTTAGGACAGACAGGTTATAGTTAGAGCTGAAATGCGTCAGCAGCTTTATGCTACAGAAGAAGATAGGAGAATGGAGGTGAATTTGTCTTTTACTTTGAGTCTCCTAGTATAGATATACTGCTGTGTTTACATTCAGATTATATTTCCCTGTTTGAGGCTAAAATGTAATTTCCTGTACAGGCTTGCAAGATACGGATGCACAGTGAGTTCTCGATGGCTTCTTTTTAATCCACAGCATCTAGCAATACAATGACTTAGATTGATGAATATACTAAAGGTAATGACTTTAGTACTCAAAAATACATTTACTAAATAATGTAATTATAACTTTTTGCAATCACTAATCGTTTCATAAGTTTTTATCTTTTCACCGAGCTATGTAGAAAGTGAAGAAAATTGAATGATTAATGCACATCTTTAACTTCCAGAACCAAAGCTTGGAATCGTTGGCATACTTATGCTTTTGTCAAACATTTATTCATTTTTAAAATTACACTCACAATCTATCCAACTCCCACTTTGAAAGCTTTCAGTAGTTATGCGCTAAAATGACATATCTATGAATTACATATATGTATTGCAATTGCTTTATTTATTAGAGGATGTTTATGTGGTCCCATCAACGAAGCAGCTTTGTCTGTGTGGAAACTGCCATAAATAGGAAAGAGAGGCTTGAATGTGTGCTGCATAAATCATGACGTTTTGTTTGAGTTTGCTGCAGTAAATGAATTTGCCCTATTGTATGGGCTGAAACTATGTGAGTGGCAACGACTTGGATGGATATTTTTATTAGTTTTATGCTGAGATGAAAAATATATTGCTTGTAAAAAATTATATAAAATAATATTGTTGAAGATAATGCAAAACATGATTTTCAGAACATAGAATACATCATAGCCCCGTTGACACCTGTGCTGAAATCTTGTCTGATAGATGGATTTATGAAGTGTAATCAGAGCTGTATTGACAGGTACTTTTGCATCGCTCGACCATTTGTTTAGTACTTGAACCAATTAATCAAATGTGACCAGTGAATTTTTTTCTACAAATTGATACCAATAATGACTCGATAACGTTGACTTCACAATGTACATGACTTTTAGGTATGCAGTTGGTTTTGCCAAATATTCTTTTAAAAGACGCAGCTTGCTTATTTTACTTAGTAACTAGTTTCTATTGTGGGGGGCGACGGAACTGTGCCGATACACAGACTTTATACTACACTAGCTGCATTACCTGTGTTCGGGAACAGATTTACGTAAAGCAATAGTTTTATTGAGAGTTGTCTTTCATACCGTAAAACAACTCCAAATATGCAATCTACTGAAATTTTTGTGCTGATCTGACTGCATACACATACGTATGCAGTTACACATATGCAGTTGTACATGTCAATAATGTTGGAGAGCCCATTGGAGATATGCAATGTGTTTTACAGCTAATCTACAATGCACCAGTCTCGAACTACTCAAATCGGCATTGTCCTAATTTTGTACACAGAACTGATAATGAAATTGACATTGCTAGGCAAAGTGGCGCTCTTCAAACTGGCAGTATGGAAAAGTTTTACATATTTTAAGAAATTCTAGAAAATATTTTGCTGTTGCACCGCTTAGCTATCGCCAGCTTTTATTGAATTGAGACTTCTGCATGCTTGAAACACTAATCATGACTCACCAGTTCTTCGTCTATAGCCTGTGTTTTGACATGGTATATACAAACTGTGCAGCAGTAATGCGGTTGTTGATAAATTTATTATCAATAAAATCTACTATATCAACTACATACAGTCAAACATGGATAACTCGTCCACGGATAGCTCGAACACATGGTTAATTCGAACATTTCCTTTGGTCCGTTCCCACGTAATGATAAATTGCTATAGATAACTCGAACTCAACACTGTTAATTCGAACTGTTTTTTTGCCCAACAGCTACCGAAACGGTTGGTTTCGCTTTAGAAAATCACTTTATTCAAAGCCATAGAGGTAAACTTCATCTTTCGTAATTCATAAGCGTCGTTATTACCACCATCGGCAAAATATTTTTGTCAACGACTTTTCTAAAAGTTTGGTAAAATTTGATTTATACTGCGATACGATGAATAGCACGGGTTAGCCGGGTCACGCGCGCAAGAATTTTCGCCACGCACATACAAAACAAAAATCGCATGTTGTTTTGTATGTGCGTGGCGAAAATCCTTGAGTGCGTGACTCGGCTAGCCCGTGATGAATAGTTTTCCGACGTTGATTCCGTGTTGAATCAACGTCGCAATGTTGAATGTTTAAAACGTCTTAAAAAATGTTGTAATTAAACGTATACGTTGTCTGAGCTACAAAAAACTATTCATCGTTTGACCTAAACACAGAATACGTGTGTACATTCAATAAGTATCTATTAAAAAAGCGTGAGTGATATAGAATGTACCGTAAAACCTCGTAAAACTTTTAATTGAGCTGCCTCGGAGTGTTGCTCTTAACGAATCCCAGGTAAAGTAAGGTAATCTGCATAAACTTCAAGAAAAAACGGCAAAATTGATCGTGGGTAAAACCCCAAAAGAAAAAAATGTCTTTTCTTTTGAGCATTTCAACAACGATCAAGTTTTGCCAATGTCAATCTGAAAAACGTCCTGGCAATAACATCACCTCAAACAACAAACCAATCTCAACTGATAGAAAAATTTCTATACTTTTTCATGAAAACGTTTTAAACTTTACATTAGAAGCCTTTAATTTGAAACAAGCCATTTGTGTTTTTGATTTATGTTATAGTTTGTATATGTACATGTATCTACTAGTAAATAAGTAAATATATGGACTTGTGACAGTGCTCTGATAACTTGAATGCTCTGATAATTCGAACACTTTTGCTCGATCCCTTGAAGTTCGAGTTATCCATGTTTGACTGTATATGGCCTCTCGCCTTTTCAACGTAAGGCGTTACATCTGGAGCATTTTTGGACATTCGTCCCATAAAAAAAATTCAACCCTATACTGTGTTGCATGACTGTAGTCAAGCGCGAAGTTTTCTGTCCATACACGACGCCTGGTAGCAGCTGCTGTAGTTAGTGCATCTCGCTGTTGTCGCCGTTTCATCCGCTCCGAAAATTCAGCTCGGTGAGCAGCTGTTGTAGCTAGTGCATCATGTTCTTGTCGCCGCTGCATCCGCTCGGAGGTTTCTCCACGTCTGGCCGATGTAGCGGCTGCTCTGAGCCGTTTGAATTACTGCTGGGGTCGGTTTAGTAGTCTCTGCACTTCTAGCGGCTGCAGCATCTATTCTGGCCTGCTCTCGATGTACCCGTGTTTGTTCGACGGTTTCTGCTCTTCTAGCAGCTGCAGCAGCAGTTCCGTTTCGTTGTGGGCGTAGCTGCGTTTGCTCTGCAGTTTCTGCTCGTCTTGCTGCTGCTTCGCAAATTCGATCACTCTCTACGGGAATCCATCTGTTTTTGCGTTTGGGCAGTAGGCTTTTTGGAAGGCGTTGTACTGCTTCAAGCATTTCTAACATTGAATGAGATGCTTTTTGTAATATACGCTGCTCGCTTTCTTCTCACCGCTGCCTATCGCCAGGCTCGGAGTGCCCGTGCAAGTTCTGTAGTTTCTGTAGTTCTCGTAGCTGGAAAAAAAATGTAAAAGTAACTCAGCTGCGGAAGGAAATGAACATGTTTATTGTCACAAACAGTGGCAAATCCAATGTTTTCAACCCTTTTACTGAAGTAGACTCCCTCATGCGTTTTCTATGGTCGACCGCCATAGACACATTTTTGCGACTTTTCCAGCAATTGCTAGTAACTGAATTTTATTATTCGTTGATAACATAACCAACGGTCTTTAAGACTGTTATAGTAGAGACAGTGTTGTCCAAAGATTTCTCTATAAAATTAGCCTAAAATTTAATTTTAAATCTTCGTTCGAGAATTTCTAACTTAGAAACGAAGATTTTTTGTGCGAGTTCATTAAATGCGTCCGAGTTAAAAAAAAACAAATAACTACTTATGTTGATGACACATGACATATAATAAAAATGCACAAAATATAGATACAACAATTTTTTGTATAGCAGTGCTTGTTAACATGTTGGCAAAATGAAATATATAACCAAAACAAACAGTATAGATGGAGTTTGAAATTGAAAAAATATCGTATATATATTAAGCAATATCGGCAAAATGGCTGGCAGTAGGCCGATAGCTAAATTTGTACACGGACGCAAGTGAAAGGTTTATGTAGTGGAAGTGTGGCAATTCATAGACAATACAACATTGATTAAGAAATACCTACCTTTTTTATGTAGAAATGTAGTAGGTGAGAACTGCGTTTTCCCGTGACCGCAAGAAATCAACGTTCGCGTGACCTTCTCGGTACACGTTGGCAGTAAATATTAATCGCATGTAAATTACTATTCATTAATTTATTTTGTTTAATGATTAGTACATTTGTATAGTTGTATATGCTGCCGAGTTCAGAACGGTGCTTTTTCACACGGCCGCAATTTTACTGTTCCGAACGCACCAATGTCGTTGGGCGCCGTAAAGAGGCGCGCTAACCAGATATGACGTGCTCTGTGTAAAACTATGAATAGGTTATGTATAGAGGCGTGTAGTAACCGAAGACTCCCAGTAATGCGCCCTAGATACCTAGTAGCGGCTAATAGTCCGAAAAGTACGGTACTCTATAAAGCGGACAGACAGATAGACAGATAGATAGACAGACAGACAACGATTGCCGTTTATATAGTAGATAGTTTGCTTGACATAATTACCATAGACCGGTAGAATTGGTAGTCGGTACTAAGATATTTACACAGCATTTAGAGGAAGTTAATACGAAACAAGTTTTTAATTTCCCTTATTTGAGGCATTAGAGACATTGATACTAACGTGTCTGTTGCTGGATTTAAAATTTTATTCTAGCCAACATAAGCAAATACAAGATAAAATATATGCCAAAAGAGCCGCATAAGACTAGACTTTTATCGCAATAGCCGATGCGCATATGAGAGATAGAGACAGGTTGTATCACGCCTTGTACCATTTTGGGCAAGTCTGGGCATGTTCTTTTGGCCTGAGCGTTTTTACCGTGATCAACTTTTTCCGATTTTAATCTTCAAATATCTTGACAATGAGATCGCCTAACACAACAAACAACATATCAACTGATAGACATAAAAATACTTTTGTTAAAAATCAACTCAAATTTGAGGCAACCACATCTTTAAGAGCTTGTAATCACATTTCTACATATTCTGCACCTACAACACAGCAGAGTAAGACATGGTGAACGTTTTGATACAAAAAGAACTGTAATATAAATTTTTTTGCAAGTCAACCTTTAAAGGGAGCAAAAATAAAATTCAAAAAAAAAATTACCAGAGACTAGACATCAACTTTGACAGCAGTGAGACATGAATTTTACCATCTAACAATATCTAGTGATTACATTAACATTTTTATGCAATGAAATCTGCTTCAATGTTTTATTTGACCTGACATAAATATCTGATTTCAACACACACTTTTATGCAGTTATCACAACTTTTAAAGAAAGCAATTAAATGATACACAGCTTGGTTTGGATTTCCATATCATAGTTTGCCAATTGATTGTTTCATAGCCTACATTGGAACCTCTGTTCACAGCCTACATGCGGCGGAACCTCTGTTCACAGCCTACATACGGTGGAACCTCTGTTCACAGCCTACATGCGGCGGAACCTCTGTTCACAGCCTACATACGGTGGAACCTCTGTTCACAGACTACATACAGTGGAACCTCAGTTTAGAAGTTTAGCGATTCATTCTTGAAGCCATTTCGTAAGTAGAAAATGTAATAACTAGAAACTGGTTTTACCGTACGAATGCTCAAATGTTTCAAACCTCTGCAGAACTCAGATATAGCATTTTTGCAAATTATACATACATGTAAATGTGAAAATCGGTAACAAATACATGTTAGTACTATAGAATTATATGCGCTAGAATAATATTACTACATAATAAATAGAAAAAGTTAACAAAAAATAACGAATAAAAGCTATGAACTAAGCGAAAGATAATAAACTAATAAAAACTAAGTTTCTTTATTTACCTTTGGCGTTGGCCGTCTAGACGAGGCTATGAGAAGACCACCAGAAGGTGGAGGATGGCGGTTAAAAGAGGTGATTGTTTTATTGTTGTTTTGGTTTTACTTCACTCAGAACACATGGTTTATAGACATAAGTAGAAAGATTTATTTACATCAGAACGCACGTATAAACTTTCATTCTACAGAAAACATAACTTGAATTGGTAGAAAAGAAGGTTGTCCCAAGTCTGTACCGCAATATATAATAACTCAAACTTATACACCAAGCGAAAACAAAACAGTTATTGTCAGTTAATGATTTTCACTAGCAAGAAAACTGAATGGCCTTTTGCATTTAGAAACATCTTTTGTAAGTCGATGCAAAATTTTACCAAAAAAACTTTCATAGCTTGAAAACTTTGTATGTAATCGTAATCTTTGTATATAGAGGTTTCATTGTACTTGTGTTAAATATTCAGATTTTGTGGTGGTTGAGCTTACCAATATGAGGCACATCTTTGCGGGCGCCATTGCGTTCCATAAACACTTCTTGTTGAAGCCGAATGAGGGCACTAAACAAGTTATCTCTCTTGTCAGCTGAGGGGTCAAACTCATAGTCCAACATCACCAATTTTAGCAGATCAACAAAAGACTCTTTATGTGGATAGATTACATAGTCATCAAATTCGACGATGTGCTCTACCTGATAAAGAATGCATGGTCTAATACATAATATGATGCATTCTTCATAAAGTATTCAGAGGTGTACAAAATATATTTGCGTGTACATGCATGCAGTATTGTTAAAAGAATTACACCAGAAGTAATAACTGAAATGCTACTAAAGAATGTGCAAAAACATGTCATATGAAATGCTACTAAAGAATGTGCTAAAACATGTCATATGAAATGCTACTAAAGAATGTGCTAAAACATATCATATGAAATGCTACTAAAGAATGTGCTAAAACATGTAATTTGAAATGCTTTATCAATAAAGTCAAACCATCTTTTTCAACCTGAAGCATGGATCATGCCTGTTGTAATAAAACTTTAGCTTTTTTCAAACTAGCCAGAAACCTTAAAATATATAAAATAATAACAGTCCCAATGCAATAGTCCATCATATATAATTTTACGCGCACACAAGTATGCACGCGCACACACATGTATGCATAAGGACACGCACGCATACGCATAAGTACACGCGCACAAATGTATGCACGCACACACATATGCATAGGTCCACGCGCACACATGTATGCACTCACATACATGTACATACGCATAAATACACGCGCGCACATGTATGCACGCACACACGCGTACACATACAGACACACACATGTATGCACACACATACACACACATACACGCATGAACACAAACACACACATGCACACACGTGTACACATACAGACACACACATGTATGCACACATGTATGCACACAGACACACGCGCATGCGCACACGCATACACATACAGAGACACACACATGTATGCACACACGCATGCACACAGACACACATGCATGCACACAGACACACACGAAGACACAATGATGAAGCCCAGTCCAATAATGACCTAAGATTACTTATACATACCAATTTTTTGACCCATAACATAACATTTGAGTGAATAATTATCTCGGAATAAGATGTAACTTCCAAAAAATAACGCCTGAAAGTTCTCGAAACATAAACGATTTCTGTAAACATAACAGTTTGTAAACATTTCCGTTTTGTAAACATTATAGTTTTGTAAGTAAAAATAATCATCACGATAAAAGCAAAGATAAAACACAAAGACAATAAAAATACATAGATATTAAGTAGATGAAAAAATATTCAACGCAAGTTTAAAGTATGTTACTCTGCTGATTTCCATAACTCACTCTAGCAACAAAGCTGACCTCAAGCTAAGAAAAACTGACCTCTTACACTTCTATTCAAATGTCTCTTTCTCGTAAAGTAAGAATAAAAACCTCATTTTACTAATTATAACTTCATTAAGCTTTACATATAATTTAGAATTTTATATTTTGTTTGCCACAGTTTTTTAAATAATGCTTCTGTTTTAATGCTACATGTATTTGTAATTGCTTGCTAAACAACAAATTGCAAAAGAAAATGCAGCAAACTGATAAAAGATACAATGTATTCTTGCAAGAATATTTGCTCTAACATAGTAGATGGTTTTGACATACGACAGAAATATCAGAAAAAGATTAACTCTGCATGTTAATGTTCGACTGAATATTCTTTGACTACAAAAAAGCACCAGTGAATCATAACAGGAAATGAGTTGTGATTATTTCACTTCTCTGACTACTTTAAAGGTTGACTTGCAAGGCAACACAGCACCTACAACACATCCCCTACATACGACACAGCACCTACAACACAGCACTTACAACACAGCACCTACAACACAGCACCTACAACACAGCACCTACAACACAGCACCTACAACACAGCACCTACAACACAGCACCTACAACACAGCACCTGCAACACAGCACCTGCAACACAGCACCTACAACACAGCACCTACAACATAGCACCTACAACACAGCAGAGTAAGACATGATGAGTCTTTTCATACCAAATAACTGCAATGTGAATTTCGTTGCAAGTCAACCTTTAAATAACATTGGCTGCTAAGGCTATCTATAAAAATAAGGCCTACGTTGACCACTATATCACAGTATGTTAGTTTACATACTGTGATATAGTGGCGTATATTGTTATCACAAACAAGCACCAATGTATCGCGGTACGTACCATGATGCATTGGTACTTGTTTGTGATAACAGTATTCAAACTATCACAAATCAACATGTTTACATTGGTAAGTAGTCCGCGACGTAGTGTTATCAAGATGAACATTGTGAAATACTAGTCCCATATATGCATAAGATATTACCTACCATAATATGTCTAAGATATTACCTACCATAATATGTCTAAGATATTACCTACCATAAAATGCCTAAGATATTACCTACCATAATATGCCTAAGATATTACCTACCATAAAATGCATAAGATATTACCTACCATACTATGTCTAAGATATTACCTACGATAATATGCGTAAGATATTACCTACCATAAAATGCATAAGATATTACCTACCATAAAATGCCTAAGATATTACCTACCATAAAATGCATAAGATATTACCTACCATAATATGTCTAAGATATTACCTACGATAATATGCCTAAGATATTACCTACCATAATATGTCTAAGATATTACCTACCATAAAATGCATAAGATATTACCTACCATAAAATGCCTAAGCAATAACTTAAGATATAAACTAACCTCGAACTTCTCTAAAGTAGTGATTCATAAACCTACTTGTGTATATGACAAAAAGCTGAGGCTTAGTCTAACGCTGTGCTCTCCATAGCTGAGTGAGTTGATGATATCAGCTATGAACTTCATCTTCACCCGAAACTGATGACTCACTTCAGAAGATGCGACCCGATTGTATGGATTAATATCAATGACAAAAGCTACATCTCCTCTTAGATTGTGGCAATCTGCATGTACATATTACCATGTATATAGAAAAAGATTAATGCAATATCTACAAAAGACATGTTAGTTGTAATTTATTCAAGGGAAATCAAAAGTCCTTCAGCTAACCTTTATAAAACTTAAAATGTTAGAAAAGAACTGAGTGTATCTGGTTGATACTGGACATTCTCAGATTAGACAGCTGAGCAACTCAAAGGTGACAAAAATAAGGTGGATACAACGCTGCTATACGAAAATCTTCATCAGCTAAACATCATAGGCAACAAGAATAAAATGCTAAAACTGATGTCAGACACAATATAACTGCTGAATATGCCTGGATTGAACTAACCAAAATGCCCAACTCCAGTGTCATATACTGCAGAGCTGACTTCATTTCCACAGTGTAAGTAGCGCTGATCGACTGCCTGAAAAAAATTGCTATGCCAGCATTAGAATGTGTTAGAATATAAAGATAGAAAAGCTAATTTATCAATAAATGGTGATAAAGGTCAACCGAACCCTGCATAAATGACCTGAACTCAACTTTGAATGTTCTACATTTTGCTTAAAACCTCTAACAGCTGCAATCACGAATGCCATGTAAAAGTTAAGCTATAAAATGCTTGCAGAAATTTGTAAGGTTTCAAGAACTGACTCGGTTAGCAAAAACCAATGTTGTTAAGATTATAGATGCAGCTGAAAAAGGGAATGATAAGAATGCATAAGAATGCATGTGTGATAAGAATGCATCAGCAACTAAGTACAATTGATGCATGATTGATGGAAGGGTGTATATTACATGTATTAAAATGCAAATGGTTATCTGGGTAAACCTTAGTTTTATGACAAAGAGATTTACAGTTTGCATAGATATTTCTGTGGCCCTAATTAACTTATCCAAACCAAACTTTCGGATATGTTATGTTTTTTTATTAGTTCAACTCTATATTCAAAAACAATTTTTATTACATAGGTTTGGGTATATTTAGTGAAGTAAAGCCGCATAATAAAAATTACAATAAACTGTATATTGCTGAGTTAAGATTGATTATATTTTTATTAAAACTGCTAATAAAATGTTAAGGTGTACATTTCAGGCATTAATCGCAGTAATATTTTTCGTGTAGGTGAAGTCTGCTCCATTCATATACTTTATCATTGATACAAGGTCAAGTTGAGATTTAGTGATGCCTTCTGACCAGTTAGTTTGGCCTGGTGGTGGTACTTGCATCGCCACTCCGTTTGTCGGGATGACTTGTTTTAAAGATGTGGTTGCGTAAAAAAAGGTCAATCAAATGAAATTAAGGCCAATAAAAGGCTAAACATAGGCTACAATTTGATCTCATTTTTGCCTTTGTAGACAAACACTGTCCAGAGATATAGGCATTTGAATAAGGCCATCTTTTAAAATGCTCAGATTCGAACAGGTGCTTCATTTGTTATGTATATAGTGATACATTAGAAAAGAGACCACGAGTGATAAATAAAATTATCTGCACGAAATTTTCATATAGGTCATAATAAATGTTATTGCTAGTAAAATGCGTTCTCTGTGATCTCGAAGTAAGGGAAGTTACTCACTTACTAGATCGCTCATAGACTTCGATATTTACTGATCTAATTGACATCGTTAATTTACTGGAATCACTGCCGTGACACGTTTTATTGACAAACAACAAAGTTGTAACAATGCTTCCAACTCCTGTGAAAGCCACTCAGAGTTTTTTAAGCATCTGGTGGTTAAAGTTTTGGGCAGACAGCATATGGTTAGAGCAGACAGGCATCAGCAGCGTTGTGCTACAGAGGAAGATAGGAAAATGGAGGTATATTTATCTTCAACTGAAGTCTCCTATATATATACTGTTGTGTTTACATTCAGATTATATTTTCCTGTTTGAGAATATAATGTAACTTCGAAAGTGGGTGGAGTGAAACGGATGCACAGTGAGTTCTTGAAACAAAATGAACAATGATGATTGTTAAATTAACGGCATCTTAATCAATCTATAGCATCCAGCAATCTAATGGATTAGATTGATGAACAAGTGTTAAATATACTAAAGGTAATAATTTAAGTACTCATGAATACATTTGCTAATTACCAAAACTACAACTTCTTGATATCACCAATACGCATTTCATAACTTTTTTATCGTTTCACCTAGCTATAATATTTGCTTCAAGTTTTCTTTGGCAATTTTATCTAGTAAATTAGATTTACATGTATGATTAGAATTTATTTCCACTTCTCACTTGTAGAAAGTGAAGAAAGTCGATTGATCAAAGCTCATCTTCAACTCCCAAAAACAAAACTTCGAATTGTTGGCTTGGCGTACTTATGCTTTTGTCAAACATTTGTTCATTTTATAATTTTACACTCTAAATCTATCTTGCCTCCAAATTGAAAGCTTTCAACAGATACACGTTAGAACTAGAGATGCCCTGATTCTAATTTCACCAGCCGATTCAGATACCGATTCGATATACCGATTCTTATTGAAAAATAATCCGATTCAGATACCGATCCAGATCTTTGGCATTGCACAGATAATTGTTAATTTTATAATGCAAATATAAATATAATGCAAAGAAAACATAAATATTGATGTATTATTTGTTTGTATTTATGGAAAAAAGATGTACATGTATATACATTCACATACGTACTGCCATACCGTGCATCTAGAAACAAAACAGTCCATATTTTTTTTAATCTGTTATTAATAATGGTAATTACTGTTAGTGGTACAGCTTTATCTGTGATAATGAAGTCTCTCTTCTACTGCTGAATAAACTGCTGCGCCTGTACATGTTTAGAGCAGATAAATGTTTCATTTAATTACCGTTCAATTGTCTCAGTAAGACGTCTTTATCTTCTATCACTATCGATGTAGCCAGTCGTACTGAAGAAGGACTCACTTGCCACAAATGATGGAGGACAGGCTAAATACCGATAAGCCATTGAGTTTATTTTAAGCAATACAAACGATACATCATATCGTCAGTATCAAGAGAGGGATAGATAACTTTATGCATCGACTGCTCAAATTACTTCCGTAATCCTAGTAAATAGAAGCATTACACCGCATACTTGTTTCTCATCATTGTTCTTTTGTTCGTGATTGGCTGCAATAAATCATATCGCTGTAATTGGGAAATACCACACTTTGTGATTACGTCCTGACTAAAGCCAAAAGATTTTTCAGTTGTGTGGATGTTTATTAGGCTATAGACATGAAATAGATTGTGTGACAGGCCCGGAATTCATTAGGTAAAAGTAAGGAACTTGCAGCTGATAATTTTTTATTAGTGTAACAAGCTAAAATACGGTTTTCTGTTAAATAGTTGATCTGTAAAAAGTATCTGAAGTTTCCGATTTTTTAAGAAAAGATTGGCCGATACCGATTCAGATACTTAACACCCATATCGGCACCGAAACCGATATTAAAATCGGGGCAACTCTAGTTAGAACGACAGCTATGAATGGCATATACTTATCACATTTTTTTATTTATTATAGGATGTTTATGTGGCGTCACCAGTGGAGCAGTTGTGGCAGTGTGAAAACTGCCATACACAGACAAGAAAGACATGAATGGCGCTGCACAAACCATGATATGTTTTATTTAAGTTTGCTGCAATAGATTAATTTGTCCTATTGCATGAGCTGAAACTACGCGAGTAGCCACGACTTAGATGGATGTTTTTAATAAAAACAGTATGCCACGATGAAAGTTGGTTTGCTTGTAAAAAATATATAACAAAATAATATTGTTGAAAATAATGCAAAACATGATTTGCAGAACAGATTGAATAGCACCTTTGCTGAAATCTTGTCTGATAGTTGAATTTATTAAGTGTAATCAGAGCTGTATTGACAGTTAATTTTGCATAGCTCGGCTCAATTCCAACGGACCAAACAATAAAACCTCAAAGATTTTTATGCTCCACATTACTGAGTGAAAACAGGTAAACCTATATATCCGCCGCAAACTGACAACCAGGTGCAAGAATAGCTTTATTAACCCAGATTGCCTAGGGGTTGATTGATTTCAACGAAATCATGTTCTGATAGCTAAAAGAACTAGTAAAAATAATTATACCACATACTTTCACGAGTTCAGAAAGGCTTTGCCAATCTATAAGCATTGACTCCATGTGCAACTCAGGATTTTAGCGAAGTTTAAATTTATGTATAGGGCACAAAATATAAACGACGCATGATCAAAATATTTGTTATGGAAGAGAAACCAATTGTATGTTGAAACAGATACATTTGAGTTGTTGAAAGCGTACAGCGATTTGATGGTAATGCTGTATGTTAGGCATGATGCAGCATATGTTATTGTAGAGTACATTAATTACCTGTACTGGAGGACAAGCTTGCATACAATTGACGTCAGAGACCATGCCATAAGATCCAATAGTAGATGTACAATAGCAATCCAGTGTAGGTATAGAACTTGAAATCGGACTGATAGCAGCTAGCCTATAAATGTGAAACAGTCAGTATATATCTTTATAAAACTTTAAAAGAGAACTGTCTGCGGTCAGAATAGAAATTTTGCCTAAATAAGCTGTACAATCACAATGACTACAAGTAAAATACTCCTGGTTGAGGTTGTATTTCCTCAGTTTCTGAAAACAAGTTTACAAGTTGAGAAAAATACTTAGCATAACTGAACAACACAATAACTTATGGTAAAATGTGAGTTTGCTGTTTTACATATCATTGCATTTGGTAATGATATGTAGAAAGGTTCAAACAAAGTTGAGCTATCCCAAAACACACAAAGGAGAAGAAAAGTGGAATGAGTTTGGTGAATAAGTCAGAAGCAGCTTCTACATAATGTAATGGCAGTGTTGCAAACCCTTACATAAAAGCTGTTAAAGCAGCTGTAAGCTGTCTTTTGCTGTACTCTAACTTAGCAACTAGGTTGCATGAGTTCATGGTTTGTAAGGTCTGAAGGAGAAAGCAACTTTCATTTTGACTTGGTTTCCTGTTTGAGTTTTTGCTTGCATGTTCTCTTGCATTTGCGGAACAGAGCAACAGTCTATTATAACTTATGACCCTAAGTCACTCCAGTGATGTCACTCTACTGGCTGCATCATTACCTTTAACTCATATTTGCCAACTATCTATTGCTGACTATGTTTTGCTATCAGCAGGCTTGCTGATTGCTTGCATAAGTTGCAAATAGGTTTTGATGCTAAAAATTTATGCAAACAAAATTCTTTGAAAAAAGTTGTTTGCATCTAATTCTCATTGGGTTAGTTGCAACAAATTACAGCTTATCCGTGAAATCAATGACTAGGTGAAAGTTATTGCTAAAAGCACTTTTCAAAGCAACACTTACCACCCAGCAAGTCTTTGAAATGTTTATAGCCAACAATAATGGCGATTATGAGCAATTAATCTGATTCGTCCTTTTGAACCTTTACTTTGTTAATGCAAAAACCTGCTAGTGTGGAACCTAAATACCTAATTGAAAAAAACAATTTGGAAAAAATAATACTGAGATGAGATATATACAGGTAAAAATATTGCATCGATGGAAAAATAAAAAAAGCAATATTAGCAGTCATTATACATTGTGATGAGAGCCAGCCAGTCCTGTGTCCAAGGCGATTCATCGGCAAGGCTGGGCATCACTCAGCTCGGCCCACCTCCACCAGGAAACCAACAAAGAACCAGACACAAAAGGGTGGCTCGTAACTAACCAGAAAACCTATATAAAGGGACACGAAGCACGAAACAAGCGGAATATTGTGCCTTATACGTGGAGATGTATGAGCTTTGTTGTACTCATTACCATATGCAAATACATATACTATTCTTGATTACAACTGCAGTTGATAGAGTTTAGTGTTGTGTGTCGTAAGAGAGTCTTTCAGGCTTCCTTTACAGCATGGGTTCCTAACCAGGAAGGAATTCTCTCAGAAGGAAATTTGAATATACATGTACAATGGGGAATAGAGAGGTGTCTGATGTGATGAATTTTTAATTTATGTTCTGCAGTGCCTAGTAGTATGCTATCAGGGCTGTATTGTTCATTTTTAGGATGCCTCTGCCAATATCTTGAGTAGCCTCCTTAGGCTAATTATGAGGGCTGTAGGCCCGAACGGCCGGCAGGGTGGGTTCGGAAGGAGTGCAACGCCCTACCGAATATCGAAAAGATTTTACAGAACAAGCACAAGAAACCATATTTGAGAGCAGTTTCAATTGTATTAATGCAACTTATACAAGCAAGCATAATACTAAAAATATTTTTCAAAAATCATGAAAATTGTTGTGTATCACCTTCCATACAAATTATTGAATACATGTCATGTGGTATGTAAACTTGTGCCCGGGGTAAGAAAGAAAAATATTATGATTATTGATTAAGATTTGATGATAAACACTAAACAGCAAATCTATAAATAAAGGACTAAAGATTATTTAAAATTGAATATTAGAAGGTTTGTGATTCTACTGAGAAAAAATAATGGTAGAAAAATGAAACTAACTTAAGCTATCTAGATCTATAATTAGAGCACCAGTCACTGAGTGACTCAAAGTTCAATGTGATATCCGAGTTCTTTCCTAAAGATTATCTAAATTTGAAGATGGAAGATTTTGAATATAACAAAGTTAGAGATTCTTCTCACGCCTTGGATGATCAGGTTTGGTGCTGATGGTACTTCCCTTACCCATGGATAAACAGATTCAACGGGTGAGCATAAAATAAAAACTATGCAATAAATATTTCCATGCAAATATAGATAATAACATACGAGCTCAACTAACGAGCTCAATACGAGCTCGTAGCTCACTAAACAAACAAATCATAGACATATAATACGTGACTAGAGCTTGTCAAGCAGATATTGAAAAAAGAATACAAAATCACGAAATATTTAAATCAGCTGTTACATGTATGCAGCCTCAGGAAATCCTGAGTTGATTTTTTTGCAATGAAGTAGATGTTTTCACATAAAGATAGTGTGAAAAAAATTAGCAAGCTACTCGATATATGAGCAATAAGAAGAAAGTTCGCCGCAAATTTCTTGTTTTCTTGAAAGTTTCAAGATAGTTCTAAACACGTCTGCTTCGCACAGCGTCGATATAACAATAA